>NC_135807.1:92740130-93076181 GCF_964213995.1 Mustelus asterias | reverse complement strand
CCTCCCCCCCCCTCCCTCCCTTCCTCCCCCCCCCTCCCTCCCTTCCTCCCCCCCCCCTCCCTCCCTTCCTCCCCCCCCCCTCCCTCCCTTCCTCCCCCCCCCCTCCCTCCCTTCCTCCCCCCCCCCCTCCCTCCCTTCCTCCCCCCCCCCCCTCCCTCCCTTCCTCCCCCCCCCCCCTCCCTCCCTTCCTCCCCCCCCTCCCTCCCTTCCTCCCCCCCCCTCCCTCCCTTCCTCCCCCCCCCTCCCTCCCTTCCTCCCCCCCCTCCCTCCCTTCCTCCCCCCCCCTCCCTCCCTTCCTCCCCCCCCCTCCCTCCCTTCCTCCCCCCCCTCCCTCCCTTCCTCCCCCCCCCTCCCTCCCTTCCTCCCCCCCCTCCCTCCCTCCTCCCCCCCCCTCCCTCCCTTCCTCCCCCCCCCTCCCTCCCTTCCTCCCCCCCCCTCCCTCCCTACCTCCCCCCCCCTCCCTCCCTTCCCCCCCCCTCCCCCCCCTCCCTCCCTTCCTCCCCCCCTCCCTCCCTTCCTCCCCCCCCTCCCCCTCCCTCCCTCCTCCCCCCCTCCCTCCCTCCCCCCCCTCCCTCCCTCCCTTCCTCCCCCCCCTCCCTCCCTCCCTTCCTCCCCCCCCTCCCTCCCTCCCTTCCTCCCCCCCCTCCCTCCCTCCCTCCCTTCCTCCCCCCCCTCCCTCCCTCCCTTCCTCCCCCCCCCTCCCTCCCTCCCTTCCTCTCCTCCCCCCCCTCCCTCCCTTCCTCCCCCCCCCTCCCTCCCTTCCTCCCCCCCCCTCCCTTCCTCCCCCCCCCTCCCTCCCTTCCTCCCCCCCCCTCCCTCCCTTCCTCCCCCCCCTCCCTCCCTTCCTCCCCCCCCCTCCCTCCCTTCCTCCCCCCCCTCCCTCCCTTCCTCCCCCCCCCTCCCTCCCTTCCTCCCCCCCCTCCCTCCCTTCCTCCCCCCCCCTCCCTCCCTTCCTCCCCCCCCTCCCTCCCTTCCTCCTCCCCCCCCCTCCCTCCCTCCCTTCCTCCCCCCCCTCCCTCCCTCCCTCCCTTCCTCCCCCCCCCTCCCTCCCTCCCTTCCTCCCCCCCCCTCCCTCCCTCCCTCCCTTCCTCCCCCCCCCTCCCTCCCTCCCTCCCTTCCTCCCTCCCCATTTCTTATTTACACGCTACTCCTCCGCAGAATCATCTGAGGATGGTGTTACTTTTTACACACATATGGACAACACTGAGCTCTACCTCACCACAACCTCTTGACAACACCACATTGCTAAATTATCAGGTTACTTATAATGTCTGAATTAAGTTAGGAGTTATGGGTTTTACACAAAAAATAAAAAGATGTGGTTTGCACATTCAATTTGTAGATTCAAAATAACGACAACAGATTTATTGTAGGAGCTGTTGCCTGTGCAGAGTAGAAAATGAAACTAAACAGGAGCCTGTGAAACACCCCAATGACATCACCATCAAATCATGTGACTGGTTCTTAAAGCAATCAAGCAGCCACTTAAATATATAACATATATCGTCTTACATCCAGTGTGCAATGAGCAGAAATTTCCCTCAAGTAAATATAGGGAAGTTTTGTCCCTGGCCACCAACTGCAGCCTGAGATCATGCCAATCTGTCTCAACCTTGGTGTCACATTTGATGCCAAGATGAACTTCTAACCTCATATTCTCATCATTAAGACCACCTATTTCTACCTCTGGAATATCCCCCATAATTTTCAAACTTGCCTCAGCTCACCTGCTGTTGAAGTCCTCCTTCATGCCTCTGTTACCTCTGGACTTGACAATTTTGATGCACTCCAGGATGGCCTCCCAAAATCCTATGATCTGTATAACTGACGTTACCCAAAATTCTACTGCCAGTGTCTTAACTCGCAGCAAGTCCCGTTCCCCTATCATCCCTGTTCTCGCTGACCTACACTGGCTCCCATCCAAGCACCGCCTTGAATTTAAAATGCTCAAAGCTGTTTTCAAATCCCTCCATGGCCTCTCCCCTCCCTATCTCTATAGTTGCTTCAGCGCCATGACCCTCTGAGATATCTGTGCTCCTCTAATTCAGGCCTCTTGTGCAATTTTAACTGCTCCACCATTTGCTAGCTGTGCTTTCAGCTGCCATGCTCAGTCCCAAGACCTTATATTAAGTTGATCTTTCTTTACACCCAAGCTATGATTGTAACACTATATTCTGCACCCACTCCTTTCCTTCTCCCCTATGTACTCTTTGAACAATATGCTTTGTCTGTATATCCCAATACATGTGAAAATAAATCAAATCAAGCTCCAGGATATCCTCCTTACACCTTTGTGCCTCTTGTACTTGTTTTCCTTCTTTAAGACACTCCTTAAAACCTCACTCTTTAGCCAAATATTTTGTTACCTGAGTAGACATCTCATTAAGTGGTTTGGTGTCATACTTTGTATTATAACGCTCCCATGAAGCACTTTAGGATATTACTTGGGGTTGCATTATAAATAGAAGTTTTGTTGTCGGACTCCAATTTACAGATCCCCCCGCCCCATCCCCACACACACACACACACACACACTTGTTTTAGGCAACCATTTAATTGCCTGCCTGAAAATTGGATCAGGCTGGGGTTGGGTGTCAAAGGGTTGTTCAGTTTGCCCTCTGTCAGTCACCTGTTGTACAGGTGAGAAACAGGCTGTAGAGAATTGCCCCGACTTTGTCACCAAGCTAAGTTAACTCCAAGAACTACCACCGTTGTCAAATATGGTTTTGTTATGCTGTTGTCTGTGTTTACTGCTGCTATTAATTTATTTTATCCAAAACAAATGCTTTGAAAACAGTTTATGCTACAGGAAGCACAAGTTTACCACAGCAGCCAACGTGGCATCAGGCCTGCCCAATAGTTCCTGCCTGAACTGACGACGCCTCTTTAAGATCAGTACAATTTACATTTCATCACCAAGTGGCAGCTGGATTTCTGTCACTGGACAACATATTCATAAACATACTGCAAAAGACATGGCTGAAACCTTTTTTGGATCTGATCTTTTTCCCTGCAAACATTTAATATTTGTTGAACCATTTTCTCCTGAAGTTGTGAAGGATTGGAGACCTTTGTCCTCCAGTATCTTTACTCGGGGGGATTATTCTTCATTTGAGAAGCTTGACATTGAGTGCTGGTGAGATATTCATGCAAGACATGACATTCGGACCAAAACTGTCAATTCCTGACATCCATGCCTACTCTTTTCCAAAAGGGATAACAGCGAAGCAGTTGCGTGTCATAAACCAAGTGTTTTTGTTTTCCTTATCCCTTGTTCAGGTGAATTTGTCCCACTTGGAGCACTCTGGTTACAGCTTGGCTGAGATCTGTTAATTCAGCACAGACTGCATTTTGACCTCAAGTCTTTTGGTCTGCATATTATTGTATTGCACTAGCTGTTACTTTTACCCATTAGGCCGTCTGAGCAGCTCCCTAGCACTTCATCTGAATCAATTTAACCATCGCTAAAGGAAGGAAATACTTCTCACGGAGAGGATGCAATGAATGTTCATTAGATTGATTCTTGAGGTGAGAGGGATATGAGGAGAGATTGAGTGGAATGAACATATGCTCTCTTTAGTTTAGAAGAATGAGAGGCAAGCTCATTGAAACAGAAGTTTCTGAGAGGACTTGACAGCGTAGATGTTGAGAGGCTGTTTCTGATTGCTGGAGATTCGAGAACTACAGGATACAATCTCGGGATGAGGGGGTCAGTGATTTAAGACTGAGGATGGGAGGGTTGTGGATTGTTGGAATGCTCCATCCCAGATGGCTGGGACTGCTTAGTCATGGAGCAGTTTCAAGACTAAGGTGGAATTTTGGACTCTTAAAACAATCAAAGGCTACAGGGATTGGGCAGGAATGTGGCAATGAAGTTGAGGATCAGCCATGATCTTATGAGTAGTGGACGAGCTGTGAGTGTGCCATAATGGTTTATCCCTGGCTCCTATTATGTTCTTATGATGTAAAATCGCCACAGCTATGAAGGAGGAAAGGTGGAGGTTACCTCTCTGACAATGGTCAGAATTCTCCGACCTTGCCAGTGGCTGGGATTATCCAGTCCTGCTGCTGTGAACAGAAGCTCGGCTGAGAGTCAACTACTCTATTCTCACTGATAGCAATAGTGGGGCGTGTGAGGCCGGGGAATTCTGGCCAATATTTCAATTGTCATTCTTTTAGATAGCCATGGGCAGCACGGTGGCACAGTGGTTAGCACTGCTGCCTCACAGTGCCAGGAACCCAGGTTTGATTCCTGGCTTGGGTCACTATCTGTTCGGAGTCAGCACGTTCTCCCAGTGTCTGTGTGGGGTTCCTCCAGGTGCTCTAGTTTCCTCCCATAGTCCGATAGACGTGCTGGTTAATTGCATTGGCCATGCTAAATTCTCCCTCAGGCGCCGGAGTGTGGTGACTAGGGGATTTTCACAACGGCTTCATTGCAGTGTTCATGTAAGTCTACTTATGACACTAATAAATAATCTTTAAACTTAAACTCTGCTGTTTTTCAACCCCTTTTTAATTTTTATCTTTTAGCAATTTATTTCTGGATGTTCATTGAAATAGAATTTGCCTTTCATTATATTCCTTGTGGCAGTTCTATGTGTTACATATCTAAGTTTATTTATTAGTGTCACAAGTAGGCTTACATTAACACTGCAACGAAGTTACTGTGAAAATCCCCTTGTCGTCACACTCCGGCGCCAGTTCGGGTACACCAGGGGAGAATTTAGCACGGCCAATGCATCTAACCTAGAACCAAAAGAGAAAATGCTGGAAAATCTCAGCAGGTCTGGCAGCATCTGTAAGGAGTGAAAAGGAGCTCTTTTCTTACAGATGCTGCCAAACCTGCTGAGATTTTCCAGTATTTTCTCTCTTGGTTTCAGATTCCAGAATCTGCAGTCATTTGCCTTTATCCAGCACCTAGATTTTATCTAAAGGAGGATTCAACCATTTTTGACCGCAAAAGCGTTTTTGTGGTCAAAAATGCTTGAATCCTCCCTCACCATGTTTATGTGATAGTCCAGTCTAAGTTGCAATATTATAGAATCCAACTGTAACTTATTATTACAATATAATTTGATGTACTAGCAGTTTTGCCACTATTGGCTTTCCATCAAATTCTATATGAGAGAAAATGTACAATTATTTTCTAACGTGATTGCTGTTATCTCAGTTAATTTTTTCAGAGTGCAGATCATCTTAAACTTCTTTATAAACCTTGATGTTGTTTCAATCTGCAAAACAGCAAGGACGATTGTCTGTTATTGAAGATATCAGCTGCTTGCTAGGAATTGATTTTGTCTAGCTGTGTACTTCAGATAAGCTGAAACCCAAATGATGGGCCATTTAATATTTATACAGTACATTTTTTGAACCATTCCAGCCAAATGAACTAGGTTTAAGAATGACCACTAAAGGATCTGGCGCACACTGGACTAGACACTGGTCATTTTGGGGTGTGGGTTTAACTCCAGTTGAGATTTATAGGTGGGGTGTTATCTCTATCTGCCAGCTGTAATGAAATGTAGGTGCATTGTCCACATTCTTGGGCATTCTTGGGGCCGCATGCTTGCACTGTGGTTAGCACTGCTGCCTCACAGCTCCAGAGGCCTGGGTTCAATTCTGGCCTTGGGTGACTGTGTGCATTTTGTATGTTCTTCCTGTGTCTGTATGGGTTTCCTCTGGGTGCTCCAGTTTACTCCCACAGTCCAGTGATGTGCAGGTTGGATGGACTGGCCATTCTAAGTTGACGCTTAGTATCACAAAGATGTGTAGGTTAGATGGGTTAGCAGAATAAATGTGCGGGGTTGCAGGGATAGGACAGGGGGTGGGCCTGGCTTGGGTAAAATGGATGAGATGCTCTAATGGAGATTCGGTGCAGACACGATGGGCCAAATGGCCTCCTTTAGCATTGTAGTGATTCTATGCAAACACTGCTGCACTGTCCCTACTGGTATAAATTGTTTTTTTATATAGTCGGGTGTGACATTGCAGAAACCTCATTGGTATGTTGGAATCTCCAAACCCATTATGACTGGGAAATTAAGGTGTAGAATTTCTCTGCATCTGATGTAAAGTGTGCATGATCTCTTGTGGGAATTAATTGTGGATACTCTTCATGCCTGCTGTTCCACTGTGAGCTAAGCAGGCTCCACTTTCTCCCATCGCGCTCCTATGTATAACTGTATAGTTTACCAGTTTTTGCTGACCTCATGCAAGTGGGTCCTTAGTGGAGCCAGTTGACTGCTGCGTTCGCTCAGCGTGGTGCTTTTTTCTAGACCCCATGGATACCTGCACAGGTTTGATGGACAGTAGCCTTGAGGAATCCTTTTGATCATGGCTGACAAGAAGTTTTGGTTCAGGGTAAAACTTAACAAGGATCTTTTTGTGGAATTCCGTGGCCCTGTGGATGAATACAACCCATTGAAGCTCCTTCCTCTCTCCAATGAGTCTCTTGGCCTCACAATATGCTGTATAATAATCCACTCTTGCAATAGCCCTTGATTTAATTCAGAAATCTTTCAGTGCTAATTTTGTTTCTCCCAACAGTTCTCCTGCACTTCACAAGTATATTGATTGGATGGTGGTCTAGATGGACCATAAAAACATGAGATATAGAAGTAGAATTAGGCCATTCAGCCCATTAAACCTGTTCCACCATTCGAGTATGGCTGATATGTTTCTCAGCCCCATTTTCCCACCTTTTTCCCATAACCTTTGATTCCCTTGCCAATCAAGGACCTATCTATCTCTGTCTAGATTCAGTGGTGCATTTATTATTTTAGTTACAGAGGCAAGGCAATAATTCACTGTCATCTCTCGTCAAGTCCAGCCAAATGGCATTCACAGAGACCTGGCCCCGCCTTTCTGATCCTTTATGTGGAGGAGTGCTTGACTCAATAATTTACAGTGCCCTTCCAACTTGTCACCCAATTTTGCAAATGGGCACTCTCCTCTGAGACAGACATTAAGTAACCTTTTGATCAACTAGTAGTCTAAAGTTGCCCAGCATGAAGTCTGAAACTGGAAAGCAAAGCAATATCAAGTTATTAATGGCCCAATTGCTGTACTCTGTATTGATGTCTCGTATTTTTTGACCTTGGAGAGAAAGAAGCACTGTTGCTGAATAAATTTACAACACTTATAAAATTTGAAGACTGACCGATTGCAATCATCTCTGTAATGAAAAATCAGAAAACCATTCTTCAAGGCCATCCAAAGGTGGTGCAACAGTCTTGGAAATCTCCTATCAAATGGATGTGGATCTGATGGGCCCTGCGGCTACATCCCTTACAGAATATTGTTGCCCGGATGAGGTTTGCTGAGCATGTCGCAGTTTCTATTGGAAATGAATCTTGGGCTGATGAGGCTCATTGTAGGTAATGGAAAAGTATTGCAGCAGGGGCATTGCCATTCTGGGGCAGGGGACCTGTACCAATTCAGTACAATCAGTGGAAGTGAATGGCGATCAGATCATTTCCATAATGGGCGGGTCATCTACTCCACTGATGCAGAATGAGTGAAAATGTAAATTATTCCCAGATAGTCTTAGCTTTTGAGAGAGTGCTCTAATTAACAGCATAAGTTCATAAATTCATAAGATATAGGAGCAGAATTAGGCCATTCGGCCCAACGAGTCTGCTCCGCCATTCGATCATGGTTCATGTGCTCCTCATTACCATTTTCCTGCCTTCTCCCCATAACCCTTCAACCCATTACCAATTAAGGATCTGCCTAACTCCTCCTTGCATTTCCTCAGTGTCCCAGCATCCACTGCACTTTGAGATAGCAAATTCCACAGATTGACAACCCTTTGGGAGAAGTAGTTTCCCCTCAACTCTGTTTTAAATTTGCTACCCCTTATTCTAAGACTATCATCCTAGAGTGCCCCACAAGAGGAAGCATCCGCTCCATGTCTACTTTATCCATACCTTTTATCATCTTGTATACCAATTTGATCTCCCCTCATTCTTCTAAATTCCAGAGAGTATAGGCCTAAACTGTTCAATTTCTCTTCATGTGACAAACCTCTCATCTCTGGAATCAATCTAGTGAACCTCCTCTGAGCTGCCCCCAATGCCACTACATCTTTCCTCAAATAAGGGGACCAAAACTGTGCACAGTATTCCAGGTGCAGCCTCACCAATGCCTTGTATAGTTGCAACAGTACTTCCTTACCTTTATATTCAATCCTTTAGCTATACATGCCAACATTCCTTTTGCTTTCTTTATTATCTGCTGTACCTGCATGCTAGTTTTCTGTAACTCATCGAGGACTTTCTTGAGAAACTCTTTTATACTTGTGCGCACACAAAAATGAATAAGGAGCCACTCAGTCCATCAAGCCTGCTCCGCCATTCACTAAGAACACAGCTGATATGAATATAACGTCAACTCCACATTCTTGCCTTCCCCCAATAACTTTTCACCCCTTGCTTACCAAGAATCTATCTATCTCTGCCTTAAAAAAAATATTCAAAAGATTTTGGTTCCACCGCCTTTTGAGAAAGTGAGTTCCAATTGGAGAGAAAAAAAAACTTCTCATCTCGGTCTTAAATGGGCATCCCTTTATTTTTAAATAAAGGTCCCAAGGACTAGATTGTCCCACAAGAGGAAACATCCTCTCCATATCGACCCTGTCAGGACCCCTTTATAGATTTATATAATTCATCCCTCAGTTAATTGTTCCTAAACGAGGGTTCTTAGATCGATGGGAGGAAATGTTTCAGCTCTTTTTTTCTCCTCTTGATTTTTGCTCTTTTCACCATCTCTCTTAACCGTGATGACTAACTTTGGGTTATGTTTCTGATTGCTGACATCTCTTCGGTATCTCAACCCCTGGCCCCCAAGTGGATACTAATTTTTGAGGTATCATTAGTGGTGGTGCACTATTCAGTCCAGCACACCATCACCTCCTTGGCTGAATGGGCCATCCTTGGCATCTGACTATATGCAGCTTTCAGTATGGGGCCAGTGGATAATGATCAGCAGTGCTGCACCTTCCTTCTGTTTGCCTACACAAGATTAAGAATACAGAATCCAACATGTTCCTGCTGTTGACCAATCTTAAATCCCGCTGCATCGCATAGACCAGAAGTTAAACTTGGACCCAAAAGGCTCCATGTGGCTGGGTATCGCATTGCACACCAGATGTATTACTGAATGATTGGAAATAATCAAATTATTACATGCAGAGTGTTACCATCACAGATACCACCCTAGATTTTCTGCTTCTCTCTTCTGGTGCATGTATTTTTTGTTTTACTCTTGCCCTCCCTGATAATTAGGAAGCCCATGGATTATCTTCTTATGTCCGACTCTTTCAATCTTTGGTGTACCACACTTGTAACGGTCTTCTGTTTCCCTCCACTGTGGACTTGGCCGAACAAAAGAAGGAATAATCCAACATTAAACAGCAGAAGCAACACACCGAAAGCTATCTCGCCTACCATGGCTCCTTCACACTGACTAAAATGCATGTGCACTAGGATACATTTCACTGCTTAATAATCAGCGACAAATATTTCTGCACAGGTCACATTTGTAATATAAGAACATCTTGATGAATTAATTTGCCCGTATAAGTTTAGTGCCTTTCTTGGCTATCTTTTGCGACACAAACATTGGACCTTGACTTGCACTGTCTGTTTTTGATAATCCTGCAAATGCTCTGGAGTGGTTCGGGTAAACATTGTTCGGTTCCTGCAGGTTTAACTTTGCCACTCCCTCTAGCTCATTCTTACCTCACCCCTTCTTCACATTGAGCCAGACAGTCATGTTGAGTTTGGCTTCTTTGTCCCTTGGCTTGCCCAAGCATAGACCGTAGACACTGTAATTTAACTGAGAATAAGACTTTGATTTCCCAATGATGAGCAGAAAAGGAGAAAAAAAAATGAAGTAATGGCAAATAAAATCTGCTGCTTCAGAAAACAATGTGTAATTACCATCTGTTTGCATGAAGGTCAGAATTCAAGTGAAAAATCATAAAGATGGCACTTTGTTAATTTCCAACGTGAATACTGTGACACGATAATTAAAAACATGGGCCAACGCAAGGCAGCATTATTCGCTGGGGATCAGAATCAGTCTGAACTATTGCAGTATTTGAAATGTTATTGAAAGATAACTGTTTAGAATGCTGCTGATGTGTACGCAGAGTTTACAACATCAGGCTTGGTGATTAATATTCAACTCAAAGTAACACGCACAAAATTATATAGCTGGAATCCACCATGTTTGTGGATATAGTGGATGGCTGATGAAGGATTAGAGATTCAGCGAAGGTGGTGTTTTAAGAATCTAGAGTTAGGCACTTGCTGAGAATTGCACACTAAATTGTGATTGGGAATACAGTATTAAATTATAAAACCACATTTTTAGGAGTTTTATGATTTTTGTGCAAGGTTCCTGAGTAAACACTTTTTTCTTGTCTGCTACCTTTATTACTAGTCGTGATTAATATGCTAATTGTATAAAACTCACCCTCCATTGCCTCCAGCATACAGAAAAGATTTGGCTGCCATATGGCTGTCGTCAACTTGGCAGCAAAAAAAGACGCAAACTGTACAGACCTTGTCAACTCAACATTTGAGATTTCAAACACAAACTGGAATTGCTGGAAAATCTCAGCAGGTCTAATAGCTCTGTTGTCTCTCCATGGATTCTACCATTTTGAGTCTGGGTGACCCTTCATAATGATGAGTCATCCTGATTCAAAACATTGGCGCTATTCTCTCTCCACAGATGCTGTCAGACCTGCTGAGATTTTCTGTTTTTGTTTCGGATTCCAGCATCTGCAGTAATTTGCTTTTCATAGAATAATAGAATCCCTACAGTGCAGAAGGAGGCCACTCGGCTCATCGAGCCTGCTCTGACAACAATCCTACCCAGGCCCTATCCCCGTAACCCCACATAGTTACCCTCCTAATCCCTCTAACATATACATCCCAGGACACTAAGGGGCCATTTGGCATGGCCAATACACCTAACCCGCACGTCTTTGGACTGTGGGAGGAAACCAGAGCACCCAGAGGAAACCCATGTAGACACGGAGAATGTGCAAACTCCACATAGACACTGACCCAAGCCAGAAATCGAACCCAGGTCCCTGGAGCTGTGAGGCAGCAGTGCTGACCCTGGGCCACCCTGGGGCTTTTGTATTTGAGATTTCAATATGAGTATGGCATTAGAACATGAGGAAACCAGCAGATTGAATTCAGACTACTGCCTTTGAGCAATTCTAACCTGCACTGATTTTGATGATGGCGAAAAACATTTCTTCAGGTTCTGGAAGAAAAGATGAAATTATATTCTGTTGTTATTATATAGATTGCCTCATTTTGATCTTAAACCCCATGCCCATGCCTGATGTAAATGTGGAGTAAGGTTTAAAATATCAGCAGAGATTTTCATCAGTTCAATGTTTCATAGTGCCACTTTCGCAAGTACATTGTTCGCAATGTACTCGGCCAAGGCAGGCCAGCCCTTCATTGTGATTCAAAGTATCAGCCAGCCCCTGATATTTTAACTTCATTTTGTGAGGTTGACACCTGGTGCCAGTCTTGCCAGGCACATCCAGTGCCATGGGAGGACAAACCCAGAAGAACAGCCACCGCTCACCATGATCCACTTAACCGAGTGCAAGGGACAGCGTTGTCTCGAACTGTAATCTTCTGCCGCTGTCACCTTTCCCCCTGCTTGTCAGCCTCCCATCATTAACTCCAGGTCCAGGCGGGAGTTAGGTCTGGTAGATTTGAAACAGCGTGTTGATGGCTCAGTTGATCCTATTCTGTTTGCTGCCAGTTAATGTCTTGACTTCTACTACAATTACCAAGTTAAATTAGACATTTTATCCTCCTTTAAATGATAATTGGTCACAATTTTACACCCAATTTAATTTGCAAATTTGTTTCAAATGGACAAACTTTGGAATTTGTTTGGTTCACTTGCCCCACCTAAACTTACAAAATAAGATGCTTTCCATAATAGCTGTTGCGTAAATTCATTTGATTTGAGATATTGAAAAGAAAAGTTTATTAAATAACACTTGATGGGCGGCACAGTGGCAGAGTCCTGCTGCCTCCCAGTGCCAGGGACCTGGGTTCAATTCCAGCCTGGAGTGACTGTGCGGAGTCTGCACGTTCTCCCCGGAGGAAACCTATGCAGACACAGGGAGAACGTGCAAACTCCACATAGACAGTGACCCAAGCCGGGAATCGAACCTGGGTCCCTGGCACTGTGATGCAGCAGTGCTAACTCTGCCAGCGTGTCGTGACTGGAATGCATTGCCCGAGATTGCGGTGGAGGTTGATTCAATTGTGGTTTTCAAAAGGGAATTGGTTAGTTATCTGAAGAAGAAAACGCGTGGAAAAAGCAGTGGTGTTGGACTAGGCGAGTTACCTTTGCAGAGAGCGAGTACAGATATCGTGGGCTGTATGGCATCCTTCTGTGCTGTAACTGTCCAATAATTTTATGATAATCGACTATAAGCACTCAGTTGTAAGTCAGTTCAAATATTCCACTTTTGATGACAAAGCATTTATTAGGAACAACTAAACGCGCTGCATTTGCGGGTCTCTGCACGATAAGACATTAAACCTGTTGATTTGCTGATGTGTGGGGAGAGATGACTGGAGAAAGTTGGTAAATCTAAAGTAGTAGAAATAAAAAGGATAGGCATCAAGACTAAATCTGAAACTCAAATGTTTCCTAATTTAACCATTTACTATCTGACGGTACAGTTAATTTAAAACTAAATATGACAATGTCCATGTGGAGATGGATACAATCCTTTTCTCTGCCCTTGCCTCAACTTTAAGGTGCCTCACAGCTTTTGTGGATCCTTTTGTAGGAATATATTTTGTGAAAGATATTATCAAGCAGAATTAAAACCTTTTCAAAGCAATATTATAATCCGGAATCCTGCATTCATTCACCGTCTACAAACTTGATTTTGCTGGCATGATTTTTAGGTATGCTTTTTATGTCAACATTGAACAGTGAAAATGCCCATGTAATTAGTTACAATGTAAATTCCCCATGCCAGCAACCCTGATGAGACCACATATAAACTGCGGTCATTAGGTGTAGTTGCACCTTCGCTGTAGCTTATACCCTTCTGACTCAACATGCAGAGCGACATGAGAAATCTAGGATGATTAATTGGTTTCCTGATGCTGTAGTTAGTAAGAGCATATTGCCTCAGCGTTATCATTTGTCCACTTGATCTCTGGCCAAAATCTGGCGAGTTATGTGACCGTGTGCGATCTCCTCACCGCCTGGAAAACGGGAAGTGGAGGGAGTATGCCTCTGTGTTCCTGGTACTTGATCGTAGCATCTGACTGGGCTATGTTTTTCAATCATTTTACATTTCATCTAAACTTTCTCAGTCATTGAATCTTTGCTCATTCTACAAGATGAATCCTAATTCCGTCGGTCTTCAGAAATGTCTTCACCAGCCTCTCAATCCAGATAAATGTTCGGAATTACATTTGGAACAATGAGCGCACAAATCCATGTTAATTATTTTTAAACCACGAGAATTATTGCTAGGCTTCCAACAGATCAATCTTCAGTCCTTGATAAGCGATGGACTTTGTTTTAGGATTTGACTATTAAATTACGAGTAAGTGAATCTTAGCAAAATGTCTGTTCAAGTTCTATTCTCTATCTCCTGAAAGGTGAAAATAGCAAGGAAGAATTTTGAACCTAAGTGCTAACCTGCAGCCTTGTGGATAATTGTTATATGTACAACACCCCTCTTGGGTCCTTCAAATCTCAGGAACTAGTTAAAATCTACCTGTCTCTCTTTGAAGTTGTGTTTGTTGAGTTCAATTACATTTGTCTGTTCATAGCGTATCCTGTTGAAAAATCTTTTTGTAATTCTTTCATGGAATGGTGGTGTTCCTGGCAAGGCCAGCATTTATTACCCATCCTTAATTGCCCTTGAGAAGGTGTTGGTGAGCTGCCTTCTTGAACGACTGCAGTCCCTGAGGTATTGGCACACCCACAGGGCTATTAGGGAGGGAGTTCCACGATTTTGACCCAGTGACAGGGGAGCAGTGGTGATATATTTCCAAGGCAGGATGGTGAATGGCTTGGAGGGGAACTTGCAGGTCGTGGTGTTCTCATGGGTCTGCTGCCCTTGTTCTTCTAGATATTGGAGGTCGCAGGTTTGGAAGGTGCTGTCAAAGGAGTCTTCATGAGTTTCCGCAGTGTGCTTTGTAGATGGTATGCAGTGCTGCTACTGTGCATCGGTGGTGGAGTAAGTGTTTAAAGTGGTGAATGGGGTGCCTATCAAATGGGATTTTTCCTGATGGCTGAATTTATAACTGTCAGCCTCATTCAAAAACAAGTCCATCATATTCATTTTCAGGAGATAAAAAGGAGGATTGGTGAGGGTAGTTAATGCAGCCTACATCCAACAAAGCTTTTGACAAGGTCCCAGATGGCAAAGTGGTCAGGAAAATAGCAGTTCTAAAGGCAACTGACAAATTGGATCCAAAATTGGCAGGCAACAAAAGTTCAATGCTGCTTTTGGGGTTGGAAGGTATTCCCAATGAGGTTCTGAAGGACTTAGTATTGGGGCCCTTGCTGTTTGTGGCATTTAACAGTGAGTTAAATTTAAATGTAGGGGGCGTGATTCAGAAGTTTGCAGATGATACAAAAATTGGCCATATGTTTGATAGTGAGGAAGAAAGTTGCGAACTGCAGAAAGACATCAGGACTGATTTGGTGGGCAGAAAAATCACAAATGGAATTCAGTCTGGTGAAGTATGAAGTCATGCATTTGGGAGGGCAAAGGAAAGTGGATAGGAAGGATTTATTTCCATGTGCAAAGATGTCAATGACTCGGGGGCATAGATCAAAAGTGATGGCAGCAGGATTAGAGAAGAGTTGAGGAGTGTGATAGCCCCCACAAGGTCCATGGGCAATCACTGATTGATCTCCCTGTGGAGCCCATTGAATATGAGTTCCCCTGGTAACAGACAGTGGCCTGCCGAGCTGGAACTCCTTACCTGAGTCTTTTAGTCCCAGGCAGGGATTAGTATGTGTGCACCACAGTAGTGGTTTTGCTTTGCATTCTGTAATAAACTATGTTCCAGTCAGGCTTCCTGAGTCATTACAAGGAGAAATAATTTTGCGCAGTAGGTTGTGGAGGACTGAAACTCATTGCCTGAAAGCGTGGTAGAGGCAGAAATCCTCATTCCAATCAGAACCTGAAATTGCTGTAATCTACAGAGCCACGGACCAAGAACTGGAAAGTGGGATTAGGCTGGATAGCTCTTTCTTGGCTGGTAAACACACAGTGGGCCAAATAGTTTCCTCCTATTCTGCACATTTTATACAGTTCTATCACTGAATCCATCATGGACACTGCATACATTGAAAATCATTGTTAATTTTTTTCCTCAGGTCAGTTAGCAGTGAAACTAATAACAAAGTTCACAACAATATATAACAAAATAGATTGTTGCTGTAGATGGCTTTTTAAAACTGTATCCCCCCCATTGTACAATATATTCTATTTCCTTTTGTTGCCTTTTTATTTCTCATTTTCATCCTTATCATAGAATCCCTACAGATCAGAAGGAGGCCATTTGGCCCATTGAACTTGCACCGACAACAATCCCACCCAGGCCCTATCTCCGTAATCCCATGTATTTACCCTAGTCTTACTGACACTAAGGGGCAATTTCACATGGTCAATTGATGTAACACGTACATCTTTTGGTCTCTGGGAGGAAACCAGAGCACCTGGAAAAAAAACACACAGACATGTGAAAACTCCACATAGACAGTCGCCCGAGGCCAGAATTGAACCCGATGCTGAGAGGCAGCAGTGTTTATCACCGTGCCATTCTTCCTTTTCCTTTTTACTAACTCCTTTATTTTTATATCAGTTCTCTTTATTATTGATCCGGTTGATTATATCTCCTTAAATACCCTTTCCCTTCCCTTTCCTTTTACTGTTTTGCAATCTCCAGGCTCTGGTGGACTATGTCGCTCAAACACTACAGGGTGGGCAGCTCAAAGAGCCAGGTGTGCAGACATTACAAGCATTGCTTGATAAAATGACAGCAGTAGTTTGCTTTCAATAATTTAGAAACAAGTGAGGCATATCAAATTAGAACCAAAATGTTAGTTTGCATTCCCTCCATAGAGGTATACATTCAAATTAATTTTAAAAATGTAATCCACAAGTTAATTAAAACTTGTCAAGAGAGAGCAATGCTTAAAAAAGCTCATTAACTGCACCTTTGATTTGATTTATTATTGTCACGTGTTAATATACAGTGGAAAGTATTGTTTCTTGTGCACTATACAGACAAAACATACCGCTCATAGAGTACATAGAGGAGAAAGAAAGGAGAGGGTGCAAAATGTAGTATTTACAGTCATAGCGAGGGTGTAGAGAAAGATCAGCTTAATATATGGTAGGTCCATTCAAAAGTCTGATGGCAGCAGGGAAGAAGCTGTTCTTGAGTTGGTTGGTACGTGATTTTCGACTTTTATATCTTGTTCCCAATGGAAGAAGATGGAAGAGAGTATGTCCGGGGTACGTGGGGTCCTTGATTATGCTGGCTGCTTTTCCAAGGCAGTGGGAAGTATAGACGGTGTCAACGGATGGGAGGCTGTTTTGCACGATGCACTAGGCTACGTTCACAACCCTTTGTAATTTCTTGCAGTCTTGATCGGAGCAGGAGCCATACCAAGCTGTGATACATCCAGAAAAGATGCTTTCTACGGTGCATCTGTAAAAATTGGTGAGAGTCGTGGCGGACATGCTAAATTTCAGGCCTCACTAATGAAAATCCCCACATCAAATATTAATGAAGCGGAAAGTACTGCAGGTGCTGCTGGAAATCTGAATGGAAACCAAAATATGCTGAAAATATTCAGCAGGAATCAGCCACTGAGCGGGATCTGGCGCAGTTCTGATGAAGAGTCACTGACCTGATCAACTCGCTTTCTCTCTCTCCATAGATGCAGCCAGACTGCTGAGTATTTTCAGCATTTTCTGTTTTATTCCAAAAATTAATCAGTTTTTGATCATGCCTGCAAAATGACATTAAACCACTGCAGTTCTTTAAATTGATTTTTTTACTTAAATTATGACATTTCTTTTAACTTAAAACACCACCTGAAAGAGAGAAAAGTCCCATTGCATTCACATCAGACACTTCCACTGGATGTCGTAAGCAATTTCTTCCAATGTGTTTGGCGTATAATTCTGCTGTAACCATTGAAAAATGTAACTTGACCAGTGGTGCTCAGGTATTGGCCTTTTCTTTATAACCAATATTCTGGGCTCAGCAGGTACAGCTGCCTCTTTCTCTCCTTAACTTGCAGCATGGTGGAGGGTACCAAATAGGAAAATGAAATAGAAATAAGAAATTCTTGGGATGGAGCCAGCAGGCCTTGAGTGAGCTGCTTGTATGTGGAAGCAGCTTTCTGCTGTCGGGATCAGCATGGATGAGACACTGGCAGCTGTTCTGAAGCACCCTGAATTGTTTGGAGTGAGATTTGTTGTGGATTTTTGTAACTGGGTTTCTGTGAGTGTTATGAGAAGTAAACATCAAGTTTCTTGCAGCTTGAGCAATAAAGATAATGAATTACGTGTATTCACAGCTGAATTTCTGACCATTGAACTTGTGAATCACCATTAACAATTTTACAAATGGCTCAAAAAAGTGGTTCTGTATTGGAGACCTGAGAGTTAATAAACGAGCTAGTCACAAAGCAACATCGTGGGGACTGTCAGGGAAAATTGTCACCAATAGAATTGACGGAAAAGAGAGAATAAAACTTCCACTCGTATAATGCTTTTCATAATATCAGGGCGTCCTAAAGTGTATTACAACCAATGATCTATTTTGAATAGTCTTCACTGCTGCAATTATATTAATGGGTTTAGGAATAATGGTTTTAGGGGGAGATGAGGGGGTAACATTTCAGTTTCAGAGACCCACAAGTTAATGATTCAGAATAGGGAGTTTGGTCACAGATTATCATGGAGATTGAATTGCTGCCTGACTGCCAAGGAGCCCTGGCAATTGGCTAGCTTATTAAACATCAAGAATTGAATGTGTACCAACTTCCTTCCCTGATAACCATGAAGCATGGATGTGCATACATATAGGCCACTTTGGATCAGGCTTGTACCGTTAGGTGCTCCCACTCTGCATTAATGAATTAGATGCATATCCATTCCACTGAAAAAGCCAGCGAGCATAGATCTATTCATGTGCAGTACCCGGCCGCCATAAGTGGGGCATGTTTTTTCTGCTGGCACTGACTGCCCCGAGGAACTGGATGTGCGCTGTCGCTCCCCTGCCCAGTCGCTATGATGTGTCTATCTAGAACTAGGCTTTCTATTCACTCACAGAATGTGGGCATCACTGACAAGCCCAGCATTTATTATCCCGAACTGACCTTGAGGTACAACTGACTGGCTTGCTCAGTCATTTCAAGGAGCAGTTAAGAATCAACCACATTGCTTTGGGGCTGGAGTCAGATATAGGCCGGGCTGGGAAGGGCACTTCCCTACAGGATATTAGTGAACCAGGTGGATTTATACAGCAATTCAGTAGTTTCCTCTTTACTGATACTTTTTTAAATTTCGAACATATTTGGTTAAATGAATTTAATTTCCCCAGTCACCGTGGTGGGTGTTCAACTCTCATTTCTGGATCATTAGCTCTGACCTCTGTCTTACGGAGCCAGTAATGTAGCCACTATGCTACCATACCCAGATCAGACCTTGCATACGTATGTCTCCATTAGGCAAATGTAGATTTGATGTATATCACAGGCCCACACAATAAAGTGGAGACATGAACTTCATACTAACAGTCATTTTATACTGATTCACTATTTTGCCATCGACACTATTCAAACTGGGATTGAGTACATTTAACTCCCTCCCTGGTAGCTAGGGAACATAAGCATGCACACTTGCAGAGTTTGCTCGGTAACACATTTGACAACAGAGGGAGTGTTTCAAAATTGTACGTGCTGTCTTTTAGATTAATCAAAGCTCCATCTGCACTCTTGAA
This sequence comes from Mustelus asterias, assembly GCF_964213995.1. NCBI lineage: Eukaryota > Metazoa > Chordata > Chondrichthyes > Carcharhiniformes > Triakidae > Mustelus > Mustelus asterias. The sequence goes on along the minus strand of NC_135807.1, from coordinate 93,057,126 downwards.
TGGCTGCAACAGAAATCATGAGACTTTTCAAAGAAGCAAGGAATTTTTCTGGTGTCCTGGGCAATATTTCTTCCTTCCCCAAAGCTACTAAAGGGACCCTGGTCACAAATCTGATTATTGTTGATGGGACCTTGCTGTGTGTAGGTTAGCTGTCCAGTTTGCCAACATTACAACAACAGCTGCATTTTAAAAGTACGTCACTGGCCTGAGCTTGTGAAAGGTGCTATATGAATGTAAATCTCATGACTTATGAATGTAACTCATGACAAACCTGTGTAATGTGCAGTTGGCTACTCTGGCTGTTATACTGTTGGTGGCAAGAGCCTGCTGAATTTACCAACAAGGGAGGGAGAGACATGCACTTGTGCATCTCTAAAGACACACTCACTGCTCAGTGACTGACTCTTAATGATAAGACATTGCAAGCCTCACAGCTCCCACTTCAGTGCATTTGGGAGTCTGGTGGACAATGCAACTCCTGAGTCTAACTGCAACTTTTGCACTGTTTAGCATCCAAAATAATTTTGCGTCACCATGAAAAGGTAAGGTGTAGGAAATTAAGAAAGAACCAAATCACAACAACGACTCCACTTCCAAAGTACTTTGTTGGCATATAAAGACCTTTGAGATGTCCTACGGTAGTGAAAGGTCATATATAAAAGCAAGTCTTTCCTTTTGTGATGAAGCTTGCAAAAGGGAATGGAAGTGGTTTGTTGAAATAAAGAAATGTCTTGACCATTCCTCTTTGCCTTGTACCCTGCCTTCGCCAGTTTTGTTCCCCTTTACCCTACACTAAATCCTTTTTCCTTGCCTTTTCTTTTCAATTCTGCGCTTGTCATTTGAGAAACAAAAGCTGAGAGTAGTTATTTATAATTTTTTTAACATCTACCTCCCTTCATTTCTGATCAACATTTTGTGTGAAGGATGCAAGATTGTTTCCTTCCCTGAATGTCAATGTCCTAGTGTTGACAAGGTCTATTTCAGTTAGCTGTTTAATATCTTTTGGGAAGTTCGTTTGGAATAACTGGTGCCTCAGACCATCATGTGTCAGTGTTCACACCCATACCCACACCCCTTTGAACCATAGAACCTCTACAGTGCAGAAAGAGGCCATTCCGCCCATTCGAGTCTGCACCGACTCTCCAAAAAAGCACCACACCCATCCCCTCCACACTATCCCCGCAGCCCCACACATTTTCCATGGCTAATCCACCCAACCTACACATCTTTGGACACTAAGTGGCAATTTAGCATGACCAATCCACTTAACCTGTATATCTTTAGACTGTGGGAGGAAATCCGAGCACTTGAAGGAAACCCACACACACACGGGGAGAGCGTGCAAACTCCACACAGACAGTCACCCAAGGCCAGAATCAAACCCTAGTCCCTGGCGCTTTGAGGCAGCAGTGCTGATCGCTGTGCCACCATGCCACCCACTTAAAAGAACAGAGTTCCTCTTGATGTTTAAAGGAGCATTGTGTCCTTTGAAAGAGGTGCTGATATTCCAATTTTCCCACCACCAGACTGTCAAATAAAATTATCTATCTGAGCAAAGAAAAAGACCAATGATCTTTCGTTTAGATTGATTAAAGAATAATATTTCCACTGCCCTCAGATAGACATAGTGAAGGAATTGCAGGTGCAACTTCCTGGCTACCTGTAGCTTCTCCACATTTTCTCCATACTTTCCAGTTAACATGAAATGTAATAATTTGGCCACATTTGCTCAGGTTTAGTCCCCCTCGGCCAACATAATTTTACAGACCTAGTGAAAAAGAGATTCCTGTGGTCTGTCTGGTGAATTTCCAGTGGCAGAGTGGGTGCAACTGGAAGGAAACTGCAGGTTATAATCTTATTCACCTGAAAGAAAAGTTAGATTAAATCTAAATTTGTTACATTAAAGATCTGTATTTTTGTCTCCACAGTTGGCAAGATGGGTAAATTGTAGCATCCTAAAAACTCTCAACACAAAGAGGCTATTTGTGTTAGTCTTGGCTTCATTTTGGAATTGTTTCCTCTAATGCTTTATCTGTCCTTTTCCCTACATTATTTTTGCTTTTCAGATTATCTCAAGATATTATACAATTGATCTTTCAGTATTTACTTTCTTTGAGTTTTGAACACACCTATCAGATCCCTGCTAACACTAACCTCTGATTTAATGAGCACAGCCCACCTTTTTTATTTCAAGTGCCTTCCTATATTTACAATTTCCCTATTATTGATAATGCAAGCAAAATCTCATTACATCTTTTCCATGGCTCAAATACCTTCACACTATGACCCAAAATTGCCCAAGACTCTCTCTTAATCTCTGTATATATATATATATATTTTTTTGCTTCACTTGTGGGACATGGGCGTCGCTGACTGGCCAGCATTTATTGCCCACTTCTAGTTGCTGGGGGCAGTTGAGAGATGACCACATTGCCGTAGTTTTGGAGTCACACATAGGCCAGACTGGATAAGATAGCAGATTTCCTATCCTAAAGGACATTAGTGAACCAGATGGGTTTTTCCAACAATCGACAGTGGTTTCATGGTCATCAGTAGGCTCTTAATTCCAGATTTTTTTTTTTTGAATTCAAATTCCACCATCTGCTGTGGCGGGATTCGAACCTAGGTCCCCCGAACATTAGCTGAGTTTCTGGATGAATAGAATAGTAATAGGCCATCACCTCCCCTATTTAACACCAGAACTTGGTTCTCGTATTCAATAGCTATTTATGTCAAGCCTGATGTAAACCCTATGCCTGCTGCTTGGTTGGCTTCTTTCACTTGTAATTTTGCATGTAAAAAATGTCTTCATTTGTATTCTTTGATCTCTCTCTTTCAACACTGCATTAAGAGGTTTGCTATTCCCTTTACCCTCAAAATATACTGAACTGTATTTACCACGTGACTGCCCATTTCACAATATCCCGGTATCCTGCAGTCTTGCACATTTGTCCTCACAGCTTGTAGTCTTGTTGAAAATTGTTGATATTTCTTCTATTCCAAATCCGAATGACTTTAAATATCTGCAGAACAAAGTTCCAACGCCGATCCTTTTATACCAGAAATCTGGGAAGTATTTTTAAAATCTGAATTTCTGCATTTTATTCTTTAGCAATCGCTCTGTCAAATCATTGTTAAATTTCTTGAACTTAGCAATAAGTCTCTTGTGTTGCACTTCACCAAATCCAAGTATGTCGCATTTACTGTGTCCCCTTTGATTGTATGCTCGGGAATTTCCAGAAAGAATTTGATCACATTAGACGAGTGTCAACAGTTCTTCATAAATCCAACTGGAAGGAAATTCCAGTTCATAATTTCAAAGAAAAGTTGGATTAAAACTAAATTTGGTACATTAAAAATCTGTATTTTTGTCATAGAGATCTTCGCAGATGGCTTGATGGACAAATCATAGCATCCTAAAAATCTCAACATAAAGAGGCTATTTGGCCCACCATGCCTCCCCTTGTGTTGGTCAGTGACTGTGCCTGATTAGCCCAGGCGTTTTTACTGTTTTGTTAGTAGTATCCATTGTAGTCGAGCAGTTGTCCTATTACTAACACAAGGCAAACCGTTCTGCAGTTGCCTGCTTATCCCTTTTTTTGAGCAGGGATGTGACATTGATCACCTCTAGCCCTTTAGTTCATTGTCAGTTTCCAAAAGATTCTGGAAAGCTTTGGATGGTTCATCTATATTTGATTACTATACTCTCTCTGGGTATGGTTTTTTGCATCCCACTGCCGTGTTTCACACAGTTTGCTTTGTAATAAGTACATCTATTACTGGTTTCTCCTCTAGTGCTCCTGAAGTCTTTATCGTCATCCTTCTTTGTTTTTAAAAAAAGAACTGAGGTAAAATAACAATTAAGCATTTCAGCCAGTCCTTTATACACTATCTAAATGTACCATATGATATAGTGCTCAGCTATTCAGGCCTAAATTTGACCCTCAGTCACCAATTGTAGCTAGGCCAGCAGTTGGCATACTGTTATTTGCCTTGGCACCTCAATCTTAAGGGTGCAGCAATGTTTCCCTCTTCCCAGCGCAAATATACATTTATTAGAATAAACTAAACAGGATTGGGCTCAGTGGTGATGACCGCAACACAACAACTTGTATTTATATGGCTCTTTTAACATAGTTAAATGTCCTAAAGAGCCTCACAGGAGCATTATCAACAGAAGTTGATGATTCACACACACAGATACTGAGACAAGCGGTTGGTTACAGAGGCACTTTTCAAGGAATGTCTTGAAGGTGGAAAACTGATGGGGAGATGGAGAGGCTGAGGGCCTTGGCAGCTGAAGGCACAGTCAATCAATGGGGGAGCCATCAAAATTGGGAATGGCCAATGGGAGGTCAGAAATCATAGAATCCCTACAGTGCAGAAGGAGGCCATTGAGTCTACACCGACCACAATCCCACCCAGGACCTAACCCCATAACCCCGTTTATTTACCCTACTAACTGCCTGACACTAAGGGGCAATTTAGCATGGCCAATCAACCTAACCCGCACATCTTTGGAGTGTGGGAGGAAACTGGGGCACCCGGAGGAAACCCAAGCAGACAATGGGAGAACATGCAAATTCTACACAGTCAGTGACCCAAGCCAGGAATCAAACCCGGGTTCCTGGCGCTGTGAGGCAGCAATACGAGCTACTGTGCTGCCCAAATTGGAGGCATTCAGATATCAGAAGGTTGTAGAACTGGAGGAGGTTAAAGAGGTTGGAAGGGGCAGTGATTGAATACCATCTGTCATTGACTGCCAAAACTCACATGAGAAAAAGCCCTTTGGGTGAGGTATTGGAGGCTTACCACATGAGTGGAACCATATTCCAACAAAAGACATTTCCTTCAAGAGAAATAGGAAGGTAATTGAAGGAGAAAGGAAAGGTAAATTTATTTTTTTAATCTAAAATCTTCCAAGTGAGAAAAAATACATCAGCTCCTCATTTTTAATAAGAATACATAAAACCAACTTCGTAAAAAATGTCCAGAGATTGTGCCTTTCCTTTCTGTCATACTTAAATAAAGAAAAATATGACACAATCCTTCAGGAATTGATAATTGAATTGAGACAGAGATCACAGGTCTACAAATAACAACAGACCGCTGGAGTTCTGATCTGTGCCTTTCAGAAGCAATAAAACTCTGACCTCATCCATTGTTTGCTTAACAGCATTAGACTTGGGTTTTATCGCAGTTTCCATTTAATACCAAAATAATATTACGTACTGTACGGTGTAACATTTCATTCCTTTTAAAAAGCAGATCATCTGAATCCCCATGACACAGAAAGTCGGCTAATAATTAAGGCTTTCCTTTTTCCAATAAACATTTGAACACAAAGTGTTTTGAATTTGAATTAAACCAACAGGCAGTCCACCATTGAAGTGCAAATCAGTGTTGGGCCACCATGATGCTGGCAAAAGCTTTCTGGTAAGATTCAAGGAGGATTGGAGCAAGTTATAGGGGGCTGGATTTAGCCAGGGACCTTGCACGCCCCGTCAGCGAAAAAGCCAAGGGCAAGCTTAGCCCTGCTCAGGCGACTCACTCGGCAGGGATCCAATGCTCAGAGAGGGTGTTAATTGGTTCCACCTTCTTCTGGATACAAAGTCCCTCCTCAGAGGGTTGCTGGCCAATCAAATGATTGGCAATGCTCTTCTGCCAGCCACGCCCCGGCAATGGCGGCCGCTACTGAGACTGCAGCAGTTCCCCACACCAAGGAGCCAGAACGAATGGTAAATTGGATGGTGATTGTTGGGGCACCAGCTGTGGAGGGAAACACCTGCTTCTCTCCAAGATCCAAAGGAAGGTTTATATAAAGACCTTGTTTTTAATATGTTGTCTGTAGTTGGCAGCTGCATGAGCTGCTGAAGAATTCTAAGTTGGCTAGGCCTAATGCCTACCCCAGCTTGTTGCTGACTGATTTTGGAACGGGATCCTTTAGACAGCAGTGTGACTAGAAATAGGCTGCACGCATTTAGTAGTTAAACGAATACTGCACAGATCGAGTGCAGACTTGATCAAACATATGCAACTCACACCAATCTTTATCCCAAAAGTTATGCACATGACATTTCAATAGCTAACTCCATTTTATGCTATTTCAGTGTTAGGGGAGCCATTTCATTGTCTTACTGATTATATACCACAGCTAATTAGAGCACATGGACCCCATTAAAATACAGGAGCTTTGTTATATCATTAGTTGTCCTATGTGTGTGTGTGTGTACATATATATATATGCATGCTCAACATATTATCAAAATAAAATCTCCAAAAATTTACTGAAAAGCTTCAAAGTTCAACTGCGCATTTGCAGTTTGGTAAAAATAGAGGAGAGCAGAAGCAAGAATGGTCTGGTATAAAATTTCAAAAGAACATCTCGAAGTTTGAGCAATGGTTTTTAAAAAAGAGGGCAAACACTTGGGAGTAATTGCGAAGTTAAAAGCTGATTTTAAGAAAAACACTTTTTCTCATTTTTAAATTAAATTCCCCATGAATATGCAATTTTAAAACTAAATGTGTAATTGTTATGTACAAGTGCTTAATAATGTGGAACTCAACTAATGAGGAGAGGTCAGTGGCTCAGGCTAATGAAATTGTTTTGTATATAGTTTTGTATCTGTATAGTAGGATAATTTGAGCACGTCAGTCTTCAATCAGCGAGGGACTTCCTTCAGTGCTAGAACTGGCAATCTGTAATTGGAAGCAGACTAGTTATTGAATTTGTCACAGAGCATTCAGGGCAACCAGTTCCCTGTAAGCTGAAATTGAATCCATAATGACTATCAGTGGTAAATCATTTTTTATTAATTTAAAGGATTTCTTTCAGGTCCTTCCCCCCCCCCCCCCCCCCCCTCCCTCCCCCCGCTTGCCCCTGAGTTGGAGTTAGTATTCAGGATATGGAAATATGGCCACAGTAATTACAGATGTTCTTTACGTGAATATTGTTAGTGCTGGAAACAATCTTTTCAGTCCATGTGTTATCCATTTCTCTGTCTATCACTGCCTTTACAGTTTAAAATAAATACTGTATCATTGGCTGTGAAATCTAGTAACTGAACGTATTTAAGAATAGTACAGAAAACTCCTGTCCCCTTCCTCCAGCATGGTTTCATTAACTGATCTTCAGTCTTTTTGGTTATAAATAAGTGCTTTGTTTCTGCCCAGTTTTTGTGCATTGCCTTCCTCTGTGAAGGTATCACAGGATATATGGCTCCTTCTGGAATTGCCACCTGTCTGGTTTTGGACTAGGCAGTTCAAGTGCTCAATTTAAAGGAAGCCAGTTCTGGGAAACAAAACACTTGAGGGTGGGATTTTATGGCCTTGCTCGTCACAAAACTAAAATCCCACCCAAGGTCAACGGACCTTCTCATTGTCCGCCCCTCGCTCGCTCCGATTTCTGTGACAGGTGGGGTGGTAAAATTCCGGCCTTGAAATTTCAATCTTCTAGTTTCCATTCTGTCAGGTACAGGAAAACCAAGTTGTAGAGCAAAAGCTCTCTCCAGTCCACACCAACAGTCTGCCTCTACTGTAACTCCCCATACATCAATTTTCTGATGCACAAATCAAATATCCTTAAGCATGGCATATTCCCAGTTAACGCTGCAATAGGGCCAGCTTTACATGCACGCCCGTGGTCACTAGGAACTGGGTGAAGCCTGCCCAGAGCAAGTCCCATCATTCCATGCTTCTGAGCTAGAGCGGAACTCCTGCCTTCCAAGGTGCCTAACCAAGTCCAAACACCTGCTTTTCAATTGTCTGTCAGAAAATGTCTGAGGCCAAGACTGGATATTCCAAATCAGATTCTTAGAGTGGAATTAGTTTCTTCCACTTCTGTGTTTGATGTAAAGACAGTAATAAAGCCTTCAGCCAACTTCCCAGATAAAAAAAAAAACAGTGTAGGGGTAGGGCCTGGGTGGGATTGTGGTCGGTGCAGACTCGATGGGCCGAATGGCGGCCTCCTGCACTGTAGGGTTTCTATGTTTCTATGTTTCTATATCAAATCTCAAACTTTGCCCTACTTTTATTCTGAACTCTCAAGTTCAATTTTGGACTCACCTCACATCTATTTTGTTCACTAAAGACGTAATTACTCATGTCTAGATGAGGCACTGTGGGTTGGCATTTTATTTGATCGTAATATGGGTAGACGGATAAAGACTAAATAGGGGTATGGGAATGTGAGAGGGAAGGTAAGAGGAAATGAATTTGGTAGGACAGGACAAGGTAAACAATTGATCTGCCAAGAGAGATCTGTTTATGTATTTTGAGGAGAAATAGGTTCTGTGAGGCTAAGGAACTCTGAGATTGTGGACAATATGGAATGGATCACTGGAATAAATAAGATTGGTCACAGTTTGGTAAATAAGGATTCCGTATTTGGTGGTGAGGCCACAGTCTAGTGGGAAATAGGAGCCATTGGAGAGTAAGCAATCCCCCAAAGCCAGGCAGAGGCCCTTTGTCATATAACAAGTGTCCCTTTTCTCAGCAAGTTTGATGACACTAGGTTTAAACAGTTCTCCTGCACCTTCTCGAGGGCAATAAGGGATGGTCAATAAATGCCAAACTTGTCACCGATGCGCACGGCCTATGGATGAATAAAGCGAAGGCACGGTTCCATGTTTAGAGCAAGGTAGATTAGAGAGAGTGCAGAAAGAGAGTTGGAAAACTGAAGTAGCAGCAATTCTCAATGAAGGGGTAGACAGAAGGCACAAAACCAAAGCTGGTGGCTTCCAGGAGGATCTGGAGTATTGGTTCGTGTTTGGGGGTAGGAGGTGGGCACCTGACCAGAAACGCAAAGGCATGAAGATGAACATGACAAAAGAGTTCAGCACTACGTTGAATATGGAATTAATTAAGGCGGAGATGAAACTCGCCTTGCCTGAGGACTGATCGTTAAAGATCAAAAAGGAAGTAGTCAAAGTGAGCACAGTGAAAATGTGGCAATGGGTGAAATTAGAAAGGAGATGGTTAAAGTAGAGAGAAATAGAGAGGATTTGGGTTGTATGGCATTCAAGAGTCATTTGAATTTATGGTTGTTACTAAGGGAAAGGAAGAAAGATATATGGACATACAAAATAAGAACAGAAGTGGACCATTCGGTCCCCAGGCCTACTCTGCCGCTCAGTAAGATCATGGCTGATCTGTGATGCGTTTCACATTCCCATCTATCCCCGAGAACCTTTGACTCCCTTGCCCAACAAGAAACTATCTATCTCTGCTTCCACCCCCTCCTGAGGCAGAGAATTCCAAAGTATGTAATGCTCTTACTTTTATGTTCAATTCCTCTCATAATGAAGAATAACATTCCATTAGCCACCTTGCTGCACCTATATACTAACTTTGTGAGTCATGCACAACAACACCTAAATCCCTTTGCACCTCAGCATTCTCCGTTTAAGTAACTCTCTGCTTTTTTATTCCTCCTGCCAAAGTGAGCAACTTCACACTTTCCCACATCATATTCAATCTGCCACATTATTGCCCACTCGCACAACCTATCTATATCTTTCTGCAAACCCTATATATCTTCTTCACAACATACTTTCCTACCTATTTTTCTTCATCTGCACATTAAGCTCCCATTGCTCCACTCCCCTTATCTCAGTCATTGTTATAAATGATAAAAAGTTCAAGGCCTGAACGGATCCCTACAGGACTGCACTCGTCACATCCTTCCAATCAAAGGCCCACTTATGCATACTCTGTTTTCTGCCAGCCAGCCAATCTTCTATTTCTCTTTACAATAACTTCTGATATGGCACCTTACCAAGTGCTTTCTGGAAATCCAAGTGCAGTCTGTTTAAAGGGCTTGTTAAAGCACTAAAAGAGACAAAAGATAATGCAGGACTAAGGAACAGGGCAGTTATGATATCCATTGAATTGATGCTGTTGAAGAGAGTGGTTTAGAGCATGCATGTGGTGGTCTATGTTAGAGTGGGTGAATTGCTGGGAACAGCAAGTGAACTAGTTAGTCTGTGCCTGGCTCTGTTATGTCTAGTAAGAAGTCTAACAACACCAGGTTAAAGTCCAACAGGTTTATCTGGTAGCAAAAGCCACTAGCTGCTCTGTTATGTCTACACAGTTCTATTCTCAAGCAACTATATATCTTGCCTTGAGTGGGGAATAAACAACTTTCATACTTAGAATATATGAGTCAAGTAATTTTTAATATAGAGGACTTTGATGGGATGGGAGGCTGGTTTGCCTGATGGACTGGGCTTCATTCATGACTCTTTATAGTTTCTTGTGGTCTTGGACAGAGCAGGAGCCATATCAAGCTGTGATACAAGAAGTTTAAAGGAATTTTGTTATAATCTATATCACTACAAGTTTAACAGATTGATGCTAATGAAAAACAAGGTAACCCAATATACTTGTGAAAGCTTTTAATTATCCTGGATTTTGTGAAGGAGACACCTGTTTATATAATGTCCCTTACAAATATGCACCTTTAATTCCCTGTCCCTTGTGGAGGCAGAAGTAGCCTTTGCTGGCTTCCTGAATACAAGTCAGGATTAGAAACATTGGCAGATCCTTGCACTTGCTGTCCCCACTACAAATGGAACAATTTTATTTGCTTTAATCTGACTGTCACCACTTGTATTAGCAAACTTCAGAAAATTTAAAAGCATCAAGGATATCAATATGCTTGTGAAATTTAAATCAAACAAAAATGTTACGGTAGTTCAAAAGTATAACATTTGCATGATCTAAAAATGTTGCTAAAAAGTTTGGAACTGCAATGTACAAGAACCTCATAATTAAAGTAAAAACTAATGTAAGTAAGTCTGGACACAAAAACATCTGGAGTCTGAACATCTGACATTTGACATGATGTCCGATGTCTGTTCATATCATGAAAGATATTGGATTGACATTTCAACATATCATGCTGTAATGTGAAAAGCAAAGATATGTGCTTTAAGGGGAAAAATTAAGGGAGTGAATCATTCACAAACCATTCCCAGGTGAAAGGACTCGATGGCTGGAAACTGATATCCAATATTGTAGCCAGATGTTTTGCAGTACTCGCTTCAGTATGTCTTGATACTTTCTTCTGGGGAAAATGTATTTAAATCAGACAATATCCGAACTCGTGTTAAGACCGTTTGGAGAGTTGACATGTCCACTCACCACTCTATATCTGAAATTGGTGAGTCAGGCATCAGTGCATGGTATAAGCTGAACTGTAGCAGACATAGAATACTATTCTGTACATGGTGAACATGCAGTAACGTGGAGGGAAAAAAACAACAGGGTCAGACTGAGCAGAATGACTTTGCTTATAGTGGGGTGCAGAGCAAAGCAATGCTGTACCTTGAAATGATGTTTGTGACAGGGAGAAAAATGAGCTTGCACATGGGAAAACAAAGACAATTGGAGCTTTCTTCTACAGCAGCTGCAGCCAGCTAACAAAACTGCAAAAGCAGAAACTGGCAGAACAAGATATGTATTAGTTTTTGCAGATGGCAGTGCAGACAAGTTGATAATTGAACAGGAAGTCGCGTACGTGAGGTATTTGATGGGGATAGCCTATTACCTCACTTAGCTGGCCTAATCACTCCTGAGACCCCCTTACTTCTGTATAATAAGAAATTATTCAGTTTTTCCTCCTGAGTACTTGACTAAATTATCCGACAGTGCATAGGATGCAGCCACACAAAGCCATTCTGTTAGAACCAGGTTCTGTATTTTTCTACAGAACAAGGCTCAGAAGGAAAGTTAGTTCTTGGATTAGTTATTAGATTATCCTTGTTTTATAAAAATAACTTTCTGACACTTGTATTTAACATCATAAATAATATCACAAACAGTTAATTTTATCACCAGAAGCACAAAACCTATTTCTCCTAACGTGTTCCACTGTAATGACTGTTAATTCACACAAAGGAATAATTTAAACATTTTGTGTGACATACTGGTTTGTGCATTACTGACATTCTAAATGAAAGGTTAATATCCGATGATATTTCAGTAAGTGATTACACAGCAGCTAATATTGTTGCTTGAGCTATGCTAATTTTGTTTTGGCTGGTTGCTATCACAAAGGGTGTAATTAGATCTGTTGGAGTTTTACTGACTGGATTATTTCTGCAAAAAGAGGGAGGAGAAAGGGAGCAGGGTCCTCCACTGTCGAGGAAATCCATTTTCCCTATCATTGTTTGTGAGCATAAACTAAAGCTTGGGGAAAGATCCTTTCTCATGGCAATCATTTGTTAATTAGATTAATAATTACCATGCCAGTAATAGGATCTGGTCGTTTTTTTTCTCTATTTAAAAGTTGCAAATAATTGCGCTGTAATTCTCATTGTAATTTAGTTCAGTGAAAGTATTGACTTTTTTCACGTTAACTAAGTGAACTAGTGTGGCACAAGCATTTGCAGGAATGGGGTTGCGGGGTGGAGGGCGGGGACAGTGGAAGGGCTGAAGTGTTCTTGTTTTGAAAGGGTAATTGTGCGACTTGAGTTTTCAACTGTTTATTGCTAACTGAAAATATTTCTAGAATCAAACTAAATTATTACAGTCATTTCAAGTTTTATGGCTGTGCAGTCTACCAGTGCTCATTGCTTTTGGCTACATTCATTTTCCTTGTATCAATGATTAATGGACAATGTTGAATGTTGGAGTGAGCAGGCATCAGCAAATGCGAGATTGTAATTAGTTTAGCTGACGAGTCCTTCAATGGCACTTGCATCTGGATGGAAAAATTACCCTATAGGGAACTGGCTGCTCACCAGGATTTTTTTTTTCTGTAATACATTGTGAAACGCCAGATGAATCAAGTGCTTTTTTGTTCCAAAAAACTGCTTGAGTCTTGAAGGCAGAAATATGCCTATAAAAGCCTTCCACTTTGAATATATCTGAGTACAATTATTAGCATTGTACTCTCTCTGGTTATTTTTGGTGAACACTCCAGTTGTAAGGAAAGGCCTTCAAAAATTTTCGATTTTTAAGCTGTTTATAATTTCTTTTGACGGTTTATTTACACGTTTTAATCTTTGAAATGTATTTACAGAAGTGAAAAGAAAGTCTTTGTGTGGAACCTTTTACTATTGTAAGAGCTACGCAAATCATTGGGAGAATTAGATGTGGATTGAAAAAGTCAGTTTTTCTGCTGCTTTGTGAACAATGGATTATGTACTTTTGAAAGATTGCAATTCTTAGACCAGGAATGGTTCTGAAAAAGCCTCAATTTACACAATGGCATTAGAGTTTCATTATTCAACTTTCTCAGAATTGCTTACCTACAAACCAACGGGAGGACATTTTATATCACTTGATATGGCTGCTTTGTACTTGTGTGGTTTTAATGTTTCATCGACTGCATTATCGGAAGGTTAACAGTTTTATAACGGACTGTTGCTGAAGTTAAAGCCAAACTTCTCTGTCACTAATTTCACCTTTTAGAAATGTAAATAACATTAGTGAGCAATTTTTAAAAAAAATGGTTATTATCTCTTGGCAAAAGAAAGAAGAATTTGTAAGGGAGGTGAACAGATATTTGTCCTGAAGAGTTATACAAAAGGCTTGATCTTGCAACTATTTAAAATTTGCATCTGTGTTTCTGGCCAAACTAAAATTGTCCTGAAAAATGCAAATGGCTTATTATAATCTAATAAAATATTTGCATAGTTTGTTCTATCATAAATTACACTTTTCATGAAATGAAGTACACTATTTGGCATTGCGTTGTATACCCTGGAAGGGTAAGTGTGTGGGCTGTGCATTTGAGCCTTGCAGAGATAAGAACCTTTTAGTTTATACATACAATAAACTTGACTTTGGGAAGTTTAGAAGCTTTAGATGTTATAAATACTTCAAGAATGAGAATCCTATTGTTGGCCATGTTGAAGTAGCTCATATTTAAGATATTATTCTAAGATTTTATTTGTGTTTCAATGCTGCAGCAGTCTTTGAAGGTATTTTAATAATTTCCTCTGTTCCCACACTGCGTGCACAATTTTCATTGCTATTCTGTATTCCCCCGTAACTTTGGCTATATTTCCATCCTCCTTCATTAGAACTCGGTTGAGGTTGCCTAAGCTTATTCCACGTAGCGGCTTACAGTCAGCAGAGAGAAGACATTCGAATGTAGGAATTTAGCATGGACTTAAACCTCTAATTGCAGAAAAGAAAAAGCCATGTCACTAACTTTACCTGAATCTGGAACTCAGCAATAGGACAGAATGAGGCCATGATTGGTTTACATATGCATCTAAAAATCTTGAACATAGATAATTTAGTGAACAATGGTTCCATTCTTGTATGTGTCTGTAAAATGAGGAATATTAAAAGGGGTGAAAGTCTATATAAAGCCTGCAATAGGTTCATGGTAATCAAATCTTTCAGTGCAGTTTTGATGTGCATAATCTGCATATATACTGTATACATTATACTATTTAAACACTGTGGCTACAAGAGCAAGTCAGAGACTGGATATTCAATGGTGAGTAACTCACCTCCTGACTCCCTGAAGCCTGTCCACCATCTACAAGGCAGAAGTCAGAAATGTGATGGAATATTCTTCACTTGCCTGGATGAGTGCAGCTCCAGTGACAATCCAGGACAAAGCAGTCTGCTTCATTGCCAACCCACCCACCATATTAAACATTCACTTGCTCCACCCTAAGGATACTGGAGACCCAGTAGGAAGGCCCCAAAGGGAGATGTCGGCACTGCTGAGACCATGAGGATGCCTCAGAATGTAGGCACTCTCTACTGCACTATGAAAAATTTAAAAATATGCATGACAGTAGCTGTCATTGCATCATTGTGGAGGTGTAAAACATGATGGCTTGTGATTGTGTCTATTGAATCTCGACGAGCCTGTGCTGGGAAGAGTGAGAGGAGGTGTCGATGCATCTCCACCGCCAGGAAGATTACAGCGGCACCATCGACTACCCCTCAATTGGCCCATTATTGGTCCGAACCGGTAACTAGAAACTGCTGGCTGGGGAGCTTCTGCTGTGTTGACCTCACCTCTTGCAAGATCACGCAGACCAGGAACGCCTTTGATGGCCGTCCCATAATGCAATTTTCCAACACCCACCTTCTAGCTTGCCTTACGGAACCAGACGAATTCAGTCCTCCGAGTCAGAAGGTTGTAAGTTCAAATTCTACTCCAGAAATTTGAGCACATTAGCTCACTTGACATTTGAGTGCAGTAATGAGGGAGTGCTGCAACATCAGAAATGCCTTCTCTCAGATGAGATTTTAAATTGAGGCTTCCCTCGTCCTCTCGGGTAAATGTAAATGTTCCCAGTGCAGTTTTAACAGAAGGGCTGAGGAGTTCTCCCTGGTGTCCCAGTCAATATTTATTCCTTAACCAATATCACATAAACAAATTTATCTGGTCATAATCACATTGCAGTTCATGGCATCTTGCTGTACACAAATTGACTGCCACATTTCCTACAGTACAGGTATAACCATAGTTCTGAAAATATTTAATAAACTGTGAAGTGCTTTAATATACCCTGAGGTCAAGAAAGGCATTATATAAATGTAGGTTCCTCCTTCTGTTTCGTACATAAAAAAATTTGCTGCCATCATGCTAATAGACTTTGAGTTGCTTCATAGAGGAGGATCTAAACCTTAGCAGGAAGGTCAGGAGAAGTGAAGATAGAAAGAGAGCTAGAGAGGAGGAAGGTTTTAGGATGTGGGTTTGAGACCGCTGAAGGCTTTATCATCAAGAATGGCTGGAGTCAGAGAACTGGAGATTGCAGATGCAGAGAGGAGCAATTTGATCCCATGAAGGGATTGGCAAATGAGTATTAGTTATTTAAAATTTGACCTGTTCGGGAGCCGGAATAGGTCATTAAGTACAGACTGATAGGTTGGCACATCTCAGTGAATGTCAGATTGAATCATTTGAGATGAAGAATGAAGGCTGTGACCTAATAAGAAAGGTATTGAATAAGTCCCATCTGATAATGAAGGAGGAATGGTAAGGGGTGCAGGATTGGGGGAATGGTGGTAGCAGACAGAGGTGGTCGATGCTGCAGATGTGAAAATAAGTGATTGATAAAGGTTAATAAATCGGATGAGATTTTAAGTTCCATTCTAGGCAGGACAGAAGGTTAAAATTGAATCTGGGCAAGTAGCTGCGGAATTGGTTATATGTTTGTGCATGAGTGCCTTGCACAGTAATTCACCCTGTAACTGTAAGTTGGTCACCAGTTATATTGAACTACTTAGAATACTGACTCCACAGTTGTCACTGACATTTGAAAAACTGTCATTAAAAACACACAATTTTATTTGCAATGTGAGGGTTGCAACTCTTGGATTTGTAATGTGCGGGCCACTTACATTGTTTAATCGCTAAAGGTTTGACAAACAGTTAATTAAAGTTGAAGCAGGGCACACCTCTCACCACTATACTTAAAACATTCAAATTAAATTGCTTTGCCACTTTTGTTATATGCAGAGCTGCTAAATCGAAATTAGTTGAGCTTGGCTTAAACGATGAACATTTTGCAAGATATAAGACAAATTAATTTGAGCACCTTTGCTGGAATTTGCATATTGCTATCATAATGCTTTTCTGTGATTTCTATGCTAAATCTGTCACTGATTTATTATAACGAGACTCAATTATTGTGAAGAAGCACAATTAAAAATGACCTTAGTGTGAGCAACTTGTTTCCTTGGTTATTGCTGCCAGAAGGGAAACAAAACTCTTGTGTTGATTTGTCCTAACTTCACAGATCACATGATGTACCTTTGACCTTTTGCTGTTGCAGAGACGAAGAGGCTCTGGAGTCTTCTGTGCCAACTGCCTGACCACAAAGACCTCTCTTTGGCGAAAGAATGCAAACGGTGGATATGTATGCAACGCATGCGGCCTGTACCAGAAGCTGCATTCGGTAGGAAGAACCCATTCGTTGTTTGGGGAAATGTTTGCAAAGATTGTTTAAATTGGCCAGATGTGATACAGTTCCATATGATCAGATCCCACTGTTTTCCCTGCAATTAATTCCCTTGAAGGGGGCTTCCCACTATGGGTCACCTGGAAATCAGATGTATTTCATTAAGCCACAACTAAAACTGCAAATCATGTGTGTGTGTATTGTTGCATTTAATTAGTTTAAATGAAAAGCAGGGAAAGTTGTTTGAATGGAAAAAATTTAAAAACTTGAACAGAAGTATTTATTGTAGTGTTTTGCGACGTTCTTTTAAACACTTAACTTACTTTCAGTGTAGCATTTCAGTGGCAGCTGTTAATTGTGGATTTGGAGGCAGTCAAAAGTTAACAATTTTAAGTTTCTGTGATAATAGTACTCATTTTGTATACCTCTGCCCACAGAATCAAAGCAATCTGTGAACCTTTCTAGATAGGTATCCATACTCAGGATATATGGCAGAGAAACTGGCCATTTGGCCCATTCTGGCATTTGTGCCTCATTCAAGCATCTTCCCATATACCATTGTAACCCTCTATTTCCTTCCCCTCATATCTAGTCTACTCTATATATTTGCTTTTGTTATGACCTTCATTTCGACTGATGGCTTTTAAAAAGAAGTGGAAAATTCCAGTTAATGGCTGAAATAATGATGCAGTGAGGTTTCATGGACTGTCATTTATTGTAACAAAAGACTAAGATCACTATTGACTAAATGCTATCTTTGTAGAAAACCTTTACCTGCACTTCACAGATATACGCTGTCCTTTAAGGAGTCATTCAGTTCTCTGGAACCTGTGCAAAATACTACTTAGATCCTGAGGGTTTATTTCCTTTGCTAGCCTGGAAACTTTAAACTCCAGAACTGTCTTTCATGGTGTGAGTTTTCTGGTGATTTCTCCCTCTTATAAACCTCATAATTGTAACACCTCCCCTGTAAAGAATGTGAAGTTAACACCATAGTGATGACAATCCAAAATGTACCAACTTATGACACTCTATACACTTCAACAGTTAACTTACTACATATAGTACAAGCAATATTCTCCCCCGTGCTGTCACATTTTCCATTAAACTGTCCACCTTGGCAGCATCATGAAGTTTAACCTGTATCAACAAAATATAATGGTTAGGAACGAAAGTCCACTTTATGTCAAATTTTGAAGTTGTTGTTCTCATATTGAGAATTTATTTAGCTGCTAAAGGCTTCACTTTCCAAGACGCATCAGAGTATATCTCCTCTTTCGTGGTGATTAAAGTTCACATTGTTTCCGAATCCTTGGTTAGACAATTGTATCCTTGGTCTGATCTGGTTAACTTCGTCAGGAACGATATTGCTGACTTCTGATAGTTCCCCTAGCTTCAGCGTACTGACAGGTGTAAATGAGAGACAAAAAAGAAATTCTCGGTCGGAACAGCTTTTGACCCTTTGGAATCAGTATTATTTTAGTATCAAAAGGAGACCCATTGTCATCAGGGTGTTGACATTTTTAACTCAGTCATTCTCTTTAGGAGAAGACTGTTTACTATTCACATTTTTAAAACTCAGTTCGCTAACTAGCCATGTCACCTTTCTCCTATTTAAACTCAGGATTACCGAGTTCCATTGCTGCTTTAAAAATCTAATTGAGATACTTTGTCATTTTGATTTTTTTTAAAATCCTGATATTCTTTTAACTTTTTAGTTTTGTTTTTCACCATCCCATTCAGAACCAGTTTTGTCCAACTCCTTTTGAACAAGAGTCACAGCAGTTTCATTTTGAAGTTTTATTTTCCATTCTCAGACTCACATTCATCCTGTTACTTTCACAGTAACAGGATGGATTTCACAGTAACAGGATCACTTAGAGGCAAGTCATTTTGGTTGAAAGCACTGTCTCTTTCCCCATTAGCATGAGATTCTGCGCTGTATCCTGTTTTAACACCTGTGGCTTAGGGTCTGCAGGCAAGTTCAGCTCATTACTAGATGGTTCAAAGTTATTTCTGTCAATTTGAAGCTCCAGTATATTTTCAATTTCAGAAGTTTGGGCTTTGATTCCTTGGAGATATCTTTAGTCAAAACAATACTCTCTACAGCGGGATTACAAATAGTCCCGGATTTCTTTGGTATTCTGTCAGTTTTAATGGACTTGCCTACCATCCCTGGAGATGTCAGCATTCTATCTCCCGCTAGGTCTTTCCCTATCATGAAGTCAATAACTTTAATAGGTAATTTCAACACCTTTCCAACAATAACAGCCCCATTGATAAAAGCACAGTTTAAATTCGCCATACACAATGGAAAAGGTAAGCGGTTTCTGTCAATACCCTATGTCAATATACTTATATTTAGTAAACTCTCTGGAGGGAAGTACGTCTTTTGCTAACATCAACTCTTTGAGCCCATCCTGTAACACGAAGAATGACAATGTTTTTGACTCCCCAACAGACAAAACCAGAATTACTGCACTCTCGTATAGAATTCCCATAATCTTTTATGTCCTGATTTACACTTACTGTAAATATATTAGAGATATCAGTTCATCACAAGTTTCATTCACTGATGCAGCATTTTCTGGAGAAGCGATAGACATGCCCACAAACGCTACTGGCTTAGTCTTCAATTTGGTGCAGCCGGCTTTCATATGCCTTAACTTTTTTTTATTTCATTGAATGTGGCATCACAGGCTAGGCCAGCATTTGTTGTTCATCCCTTATA
This sequence comes from Mustelus asterias, assembly GCF_964213995.1. Taxonomy (NCBI): domain Eukaryota; kingdom Metazoa; phylum Chordata; class Chondrichthyes; order Carcharhiniformes; family Triakidae; genus Mustelus; species Mustelus asterias. The sequence continues at coordinate 93,037,515 of NC_135807.1, read as the reverse complement.
GCCCTTGAGAAGGGCTGTAGTCCATGTGGTGTATCCACACTGCTCTTTGGAAGGACGTTCCAGGGTGTGATCCAGTGACAAGTAAAGTAGTGGTGATATCGTTCCAAGTTAGGATGGTGTGCCTTGGAGGGGGCTTGAGTTGTTGGTGTTCCCATGCATCTACTATCCTTGTCCTTCTAAATGGTAAAGGTCACAGTTTTGGAAGGTGCTGCCGAAGAATCCTTGGTGAGTTTTTGCAGTGCATTTTGTAATTGATACAAACTGTTGCTACTGTGCATGGACTGAATGTTTAAAGTACTGGATGGGGTACCAGTCAAGCAGGCTGCTTTGTCCTGGATGGTGTTCAGCTTCTTGTGTGTTGTTGGAGCTGCCCTTATCCAGTGAATTGGCGAGTTTTGCATCATGAGTCACAGTCCTGACTGTAGATGGTGAACAGGTTTTGGGGAGTCAGGAAGTGAGCTACCCATCACAGAATTCCCAACCTCTGACCTGCTCATGTAGCCATGATGTGGAGATGCCGGCGTTGGACTGGGGTAAACACAGTAAGAATTTTAATAACACCAGGTTAAAGTCCAACAGGTTTATTTGGTAGCAAATGCCATTAGCTTTCAGAGCGCTGCTCCTTCGTCAGATGGAGTGGATATCTGCTCTCAAACAGGGCATACAGAGACGCAAAATCAAGTTACAGAATACTGATTAGAATGCGAATCTCTACAGCCAACGAGGTCTTAAAGATACAGACAATGTGAGTGGAGGGAGCATTAAGCACAGGTTAAGAACATTAAGCTCAGCAGTCATGGGCATTCAGCCTCTGATCTTCGGGTAAGCGTTCTCCAAGGCGGCCTTCACGGCACACGACAGCGCACAGTCGCTGAGCAGAAACTGATAGCCAAGTTCCGCACACATGAGGACGGCCTAAGCCGGGATCTTGGGTTTATGTCACACTATCAGTAACCCCTGCAGCTTGCCTCCTGGACTTGTATGATCTCACTGGCTATCCTGTCTGGAGACGATACACATCTCTTTAACCTGTGCTTAATGCTCCCTCCACTCACATTGTCTGTATCATTAAGATCTGGTTGGTTGTAGAGATTCGCATTCTAATCAGTATTCTGTAACTTGATTTTGTGTCTCTGTATGCCCTGTTTGAGAGCAGATATCCACTCCATCTGACGAAGGAGCAGCGCTCCGAAAGCTAATGGCATTTGCTACCAAATAAACCTGTTGGACTTTAACCTGGTGTTGTTAAAACTCTTACTCTGCTCATGTAGCCACAGTACTTATATGGCTAGTCCAGTTCAGTTTCTGGTCAATGGTAATTCTCAGGGCATTGTTAGCCAGAGAAGCAGTGACAGTAATGTCATTAAATGGCAAGGAGAAATGGTTGGATTCTCTCTTGTTGGGGCTCGTCATTTCCTGGCATTTGTGTGGCATAGATGTTACTTGCCACTTATCAGTCCATACCTGAATGTTGCCCAGATCTTGCTACATATGGATAGAACTGTTTCAGTATCTGAGGAGTCTCAAATGCTGCTGAAAATAATGCACTCTTCAGCAACTATCCACATTTCTGAGCTTATGATAGAGGGAAGATCATTGCTCAAGCAGCTGAAGATTGTTGGGGCACGACCTTGAGGAACTCATGAAGAGATTTATTTGAATAATCTTCCTTTGTACTGAATATGGAGAATGTTTCCCCTGATTCCCATTGACTTCAGTCAGTCAACTGCTGCCTTGATGTCAAGGGCATTCGCTCTCACCTTACCTTATGGTAAAAGTAACGCATTGGTCGTGTTGAATTGTATTTATTTCCACCTTGTCTCATTCCCTACTCGGAGAAGCAACCTTTTTTAATTTTGCCATTCCCCAAATATTAATTAGTGTTTTGTTCATTATCAACTCATTTATCCCTCCAGCTTCCCTATGGGTTTGCAAACAAAGCTTTGCTGCTTCCTAAATGAAAGCTTCCATTATTTTAGCAATTTTATAGTCTTCGAGCTTGGACCTGACCCCTAAATGAATAATGTTGGTAAAATATTCCAGTAGTAACATCTTTCTCGGGTTTTGAAAATCTTGATCAAGTATCATTGCCCTATACCATCAATCAAACATCATTCTTCTCTGTAGCAAATTCCACAAAAGCCTGATTGTGCCTCTTCCTCAGCTAAATTCTGTCCATAAGCTTTCAGAACAATCTCATCCACAAAGGCACAGATGCCTTCACTATATCATAGTCTGCAAATGTTCACCCTAAAGGGTTGAATGAACCCCCACAAAGCTTTTCCTGCTAAAACACTGAGATAGGATTGCCCAAATTATGTTTTGGCTACTCTAACTTCATAGTAATTTACATTTACATTTCAACTCCTTCCTCACTGAATTTAGTAACTTGGCAAATATTCTTGCCAAGTCAAAAGCAGGAGTTAAATCACTCCCATTGTCAAGTCTGCCTGCTACTCCCTATTCACATAATTGAAGCCTGTCCAGTTCAAATTTCCGGACTTTCCTTTCGCTTTGCAATTCCGGGTTTCCCTTTGTTTAACTCTTTGAAACTCTGTGGGGGGAGTTTTCCTGTTCTGCTGAGTAGTAGCAATGGGAGGGGGTGGGGAGGAACAATGCTAAGGTGCATTGACCTCGGGCGGGATTTTCTGGTTTTGGTTTTCGGGCGAGCGTGGCAGGAAAATCCCGCTGTCTATCTCTTTCCTTCTGACACCAATTCCAATTGTTTCATTTGCACTGACACAAGCTGAGTTTTATCTGGACTACCTTTTTCTTCCTCAAGGCCCAGTGTTGAGCCAATACCTCAATGGTTTTTTACTTCCTTAGCACTCGCTTTTAAATCTATTTCCAACTCTTCTGCCACTGTTTTTAAATTAACTTCGGTTAACTCAAAAGATGATATCTCTCTTTTGAGGAAAGATATTCAGCAAAAGCCGTAGCCATTTTAACTTTCCAACAAATACAGCAATGTTCACGGCAAAATCTTGCTTGTTTAAGCTCTGGCCCAACCCAGTGTACTCCTCTGGATTTAATATCCTGTAAAGAATCCTCCATTTTGTTGCAATAATTTTAGGACTAAACATTTTGAAAAAGACATTTGAACTTCCAGTTGTTAGCTGAAAGTATGGCACAAATTGATCTTGTGTTTTAAGATGTTCACTGTAACAAATGACTATAAGCATTTTGGACTAAACATTGTGTTTGTGGGCAACCTATACTTTAAACGGCAGAGCAGAATACCCTCCTTAATGAACAAAACAAATTTCACTTTAAACTTTTCTTTAAGGAGATATTCAATTCTCTTAAAATGTGTCCAAATTGATTCCTCTGAGGGTTTACTTCGGATCTTTTCCTTGCTCAACCTGAAAACCTTTAGCTCCAAAAATGTCTTTCACGGTGCAAGTTTTCCTGGAGACTTCTTTCTCCAGCTAAAGCTGGCAAATCTACTAGTCTTGTTTTAAGTCCCCACAAATTTGTTCTTTCCAATCTGAGCATAAGCCCTCACCTATATTCCTCTTCTGGTGCTATAGTGCTATCTGGATTCCCATCACTACTACTGATAGGCCCAGTTATGTTGTGATGAGAATTCTCAAATTTGAGCACTTATACATTGGTCTGGCTATGTGTGAATAGTGAGGCTATCAGCATTCGTGTTTATTATGGAGAAAATTGAGAAGCAACTTAAAGTTTGCATCGCACAGTTAAATGAACAAATAGAGAAAGTGCAGTCTAATTTTTAAACTGCTCTTCCAGGAGCTTTGTTACACCGGTATCTTGCCAGTAGAATTAGCATTAAAATCTGTGTAAGGATGTGAGGTTGTTGTACTTGCCCACTAATTACCTATTAAACACAGTAGAAAAGTTTGGGGAGGTACATTCAGGTGTAAGTGATTTTATTTTTAATGGTGTGCTCTGTTATTACTGCCAAACAACCTTGTTTGGCACTGATAATTTAATTTTACAAGTGTTAAGTTTTATTCTTTCAGTATTTATTTTGTGTTGGCGATTTAACACTAAAGTTTTTTTCAACTAACTCTTTCTGGCTCTTTTTGTCTGACCCTTTCATAATCCAAACTTTCTTTCCTTATTATGCGTTCTGTGCATGATTTTACAATGAATTAAATATTCTAATTTACACTTCCTGGCTTAGACACTGTGTGGCTGTGTGAGGATGCTTCAATCCAATTGTTTGAAGAGCCACTCTGACTCTTACCCTTCTGACACAAGCCATTGATCTCCAGTAGAGGACGTCATGCTGAATGTTAATCCTCGGAATCTGGTGAAGAATTGTAGGCAGCTGTCAGTGTGAAGAATATCAAGCGCCGTTCTTTCCAGATGACCGTGAAATCTGGGCCAATAAACTTAAAAGGCAAAATTTATTTATATCATTGGTACCTGATAGGTTACCTACAGAAATATGTTCCGTCTATTATCCAATTCCTAGAAGAGCACCAACGTGGGTTGGCACGGTGATACAACGGTTAGCACTGCTGCCTCACAGCGCCAGGGACCTGGGTTCGATTCCCAGCTTGGGTTACAGTCTGCACATTCTCCCCGGGTGTGCATGGGTTTCCTCCGCGTGCTCTGGTTTCCTCCCAAAGTCCGAAAGACATGCTGGTTAGGTGCATCTGTCATGCTAAATTCTCCCTCAGGAGCCAGAGTGTGGCGACTAGGGGATTTTCACGGTAACTTCATTGCAGTGTTAATGTAAGCCTACTTGTGACACTAATAAATAAACTAAAACTAAACGAAAGCTAAATCAGTATATTTCAGGCAAAGTCTGAAAAAGCTGGAAAAACTCAGCAGGTCTGGCAGCATCCATCGGGAGAGAAAACATTTTGAGTCCACATGACTGTTCTTCAGAGCTAAAGAGAGGAAAAAATGTGATTAGATATGAGTGGGTGAAACTGCTGGAACAGTGATGAGTGATGGGAAAAAGTGATAAATGGCCTGGTGGGGGAGGAAGGGTTTTTGTATCAGAACAAAACAATGTTTGGGATATTAAAAAAGGTAAAGAGAGAGGAGAGGTGTCACAGTCTAAAGTTGTCAAACTCGATCTTGAGTCCCGAGGGCTGTAACGTGCCTAATCAGAAGCTGAGGTGCTGCCCCTTCAGTTTGCATTAAGTTTCACTGGAGCATTGCAGGAGGCCAAGAATGGACATGTGGGCATGGACGCAAGGTGCTGATTTAAAATGACAAGCAACAGGAAGGTTGTGGATTGAGCGAAGGTGTTCTGTAAACCCTGTCTGCGTTTAGTCTCCCCAGTATAGAGGAGACTGTATTGGGAGCAGTGAATAGACTCCCAGCCAGACCCACTAAATTTTTCAAGCTTTCTCTGTTTTTGTTTCTGATTCCAGCATCCGCAATTTGTGCCATGTAAGTATATTTGAGTGATGAGTGGTACGAAAAAATGACTCTACCATCTAGTTGTGAGACACATGTTCCACTTTTCTGAGCTGGCTGTTACATCAGCCTTTTCTATTTTATTTAAGTTTTGGCACTTGCATTTCATAATGTATTGTCTGCAGCTGGAAGTAATAACTTGGCAATAGCAGTGATCACCATTAATGTCTAAGAATTTTATGCCCAGTTGTTAGCAATTGACTGTAGGGAAGAATGGCAGTGGTTGACGTTTGGAGTGAGATTTTATTAGTCTGTAAGGGAACACTTTATGTGACAGTTTTGCTATTGGCTGTGATATTGAACGTAAGTCAAAAGATGACAAAAGCCACTCAGCCTACCAAAGTACATTCCACTGATGTTCTAACTTCTGCTTTAAGCATTGAAATGCTTTTTCAAGCCCCATAATGTTTGTGACTATAGTGGGTTTTTTTTCAGAGATCATGTATTACCAAATTTTAGCAGATACAAAGACTCGCGAAGACAGTATCCTGGTTAAAGATATTTCTTTTTATTGACCAACAGGTACTGGGAGAAAATACATAGTTAGGTAGTCTGACTGCGATTTCTGAAGTACATTGCATTTGTCAACATACTTATACATTTCCAAAGTTAGCTTCTCCCGCCTATCGGTCCATCTCCGCTGGATATGAGCCAACCATCATTAGTACAGATCAATCATTGTCAATGTATGTCATGCACTTTGGCCCAACATCCCACCCCCTTACATGATTGGGAGTTCATTGGTCCGTAGAATCCAGAAACTCCTTCCCCTCTGGTCTCCTAGCAACTCCTAAAACGCTAATTATAGAGTTCAAAGGTAACTTCCCCTGCCCCCGTCTCTTAGCAACTTCTATTACGCAAATCATAGGATCAAAAATTTCTGTTCCCATTGCTTTGATGAGCTACCTTGTCAGTAAAAATGAATAATCCTATTTTAGAATCTGAGAATCTGTACTTTCCCTGACCAATGCTGATAACAAATTGTTCTCTGTGCCTGCATTGTTCTAAAAGAATGCAGTTTTGCTTAGTTAGCTTCTATCCCATTATGCTTCAAGGCAGCCTGCATTTTGGCCAAAGTGTACAGAAATCAAATCCGAAATAATATTTAGATCCAAAATACATGTTTAATGTGGTTATATGTGTTTCTATGCAGACAGTATGTCTGTAATATTTTTTTAAGGCAGTCTGTAATTCTTATCCAAAGTTAACCCACTCGGTTCTAATAAACTTTATTAGTGTTTTAAATCCCAGAGTATGTTGAATTTCTCTTAACAGTTTTGGGCGCTGGAAAGAATGCACGGTGTGGAGGCAGAACGCAGCTCTGTTAGGATTGTACCCTGTGGAAGAAGCTCTGAACTGCTAGTGATGTGGGGTGGGGGAGGAAACGTGGGTGGACTGGGAGTAATGTGTGCACGTCTCCCTCATGCTGCCCCCACATGAAAGGGAAATATAAAGTGCAACCCTAGGAATTCATCCAGTGTACCTTTGTACGGTTCGATGGAGTTTTATCAGTCAAAAGCAGCCATGTGCCCAGAAAGGCCCCAAACCTGTAATGAAGGGAGGTAATCAAACCCAGAAGAGATCAATTATCTTCTCCTTTTGGCTGCTGAGATACGAAAGCAGAATCCATTCCTCTTCAAGGATCTTTTCCTCTCTCATGATGCATGGTCCAATTTCTCACACTGCTCTTGGAACGAGCTCCTCTGTACCCTTACAGCCATATTCTGCCCACCCTGATGATGATGATTGTGTTCCCAAAATTTCAGACCAGGGTCTACACCTCTGGGTGTCCAATTCTGTCACAATTCCATTGGTATAGAAACTCAACTAGAATTTCGGGATCTTGACATTTTTCACCCTTTTCATAAAGAGGTTCCTTATGACATGGCAGAGTGGCACAGTGGTAGGCACTACTGCCTCACAGCGCCAGGGACCCGGGTTCAATGTTGGGTTCAATTCCTAGTTTGAGACTCCAAAAGCTAGTGCTGCCAAATAAACCTCTTGGACTTACTGGCGTTGTGAGACTTCTTACTGTACTTGCCTTAATGCATCTGTTTTGCTTGCTTCTCTTTGATCAATCTTTCTTTCTTTTCTTCTCATTTATCCTTGCCTTCACTCCCCCTCTTTTTTTTCCTTTTTCTGCTTCCCTTCTGTCACAGCATGCGAGTCGGCCAATCCAAGTAAAATGATCTCACACAATTCTGTTTTTCCTCAGGGCAGCTACAAGAACTCTCATTGGCATTTCAGCATTGCTGTCAGTAAGAACTAGTTGTTGAACCTGAAAAGAACAACACAGATACTTTTAACAACTAAGCTGTCTGTGGATGTCACTGCCAAATTTCCACTGCAGTAAAATGGTTACACTGTATTTTATGACCTTGTTTCTGATGGAATGACCTATATATTAATCCTTTTGTTGAACATGAGGAGATAGATTGTGGTATCATATAATACGTGATTATTCTGTATGTAGCAATTACAAAAGAAAGCATTCCAGTTTTAAAAAAAGATCTGGGCTTATCTGTTTGAACTATTGTTAAGTATTGGTAACGAAGCATTAGCTAATGGTTATTCTAGGTTTGAGGTGATGGAAAGGAAAAAAAAGTCAAATTCAGGACCATGTGAAGATTGTACCACCCACCTATTCTAATGTCCTCCTCTGAAAGCACTCACTTGGATGGTGTATGTCAGGGCTCTGTCTTCCCCCCCCCCCCCCCCCAACCCAGGTAAAATGAAAGCAAAATGCTATGGATGCTGGAATCTGAAACAAGAACAGAAAATCTCTGCAGGTCAGGTCATCCAGACTCAAAACGTTGGCCCTATCCTCTCTCCACAGATACTGTCAGACTTGCTGGGATTTTCCAGCATTTTTTTGTTCTTCGTGCGTTAGCCTGGGCACCAAGGCCTAGGTTTTCCAAGGGTCTGCTGGCAGTGAGGAACCTCGCCTGCTGCCAGCATGTATCTGAAAGCCTCAGGAGCAGTGGCTCTGATTTTTTCATCCATTGCATCCCATGAATGGAAAATTGCGGACAATGTACCTGTGACTTTCTGAATTACATTGACAGCAGGCAAGGTTTCTCATAACCAGCATGAAGACATTCATAGTACTTAGATCGAAGTGTTACTAAACTATTCCTCCAAGGGAGGCATTGTGACTAAGGTCAATCCTGTTCTCACTTGATGTCAACTCGGATGACCTTCCAGAAGTTGACATTTGATAGCGATTTGGAACAGGGGTTCTTCCTGAACCCAGAGTCAGTCTGGGTGATAGAAAATGCTTCATTAAGAGAATACATTGATAGTCACATAATATTTAACATACTGCAGCATCAAAACAATGTTAGATTAAGTTAGACAAGCACTGCATTCTGCATTGATTCACTTAGACATATAAACATGTATTTTTCCATTGGATGAGGCAGAATCAGCAATAAAAATCTGGCTTTCATTTCAACAGTGACAATATACCGCCTCGAACTGAATGAAACGTCCCAAGGTCCTTCACAGGAGCATCAAAGACAAACTTTGACAGCAAGCCACACGAAAGAATCAGCTCAGATGACCAACAATTTGGTCAAAAGAGGCAGACCCTAAGGAGGGCCTCAAAGAGGGGCACCAGGGTAGCTTGGGGTGGAGCAACCAAAATCTGGATCGCTTAAGAGCATTAGAATTAGAGGAACACCGATGTCCCAAAGTGCTTCAAGGGCTGGCTGTAGGAGAGCACAGAGACAGGGAAGGGCGAGGTCTTGGAGGACCCAGAAAACCAGGCCCAGAACGTTGCATGACCAGGAGCCAATGTAGGGCAGAGAGCATGGGGAGAATGGGACTTGCTGCGAGTTAAGACGAGGGCAGCAGAGTTTTGGATGACCTCAAGTTTACAGAGGATAGAATGTGGGAGGCCATCCAGAAATGCATTGAGGTAATAAAGCCATGAATGAGGGTTGAAGCAGCAGATGAGCTGAACCATACAAGAAAGGCCCTATTTACGCAAACTGCATCACAAACAAATTATTTTTGCACATGACAAAGCAAATATCTCAAGACATCCTCGGTGATTTTCACATTGTAATGCTCCATATTCTCATGTTAAATACACATTGAAAATGGGCTTGTATACTACATGATGTGGAGATGCCGGCGTGGTGGCTTTTGCTACCAAATAAACCTGTTGGACTTTAACCTGGTGTTGTTAAACTTCTTTCTTGTATACTACGACAAGGCATGCCACTGGAGGCATTGCAACGAGGTAGCGTACAAGTTTCAGAATTACAGACATTCCCCTGCTGCAGGCCAGTTAAGATTGGCCGCTTAAGCAGTCCAATCCATTTAAGCAGGTCTTTGTGTATTGCTAACCTGGAGGTCACTTCCCTTGATATTGAGGGGGGAAGCATAGAACTCGCAGTTGATGCCAATATTTTGGATCCACTATAGAATGTAAATGGTTTAAGCCTACAATTCCAGTGCTGGAGCAGCTCCACGTTGCAAAGTGGTTTAAGTGATTCATTGAAGCAAATGATTATTTTGCTACAAAGTGCAACTCTTGTATCCATTTTGTGGAATGCAAACGGCTAGAATAACAGTTTTCAGATAAGGTAACATTGATGATTAATAATCTGACTGGGACTCTTTCTCAACAGCCCCAGCATGAGAAATCCACTCGCACAGTACATTATAATTAGCCTTGTGTTCTATGCACCCTCCCTGTCTGGGAGTGCGCCCACAATGGTGTCACTCAACCTGCTCAAATCTTCACAAGTACCTGCCCTTCCCCGTTCATCTCCGAGCAGCATCTTTTCTGACCCTGCCTCCCCCACAAGCCTCTTTTGGCAAATAGTGGTCTCTCCGAGGATAAAATACTTCTGGGGAGAAGTTGAAAGTGAAAAATATATATATTTTTTCAATCTTGCAAAATGTTCAGCCAGGTCTCTAGTGCCAGAGCTTGTCTAACCATCTTGACTATCTCTACCCTCTCCCATCAAGGTCTTAGTGATCTATAGTGTAGCATATTGATTCAGATGAAATATATTCCCCTCAGCAAAATCTCATGGATGTATTATTTATTCACATGAAATGTGCAACCAAACAAAATAGCTGATGGACAAATTGGGCTGAATGGTGCTGTCTCCAGCAGATTTCCTCCCCTCTGAGCTGGTCCTGCGCACTCTTGCACAATCTGACATTGCATCATTCAAGGTTTATTGGTAATTTTTTAAAAAAGTGTTCACATAAGCAGATAGTAATCACTGAAATGTTGGTTAAAAGTCTAGTATTTCACTGCAGTAACAACAGCAAACTAGTGATTTGATGCTGCTGAGGCGTTATTTGCTCTTGCATAAGGAGTGCAAGATGGATTAGTTATTGGATTTCTTTTCCTGCTGCTTACAGCACATACAGACGCAAGGTAAAATTGATTACAGCTAGCTGCTGTTTCTGCAGGTTGTAGAAAAGGCTTCGCTGATATACATGACTCGCAACAAGGCAGACACGATGCATAGTCCAGAAAGGCTTGTGCTTATATGGTGTTCAATTGCTATAGTTGCACATGGATGGGGATCCATCTCGCCTATCGTTGAGGGTTTCAAACTGTTCAGTGGGTCAAGCAATTCATCCACCTATCAAAATAGAGTCGACCATTCAATGGCATGTGATATGCCTAACTCTGGAGAGTACAGAAAGCTTTCTCTGTCAGTCTCCTAATTCTGGCTAATTATACTTGGATATTGGTGTCCAGTTTGTAGGGGACAGCAGCTGCACTTACAATAATGTTGAACATACAATTCCAAAAATGTTAACCATCACCATTGCCAATGGATACACACATTCCATCTGCTGTATGCATAAGAATATATGTCCTGAATGTCTCAGAGATGGACACTATATCGTATACCTGCCCACCCCTCCATGTAGGGCACCGGATTATAATCATACTTGGGGCACGCCATTGACACCTAAAGGGGAAATCACTCATGACTTAGCCTAACTGAAAACCAAGGAAATCAGGGCAAAGTTATGCTGCTCTGACCCAGTATAGGAGCCTCAGCAAAGAGCTGCCTGAATCAATATCTCTCAGTATTGTTAGTGGGCTGTCAGAAGGTACAATTCCCCTCGAGCTTAGTTATCCACGTCCACCTTTGCATTTCAGGGTCTATAATGTCTACTCTCAGGCTTGATGTGGAGATGCTGGCGTTGGACTGGGGTAACACAGTAAGAAGCCTAACAACACCAGGTTAAAGTCCAACAGGTTTATTTGGTAGCAAAAGCCACTAGCTTTCGGAACAGGCTGTCCCTTCGTCAGCTGACGAAGGGACAGCCTGTTCCGAAAGCTAGTGGCTTTTGCTACCAAATAAACCTGTTGGACTTTAACCTGGTGTTGTTAGACTTCTTACTCTCAGGCTTAACAGAGCCTTTCCCCGTTATCTGGTGTGGACGTGGAATTTCCCAAGGAAGCTTGCTGTTTCTCCTCACTGTACCCATTGACATGGTACGGTGCAGTTAGACGATGTCCCATGGCCTCATTGGGAAAATTTCATTGGGCCTTTATTACCACTTCTTCAAACCTGCCTTTACCTTCCAGGAAGCAGCAAAAAGTAGAGTGGCCGGGAGGAAAATCTTCCAATGACCCAGGGCCTTCCATTGACTTGGAGGGAGTGGGGTTGGATTGAGGGAAGGAGCAGGCTTTCCCTTTAATGCGGACACCATCTAATGAATATGTGTATCATAGACTTTGAGGCTTATCAGTGTCACACCTACAGATACTGACACTGGTACAGGGGAGGCAGCAGCATAGTGGTGTTGTCACTCAGCTAGTAACTGAGTCCCAGGGTACTGCTCTGGGGACCTGGGTTCAAATCCTACCATGGCAGATGGTGAAATTTAAATTCAATAAAAATCTGGAATTAAAAGTCTAGTGATAACCATGAAGCCATTATTGATTATTGTACAAACCCACTAATGTCCTTGAGGAAGGAAATATGCCGTTCTAAATGTGACTCCAGACCTACAGCAAGGTGCTTTGTTCTTAAATGTCCTCTAAAAGTGAGATACTCAGAGGCAATTAGAGATTGGCATCAAATCAGCGATGCCTACATCCCATAAAAGAATAAAGGCTGAATTTCCCCAGTCCTTGACATTGATGTTAGTGGGGGCAGGGGGACAGGAAAATAGGAGGAGCTGGTTTGGGGATGGCTCCCCAACACATTCACACCCGTGGAGAAGATTCCTAAGGTAATGCATGGGCTCAGATCGGTTGCCTGAAAGGCAGGCAGACAAGTAAGCTGATTATATGCACCGAATTGGGGGCTTTTTAACCACTGGTGGAGCAGCTTCTCTCCATATGCAGACACCACCAGCTCAATGGAGATGATTACCCTACAGCAGCCCAGGGTAGGTGATTAGAACCAGAAGCTCTGTGGTCCAAAGAGGGAGCCTCTAGCAAGAAAGGTGCACCTCCAGCTCAAACAGTACACCTCCGGGGGTTTCCCCTCCACTTTCGGCCCTAATGATCTTAATACTCAGTGCATTCCTTTGAGAGCATCTCCATGTTGAAGGTGTCCCGGCGGCTCCTATCTGCCTTGGCAGCTCCAGCCTCTCCTGATGGGGTTGCCGAGGCTCCAGATCTATCAATTTTCAGATTGGGTCAACAGCATTGAGAGCCCAGAGCTATCGTTACGAGGACAGAGAGAGCAAAGGAAGCAAGTTAAGAGGAAGCAAGTTAGAGGCAGCCTTCAGCAAAATTGCACTACTGGGTCTGTCGCCAGTAAGCGTGGGCTCAGGACCCCCATTTTGTCCCAACAGCAGGGTCCCAAAGTCTGGGGAAAATCCTGTGTGAACAACACTTCAACTTTGATTCACCCAATAATTCTGCATTTCTAGGGTCCATATTGCCCATTTCTCGGTAGATAGTTGTCCCTCCCGCTGATGCTGCACTTAGTGCATCTGCAGCCATTGTACAGTATGTTCTTCACCACTGTAGATTAGGTGATAGGACCTGGGTGGGATGCTCTGTGGGAGAGTCGGCGCAGACACAAGGGGCTGAATGGCCTCCTTTTGCATTGTAGGGATTCTATGATTAGTGTGCTCACAGTTATCATATGAGTCATGGCTGTAAATACAATTAATACTGCATCTTCAATTGTGCAGACTATTGATTTTCTTCAGAAAGGCAAATAATTAAAATGTATCTTCCTAATCTGTGTTCTATTACGTCAGAATTCTGGTTCTGACCTTGCCCATCCTTTGTTACAAATCCATCTATTTGTTTGTCTGGTTACTTCACGCTGATGCAAGGTGTTTTTTAAACAAATAGAAGCAAGTATAAACTTGTACTACCTGCTATGCAAAAAACATGTATGAGATCAATTATATAGATGTCAAATTTCCTTGTTTTCTGGACTTGAATAAACTTGTCCTTTGTTTCCCCAAAATGAGGACTTCTCCTCTTCCAGTCCTCACAATTAATTAATGTGTATTGAGTTACAATTAATGATAAATAGCAGAGTTGTGCAAGTCTCAATTAAGATCTACCTGTTCTTTGTTTGTTTCTAGACTCCGCGCCCTTTAAATATTATAAAGCAAAGCAATGGGGAGCAGATCATTCGAAGACGGACAAGGAAGCGTCTCAACCCGGAAGTACTCCAGCCAGAGCAAGTCAATAAGCAGCAGAGAGTAGGCAATGAGGAGCAACTGAATGACAGCTCGCTAGAAAGGAAATCGGAGGAGCACTCGGCGGATAGTCAGCACCGGGAGCAGCCTAATCTGAGCAAACTTGATCTATATGGTTCGGTGAATAAGTCACACCAGAGCCAGCCTACGTTGGTGGTTGGCCAGACTGTGGACCTTCACAGAAGAATGCAGCCACTGCAAGTTCAAGTAAAGAGCCCTCAGGAAAGCAGTGCAGAGCCAGGAAATTGTTTGCCTGTAGCAGAAGGGAAAGGAAGTTCTGAACGCGGAAGCCCTATTGAAAAATACCTTCGACCTACAAAGCACCCAAATTACTCGCCTCCAGGAAGCCCTATTGAAAAGTACCAGTATCCTTTGTTTGGATTTCAGTTTGTGCATAGTGATTTACAAAATGAAGCTGATTGGCTGAGGTTCTGGAGTAAATATAAATTGTCTGTCGCTGGGAATCCACACTACCATGTGTCTGGCCTACCAAACCCTTGCCAAAACTTTGTGCCTTATCCTGCCTTTAACCTGCCTCCGACTTTCTCGTCCATTGGTTCTGATAATGACATTCCTTTGGATCTGGCCACAAAACATTCCAGGTCAGGACCAGCCGCAAACGATGCCGCAAAGGACAAAGTTAACGCCTCGGTAACCACGGCGGAGGAGAGCGTAGAAAATGTGGTCAAATCCCCAGACAAAGTGGACCGAGGCACGCAAGATGAATCACTGACCAAGTGTGTTCATTGCAGCATTCTCTTTATGGATGAAGTGATGTACGCATTGCATATGAGTTGCCATGGTGAAAGCGGACCTTTCCAGTGTAGCATATGCCAGCATTTCTGTACAGACAAGTATGACTTTATGACACACATTCAGAGGGGCCTGCATAGAAATGTGCAATCTGATAAAAATTGCAAACCTAAAGAATAGAACTTTTAGTACTGTAACACAATGCGTACATGTTGCATTTTAGAATTTGGGAGAACAATCAGAATATTATTTTTCTAAAAAAGAGTAAATGTAAAACATTTGAAAATGATGGTGCCTGACACATTGTATAATTTTTTTCTATAAAGTATGCAACAAAAAATATTGCATTATGCTTTAGAGTCAGAATACTGATTCTTTTCTAGCTGTTTACATGTGCAAATGTAGCAAAATAAGTAATGAAGCACCTATTTCTATTTCTTTAGATTTTTTTTCTTTCACCTAGTAGCCCTGAATACCAAGATGAAACAAATACGGTCGTTGCTAATGCAAAGTATGGATGAAAAGTAGCTGAACGTATTTTCATGCTTAAATAGGGGGAAAAGAGGGTAGCACTATGCATTCCACTTAATATTAATGTACCTTGTGTTATCTATCAAAGCTCTTAATTCATATTGTTAAGCTTGAAAAGACTATATGCACATTTGTTAATTGCTTTTCAATATTATGTTTCAAGTGAAACAGTTTGAAAGTTGATGGTTCTTATCAAGTGATGTTGGAATCGCTGTTTACTGTTGACTTTGTTTATTGCATTTTCCAGTGGAATCATACATCAGTCTTATAATGAAAAACAGTCTTGTTTTAGTGCAGAGGCAGTGCTTCCAGGAGCTGAAATTTAAAAAAAATCAAATCATTCTAGGAATCTGAAAATGAATCATAGCTTTTACAGTTTTTCTGGTTTCCAAATCTTTCAATATTATTCACTGTTTTAAAAAATCCAAATCCTAAGGAAAGCAGTGGGAACCACTGCCTCTGCCTTTAAAGTGACTGGGACATGTTCCTGACCTTCATCATGCATGTAATTTTGTGATGTTTATTTCTTTGTTTTATCACACCTACACATTCTTTCTGTATCTTCCATGAAAACTATTTCGGACAGAAATGAGGTCATTTACATCTAAACTTGAATAATAAAGTTTTACCAAAAGTATTTAAGTGAAGTTTCCTGATACAGTGAACAAGCTGTCCCTGCCCGCCTCCCTGCTTTTGCCCTGTTTACAATTTTGTTCACGTCACAATTACCTTTTTGAGTTCTCTCTGCAAACAAGTGAAGTAATTGCCCACAGAAAACTTAAGTGTGGACACATTTATCTGGAAAATACAAACCGGTGGATGGTTTTAGCAATTAATCGCCTGGAACTGAAATGTGTGTAACTGATAAGCTTATGATGTTCAGCCCTTCAATAGCAATAAACTCTCAGTTTCAAGGTGCGAGAGCAGTCAATACCCTATTAATTTTACAAGCACTTCCATATTCTCTGAAGGACTGCAGTAGGTGTTGAAGCAGGTTAGAGCTTCGCTGTTGCCTGGAGGCCTGCATTTATTATTCTTCTCTGCTGTCAATATTCTGGTTTAAACTGGTTATTTTTGTAAAATTCTTGTAAGTAAGATTCAATACTTTATATTATGTGACAACCAAAGGTTTTGTGGCAGGAACAGATCAGTAGCTTTTCAAAAGTCTCATTAGTGCAGTCACGACTGAGCCTACACACAGCAGAATCCACAGCAGCCACCCATATCACTGCTTGAAGAAGAACGCTGTTGACAGATGGTGACAATAAGCAGATTTTCCAGGGCTAGGCAGGCTATCTGTCATGGGGTAACTAAGCACTCACAAAAACTGCCGTACACAGGTTCTGATCCCTGGGACTGTTTTTGTAACTGTTTTGTCTGTAAGATATTCTTTATTTTTGTTTGGCTTATTGACTCTTTAATAACACTCCAGGTTTCCGGTCCCTATGAAAGGTTAAGTGTATGGTTTTAAGCCATAATGAGACCCATAAAGATGTAGGAGCAGAATTAGGCCATTCGGCTCATTGAGTCTGCTCCAATGGCCGATATGTTCCTCAACCCCATTCTCCTGCCTTTTCCTCGTAATCTTTGATTCCTTTGCCAATCAAGAATCTATCCATCTCTGCCTTAAATGCATTCAATGACCTGGCCTCCCCAGCCTTCTGTGGCAGTGAACTATCTGGCTGAAGAAATTCCTCCTCATCTCGGTTCTAAAGGCCTCTTTACTCTGTCCCTTTACTCTGAGGCTGTGCCCTTGGATCCTAGTCTCTCCTACTAATGGAAACATCTTCTCCACGTCCATTCTATCCAGGCCATGGTGCGCTATACATAACTGAACATTACAGAGATCCTATACCATTAGTTAGATGGGTTTTGACTCAACGCTGATGTGCCAAGTTCATCTTAACATGCCCAAGCAATAATATCTGCATATATTTTAGAGTACTTAAAATATTCTTACAGTGGTTGTTGGCCTTAGTTGAACATATTAAGAAATTTATTACATTAGAGTTTGGAGCATATTTCCCCAGCCACTTTTGAGTTTGATACTTAGCACACTACTAACAAACTGATCTTACTGAATGTTTGCTTATTATTAAATTCCACTCACTGCTAAGTTATGCTGACCTGTGGTAAGAAGGTGGCACTGTAACTTCTGAAGATGGGCACACATTGACCCCTTAGTCTTTGCTGACCGGCCAGTCTTTACAATGGCCAACAGAAAGATCTTTTTCCTCATAGTCTCAAAAAATGGAAACTCTGTCAAAGCTGGCATTCAGATTGCAGTGTGGGAAGGCGTTGGTTTGAAATTAAGTTAAGTTTACTATAAATTATTTTTACAAGCAGTGCTTTCAGCACTAACATTTTCAATTAATTAGAAGTGTGCGACAGAGCCTCGGCCTCACGATTGAGTGTTAATCTTAAAAGTGCTACAATATTGGTACAGCTAATAAGCATGTTAAATTTGGAACAGTGGGTGTACTTGTTTATGCTGTTTCTCAAAGCAAACACTAGGTGTCAAAACCATCCAAGCACCAAAGAACTTTGTTGCTTTCATTTTTTTTATTCTGCAGTGGAAGACTGTGAGCAAATCCTGGCTATTTCCAGATGAAAAGATTGGAGTAAATCTAGAGAAGAACTGAGAGCCATTTTGTAACTCTCTTAATTTGTAAATGAAATACAAATAGGCCAAACAATGGCAAATAACGTTTAATGCATACAAGTGCTAAGTACTACATAGGAAGGAAAAATGGATGAGTCATTGCTCTTAATTAGCAGATTTGGAATGGCCAAGAAGGTTGGTAGCACACCTTTTCCAAGCATTTCAGAGCAGCAATCATCAAACCTCATCGAATGTTAAACTACATGGCCAAAAACAGTAGTGTATAATTCACAGGACTTTATGATCAAGCTATATACCACTTTTGTCAGAATGCACCTTGAATGCACGTCACTGATAAATGAGGGATACAGTCAAGTCCTGGAGGCAGTACAGAGAAATGTATCAAAGGTTGAAGGTATAAGTTGAGACTGGAGATACACTTGGGCTTTTCAGCCTGTCCGAGACATTCCTATAGAGATTTTTAAGCTAATGCAGAAAAGATCAATTCAGAATACTACTTTAAAGAAGCAGCAGCAATAGAGCGGGGGAGACTGGTTCAAACTAGCAAAAGGTAACATTGGAGCTGATATCAGGATTTTCACCTTCACAAAGAACGATTAACATTTGGAATAAGCTTGCAAGCAGAGTGGTGCTACTAAAAAAACAAGGATTAATTTAAAAAGCAAATAAATGCAACAACAGGACTGAATTTAGAATGGTCCTGGGTGAAGAATTTTAGATAGGCCGAATGATTCTTGTCCTCCATCAGTTTATGAATTTGCTCCTAAAGTGACAAAGTTTATCAATAGATGTAATGTTGCAATTATCAGGTAGTTAAGTACGGATTGGTTGTTTCAATAATGGTTTGGCTTTATACGAATAGTCGATGTGCAGGTTCGGGTTTGCTGATTGCCAGTGATTCAAACAGAGTCAGCAACACGCCAACATGTATCAGTAACCATGAAATTATTTTCTGAAGTCTTCAATCAAAGCTGAATATACGAGCCTGCAAAGAGCTGACATTGTCACTTGCAGAATTTACTGCATTGTAGAGTCCCTGGGCGAGCAGCTTTTCCAAACGGTGATTAATAATGTCAAGGACTTGCAGGTTATCAAGTATTTTTAAGGTTGAGCTTGAAGGAGTTGCAGGACTTAGTTGAAGTATGTTAAAAATGGTTTCAGCCAGGATGCAGTAATAGTCTGATCTTGTGCATTGTTGTACAAGAAGAACAATGATTTGCTATGACATCAATTGACCCCCATTCTGCACTGCTTGAGAATTCAGGGCATGTTCCCATGATGGGTATTACTTTTAAAACTGTGCTAATAAACAGGGTCTGCCCTTAACACTGACAGTGATCACTTTATCTCATCCTTATATTTGGTCATTAATTTCCTGTAGACCTTCATTTATACCTGTGTCTTTGTAAGTTATTTGACTGCTCACTGGTGCTTTTCATTTTGCATTAGCCCATTAGCTCCAGATCATGCATTCCCTAAACATCATCTGATATGGTCTTTCAGAACCGAAGGAATAATTGCATGCTTATCCTGATGCACATTCAGAGCTCTCGGTGCTGATGAACCCATTCATTCTTCATTCAGAATCATCCGCGTTGAAATGAATATGCGACAGACCCCTGCTTCCTAGGTAACCTCCTCACCTATCCATTCTGAATATACGGAGTGGGAAATATTTTCACTGTTTGCTCAAAATGTGGTTTGGTTCTTGTTGCACCTGTTTAAGTTTCTTTATTGGTATTAAAAAGAAAAAAAAGATCTATCCAATTTTAAAAAAAATACCTTGTGAGTGTTATTACGAGATGCATCAAGAGTGTGGGCATGACTGACTACTTTGGATTGACAATGGTAATTCCTATAGTTGTGTCTGATGACAAAAGGCTTAACACCAGTCACTCCATGGCCAGATAATGGCAGTGTTCAGGTGAACTTCTCCAAGTTAAATGAGGTGTTGGTGGGGGAGGAATTGTGTGTGGAATTTGGAATTTATTTCTAAACATTTAGAATTTAATTTTTCACCATTTTTATCGAAAATTGAGATTTGTTTTTGTTCAGGATCTGAGACTTTAGTTATTTTCATTTCTACAGAGGTCTCGATGAGAAACCGTGGAGGGATCCCAGAGTAATGGTTTGAGGTTGTATTGTCATATTCAGTGGAAGCATCTGAAATTCAGCTAGAGAATGTTTTCAAATAGCAAAATTCATCCATCACAAACACTACGGATGGAATGTTCCACTCCTGCCAGTGGTGGGAATGGTGGTGGGTGGGGGCACTGGATTTCACATCATCAGTTTCCTATTGGTGGGAAACTGGTTTGGAATTTTGCCAGGTTAAAGGCAGGTCGAGTTTCTCACTGAATTATGTCAGGAACCACATTTGCATCTCATGAATGTGCATTAAAGGACAAACTTGCCAGCATTATGTTCCAACTCCAAATGAAGTGGCCCACAACTGGATAATTAGAATGGTCTATCTATGAGTGGCATGCACCTGATGAGCTTCACTTCAACAACACTGATTTTGCCTACCTTTAATGGCCTTGCTGCAAGATATTGGGTGCCGGTATCACAAACTGCACCAAGATTGGGAATGCTTGGCAAGACCAGTGGTGAGTGCGTAAATGAAGGCAGGACTCATGGGGGGATGAAGAGACGAGGGGGTCACAGAGGCAGGGCTAGTGGGTAATCAAGAAATATAGAGTGGAGTAGTGAAAGACAGTCCTGGGGTAAGCGATATAGACTATCCAAGCAAGAATAAGAGACTATCCTGAAGCTGAGGCCACACAGTTGGGGGTATATTGAAGAGACTGTCTTGGGGCTGAGGCCACACTGTTGGGGAGCACTGTGGGGGGAGGGGGGTGGTGGTGGATTCAGATGATTCAGCCACATTCACAGCTCCAGGGACCTGGGTTCGATTCCCGGCTTGGGTCACTGTCTGTGTGGAGTTTGCACATTCTCCTCGTGTCTGCGTGGGTTTCCTCCGGGTGCTCCGGTTTCCTCCCTCAGCCCAAAGATGTGCGGGTTAGGTTGATTGGCCATTGCTAAAATTGCCCTTAGTGTCCTCAGATGCGTAGGTTAGAGGGATTAGTGGGTAAATATGTAGGGATATGGGGATAGGGCCTGGGTGGGATTGTGGTCGGTGCAGACTCAATGGGCCGAATGGCCTCTTTCTGTACTGTAGGGATTCTATGATTGCACAGACAGGACATGGCAGACGTGCTCATGACAATCTCATAGCTATAAGATCTGCCAAGGAATAAGGAAAAGACAAGTTTTCATGATCAAAGTTCTCTTTGTGCTTTGATGCAGGGGATATAACAAAACCCTTATTCTCAGCAGCAACAGATCGCAAAAGGTCATCAATCTCACAATGATCATAGAGGGAGTGTAAGTGACATTCAGCCCAAACGATAGGGTTATCATTGGAAGATGCAGTAGCCTCGAGAATATGTGGCCATTGTGGAATGTGTTAAGCACTCCATGAGTGCACATTCTTAAGCAACTGCACGTAGTACAGCCCTTTCAAACATGGCATCAAGCAGTCAGTGGGTATGTCAACTTTCAAGCAGCTGGAATGCCATTGCACCCTTAATGTACTCGTGTCAGTATGACAATGGCTTAGCAAGTGGCACTAAGACGAAAAACATTTGCCAATAATTACCACCTGAGAGTAACATCTGGACAGCACTGTCTCTCCAAACATCAGCTCTCCAAACCCATGAATATTGCAGAGGCCTCATCTTGTTACTGAGCCCCAAGATGGCAGCAGACATCAGAATGTGGAGATGCTGGCATTGGACTGGGGTAAACACAGAAGTCTCACAACATCAGGTTAAAGTCCAACAGGTTTATTTGGTAGCAAAAGCAACTAGCTTTTGGAGCGTTGCACCTTCGTCGAGTAAGTGGGAGTTCTGTTCACAGGGCATATAAAGACACAAACTCAATTTCCAAATAGATTTTTATTTTTAAATAGTATTCTGTAAATTGAGTTTGTGTCTTTATATGCCCTGTTTGTGAACAGAACTCCCACTTCCCTGACAAAGGGGCAGTGCTCTGAAAACTAGTGGCTTTTGCTACCAAATAAACCTGTTGGACTTTAACCTGGTGTTGTGAGACTTCTTACTGAGCAGACATCAAAATCCAGAGATCTGTTACTTGAACTTGACAGCATGCACCCAAAGCTGTGAGTTATGTTCACTTTATCGTCTTAGATAGTGGCTCAGAGGGCCATTGTGTGCTATTTTACAAACACTCATGATCCTGCATTTGTCAGAAGCCTGCCAAATCTCTGCTCTGCATTACCTTGATGTGGAGATGCCAGCGTTGGACTGGGGTAAACACAGTAAGAAGTTTAACAACACCAGGTTAAAGTCCAACAGGTTTATTTGGTAGCAAAAGCCTCACAAGCTTTCGGAGCTCTAAGCCCCTTCTTCAGGTGAGTGGGAATTCTGTTCACAAACAGAGCATATAAAGACACAAACTCAATTTACATGAATAATGGTTGGAATGCGAATACTTACAACTAATCAAGTCTTTAAGAAACAAAACAATGTGAGTGGAGAGAGCATCAAGACAGGCTAAAAAGATGTGTATTGTCTCCAGACACACGACAGCGCAGAGTCGCTGAGCAGAAACTGATAGCCAAGTTCCGCACACACGAGGACGGCCTCAACCGGGATATTGGGTTCATGTCACACTATTTGTAACCCCCACAGTTGCCTAGAACTGCAGAGTTTCACTGGCTGTCTTGTCTGGAGACAATACACATCTTTTTAGCCTGTCTTGATGCTCTCTCCACTCACATTGTTTTATTTCTTAAAGACTTGATTAGTTGTAAGTATTTGCATTCCAACCATTATTCATGTAAATTGAGTTTGCGTCTTTATATGCTCTGTTTGTGAACAGAATTCCCACTCACCTGAAGAAAGGGCTTAGAGCTCCGAAAGCTTGTGTGGCTTTTGCTACCAAATAAACCTGTTGGACTTTAACCTGGTGTTGTTAAACTTCTTACTGCATTACCTTGGCATTTGGGGGAGGTGTGGCCCAGTCAGTATTCATACAGCAGCCACTGATTGCTTCTTCTTTCATTGACCCTACTGAGCACTCAGGAGATGTGCCGAAGTGTCGCTTTTGTAGCAATACCTCGACATTGTTCATCTCGCAAACCAAACCTTTCTATCTACCCTGAGTCAATGAGTGCACAACTGTGCATTAATTCCAGATTGAGTTGCATCATGTGCCTTTACAGGAGGATTTTATAAAGTACCACTAGGCAATTGGCAAAGTAAGATCCTCACGGGTAAGTAGACAGCTGCTCCATGATGAGCGCACACTTCGGACATCGCACTCTTGCAGGCATTTCAAATGTCAGAGTGGAAACAATTTCCATCGTTCAGCATCACACATAGCGAGAGTGGAAACTAAGGAGGGATTAACATTCCTTAAATGTGGAGATGAAAGAACGCTGCAGGAGAGCATGAAAGGCTATGATGCTCAACAATGAATATTACTTTTCCAAAAACTCTCAGTCGTAAGGTCGAAGGTTTACCAGGCTGGTTCCGGGATGGTGGGGCTGATGTATGAGGAGAGATTGAGTAGGTTAGGATTGTTTTCACTGGCGTTCAGATGAATGAGGAGGGATCTCATGGAGACTTATAAAATTCTAACAGGACTAGACAGGGTAGATTCAGGGAGGATGTTCCCGATGGTGGGGGAATCCAGAACCAGGGGTCACAGTTTGAGGATTCGGGGTAGACCATTTAGGGCGGAGATGAGGCATTTTTTCAGCCAAAGAGTGGTGAGCCTGTGGAATTCGTTACCACAGGAAGTAGTTGATGCCAAAACATTGAATGTATTCAAGAGACGGCTGGATTTAGCACTTGGGGCAAATGGGATCAAAGGTTATGGGGAGAAAGCAGGATTAGGTTGTTGAGTTGGACGATCAGCGGAGCAGGCTTGAAGGGCCAAATGGCCTCCTCCTGCCCCTACCTTCTGTGTTTCTATAAAATAAGCATCGCACTGTTCACTTGGTGAGAAAAGATTCTAATATTGGTCAGAAAAAATACTTGTTACATCAACAAATTACAGACTTCAGTGTGACCAGCATCAAGATAATCATTAACCTTGATGATTAATTCTCCTGAGGCTAAATAATGTCTGCCTGAGATCTAAGGGTCTTGTGTTTATTGCTCAGCCTTATCTTCACATATGAAGTGCCTTTATTCATGTGGCAGATGTGGAAATAAAAGCAATTCACTGTAATACGGTTGAGTGAGACTTAATGGATCTGAGCAACAAGAGATAGTTGGGGAGAGAACATTTTAGACCCTTACAACATATTGATTAGACATTAATTACTTGAAACTTGTAGAGCGATAAATAAGAGCTACATTTACAATCATGAAACGTATGCACAGTGAATGAACACGTGTGATACCAGTATGCATTTTAAACTTCACTTTTTTCTACCTCTACCATTGCATCTAGTTGCAGAACCAACATCTGTAGCAGGGGTGGAAGCAGCCTGCTGTGCCTTGTCTCAAATGACTTTGGCGACATCCTCTGGTGGCCCGATATTGGAGGCTCCCCAGCTTTCTAAGGATCTTCTGCTCTAGTTCATCAGTCTGATCTGCTGGAATTGATGGGAGTCACAGACAGAGGGGATTTGGAGTAGCAGGATACCCTTGGAGTATCCTCAGTAGATGCCCCCAGGCTGCTTGGGTAGTGCTATTCCTCACTTTCGGTTCCTAAGGGCCTCTCCCTGACTCCTTATGGTAAAAGGGTACCTTGAGGGAGGTCAAAGCACCCCATTCCCCTCTTGCTTAGCCATTGCTGGAATATATCCATGGCTAGATAGATGTAATGTAGGTCCAGGCGCAAATCCAGCACAAACTGTTGAACTGGTATCGCCAACGCAGCCGCCATCATTCCCAGGGTGACTTCAATATGCTTACGCATTGGAGCCTCAACATTAGACAGAATATGGATAGACCTCTTCATTGCAGTCTGGTGACAGCTTCTGATGACCCTGCTTGCTGTTCCTTTGGTTGTCTTCACAAATCCAATATTTCTCTGAGCCAATTCCAGGGGCTCATAAACAGAGCTGGACTCAGCCACAGCCTGGGCTCCAGCTGTCTTCTGGTTGTATCACAGCTTGGTATGGCTCCTGCTCTGCCCAAGACCGCAAGGAACCACAAAAGGTCGTGAATGTAGCACAATCCATCACGCAAACCAGCCTCCCATCCATTGACTCTGTCTACACTTCCCGCTGCCCTGGCAAAGCAGCCAGCATAATTAAGGACCCACGCACCCTAGACATTCTCTCTTCCACCTTCTTCAGGAAAAAAATACAAAAGTCTGAGGTCACGTACCAACCGACTCAAGAACAGCTTCTTCCCTGCTGCTGTCAGACTTTTGAATGGACCTACCTTGCATTAAGTTGATCTTTCTCTGCACCCTAGCTATGACTGTAACACTACATTCTGCACTCTCTCGTTTCCTTCTCTATTAACGGTATGTTTTGTCTGTACAGCGCGCAAGAAACAATACTTTTCACTGTATGTTAATACATGTGACAATAATAAATCAAATCAAAGAGTGTCAGAGACCTTGGCTGCCATTGCCTCCTCTGTGCACGTGTTTATGGGGTGATCACCAGATTATGAACCCACACCTATTCTAGATCTAAGACCCACCAAGGTGCATGTCATTTACACTGGGTGTAGGGGGCAGGGAAATAAAGTTATGGGTCTTCATCAGGTGGTTCCTCTGCCCCCTCATCTGACATGGTTTGATGCTCTTCACCTGCCTTTTCTTGCTAGTAGGTGGAATAGAGAGAAAAGATCATTTAATGATGGATTGGGCAGGCTCCAGCATTATGGTCACTCAGTCATTGTCTGCACATTGTCAGTGTTTACTGGATGGACCCTCACTGGCTTGTTGGGGGAGGCTCATCTCGCCATCTGCACAATATTCATCTCTGGTCTTACCAGCCATCTCTACCGCTTGCTTCTTGTAGGAGAACAGTGTCCTCAACTTGGGGATCCCACCTTTGGTCTTCGAACTCTCCTTACAGCTGTGGGGGACCTTGTCCTGCATGAAAACAAATACATTTACTGTGAGCACTAAGGAAGAAAGTTCATTTCAGAATCATGCATGTCAGTTGTGTCTGCTGAGCTCTCTCCACTACGGGATTAAGACACAGTTTGTGCCCAATTTTACATGAGATGGTGAACTTGGTGAAGTGGTTGACAGGCATTCTGTGCTGATGTTTTATCTGCTTGACGTGTATGACCTCCCTCTGGGCTGAGACTGCCTAATGCCTTGAAGAGATTGAGAGTCTGGAATGCGTAGAAGTTTCACTTACCCTGGTGGGGCAGAGCAGATCATTCATTCTTTTCCCGCACTGCAGGGCAGTCCTCTTAGCTACGTCTGCTGACCTCCTGTCTGGTCAATGTGGTCAGGTGAGTGGACCTCCTTTTCCCATCCCTTGGAAAGAGGACCTGGCCAGCGTGGTGGAGAATCCCAGGAAGGCCTCACTCACTGTGGAACGGAGGGTTTTGATCTTTTGGACACCGTGGTGAAGCAAAGGTTTACACTGCACCAGGCCTGCAGTGAGTGAATGCCTCGATGGGTGTCACTTAAGTATGGCGCCAGGACCTTTGATCTCCATGGGGTAAAGGCAGGGTGGATGAATCCCTCCCCGCCTTGCCATGAAATTCGACAAGATCCTCTGCATAATTAATGAAAGTTGGGCAAATAATTTCAATCTGCCACCCAGTGTGAATTGCACTGACTTTCCTGTCCACCACTGCACTTAGTCTGCAGAATGGGAAATTCCATCGCATTCAGAATTCTGTGTTCCAAAGATGTGCTTCGTTAGTTATTATCTCTCAATACTGGGAGAAGGGAAATTTTGCTGGCCAGAATATTCCAGTTCAATATCAAGATGAGAATTACTTCAGCTGAAAATGAAAGTCTCAACAACTTAAGCTTCAGTGTTCAGCATCCAAATCAGAATCTTAATTCAAGTTTCTGTTACCGATAGGGAATACTTAGATTGCACATAACAACTGCCAGTCCAGCAGGGGCACGATGCAAATGGGTTTAGAAGAATCTTGTGAATATCCTTGAGGTTGAAATCCTAACAGAGATTTGTCTTATTGCAGCATTTGATTGTTTCCAGTGCACTTTGCACAAGGAATTAAACTGTTCCCTCGCTGCAATGTGGCTGCTTCTGTAGTTATTCTATTTAATCCGTCTGATTCTAAAGTACAAGAACCTCAATAACAGTGAATGTCAAAATTTTATTTTCATTGCATGGAATACCAGGATTTTTTGCACCAGTATTTTGGAGATTATGTTCATTGATTCCCCTGATTTTTTTTTGATTGAAGTGGAAACCGAGCAACTTTGGCCATAATATACAAGATTTGGTATTCCCTGGGAAGGAGGGCCACTGCTTTATGGCGACTGAATAAGTCAAATTCCGTTTTTATTAAGTGGGATTTCGGGATTTCTTTTACCACTTTGTGTTTTGTGAATTTCATTCTATCCTTCCCTCAGTTTTCTTGTTTAAAAAGAAACCCTGTGTTCTTGGTAATAAATGTTAAAATCCATTTTACCCCCTATAATTCCTAATGCAGCATGCAAGTCAACTGATGCCAACATTTTTGGATGAGTGTAGGTGGGTGCAGACTGTCAATCAAAGTTCACTGATGTTGCATGGGCATGGAATTGTATTTTTGAATTTAGCTCAGATTATTTTTTAGACTTTCATAGATTGAGTTTTGAAAGGTTGTTTATTTTTTGTTATAAATGTCAATGAGTTAGCTTTCTAGAAGGAATTCAAACCTATGTCTGCAAATGCCAGAAGAAGCTTTAACTAAAAAGTCTGCAACTTCTGAGAAAGAACAGTGTCTGCAAAATAGCACTCAGGAAGGTTTATTGAAATATCTTGTAACAAAATACTTTCAAATGTATGTGTGAGTTATATTTATATTCCACCCCAATCCTGAAATTATGGAAATCTCCATAGCAATAAATAGTCACGACATTATACTTCAATAAAATTGGTACATTGTACGCCATTTCAAGTTTTAAAATACATCAATGCCTTGACTATTGAAAGGCTGTATGTATTTATCTATATTTGGAGATTTCCTTTTGAAACAAAATAGTACAAAAATGAGTGTTCAGGGATTGCACAATATCTGAGTATTGCATGCTGGAAATACCGATGTGCTCTGAATTGTGTGTCAAGTACAATTGCTGCAACATTTAGCTCTGCCATGTCTGGTTTTTTTATGCTAATGGCTTCAACATGGCAACCCTGGCACCTGCACACTTTTCGGGTGATAGCTACGTCATATGCCATTTTGGTGAGGGTGCCAGTATTTGTACAGGAAATATCAGCTGGAAGCTTTTAGAGTTGGCACATGGTGATGACACTTGGCATGTAACACTGATTTGACACTGGAGCTGCCATTTTGGGGCCCTCTCTTAATATTTTTTATTCATTCATGGCCACTACTGGCTGGGCCAGCATTTGTTGTCCGTCCCTAACTGCCCTCCATTTCAGAGGGTATTTACGAGTCAACCACATTAATGCGGGTCTGGAGTCACATGTAGGCCAGACTGAGTAAGGACCAGCAGATTTCCTTCCTTAAAGGATATTAGTGAACCAGATGGGTTTCTATGACAATCGACAATGTTTTCGTGGTCATCATTAGGTTTCTAATTCCAGACTTTTATTGAATTCAAATTTCACCATCTGCCCATGGTCGGATTTGAACCCAGATCCCCAGAGCTTTACCCTGGGTCACTGGATTACTAGTCCGGTGACAATATCACTAGACCACTGCCTTTCCCCTCGCAGTTAGAAATGTATGTTTGAAGGAACTACTCACTGGTGCTATATAAAGGATCATCAGGTACTGTTGCTGATTGGTTTCTACTGGCTCATGCTGTGCTTGGAGAATTCTTTAGTGGTTTCCAGGGTTGTTTAACGTTGCTGAAGCCAACAAGGAATGGTGTGACATATGTTGTGGGGCTTTGTCCTGACATCAAAGATTTGAGATGAATTACTTGCTCCCAGACATGGATAGAATAGTTTCCTCTGACTACAGCATGGTGAGGAGAATTAGTGAAGGTGACAAAGAGCAGGACAATCTGATGGAAGAGGGAGGAGGGGCAGGATGGCTCTCAGCAGGAAGCCACATCCACCCAGGGGGTGTTCAAGGAGCAATTTCCCTGTCCGAAACCCAATGAGGAATGGTGTGGTAGATGTCTTGACTACTGTGGATGTCCTCACTGAAATTAGTCACCTGCTTACAACCACCTTGGAGCAGGGAAAAGAAGCATTGCCAGTAATTATGGAAATGGCCTTCAACTCTTGTACATCTGGTTCTTTCCAGACTGTGGCAGGAGATGTTGGCAACTTCTCCCGGTTTGCCATCCACTGTTGAATAAGGGAGGTCATTGACACTGCATGCCTTGAGAGCTGTAAATATTGCATTCTGTTTTGCCAAAGATGAGCGGATCGAGCGAGCACCCAGCTTCAAGGTGATTGCAAGTTTCCCCATGGTGCAAGATTCCATTAACGACGCATATTGCTTGTGCTACATGTCAACTCTGAGATATGCCACAACTGGACGGGATTTCACAACATCAATCCCGCTACTGTTCTCCTGTATATAACATGTGCAGGTCAATGTTAGTCATCTGGTAGCATTCATGATGCCCTATTTCTGTGTCAGTCTGCTATGCAACCTGCCTTTGCACCATGGCGACAAATCAGAGGGTAGCTACTGCGTGATTTGGGTATCATTTGGCAATGTGGCTCATGGCTCTGGTGCACAAACCATTCACGTGGGCAGCATGCATATATCATGCATGATGCCACACAAAATATGATAGGGTAGATCATTGGCATGTGTTAACAACTTTCCTGTTACCTGGACCACACAGGAGGAGCTCTGAAGTATTTGGCAGGACAGGTATCAAGATTCGTGGTGGTCTTCTTGCCTCTCCCACTTATGAGGGCATAGTCACCACCTATACAGTGACCAGCTGAGGAGAAGGAAGAGGGGGCAAACAGGGCCTCTTTCTTGCCAGGCTGTCCATGATTGACTCATTTGACTGCTGCACCAATGAATGCAGCCACATTTCTTCCCTGTGCCATTGCCTGTGCTGCCATTTTGAGAGGGGCAGCACTTTTGAGCTCCACTAAGCCCTGGGTGGCACCTCCACCATCTTAGTGATCTGTTGGAATGCCAGGCTGCTGGGAGGTTCTGGAAGTCCCTTCGTACACTGCCATCCACAGCTTTGATGCCAGCAGTCTGAGTCTGAAGTGTACAAAGCTGGGCTTGCAGGACTGCAGCCTGAGCTTTCATTCTGTCACTTGGATGTTGGGTGGCTTGTGTTGCACTGGATGTTGAGACATCATAATTCTATTAGTTTTAAGATAGCTATGGAGAATGATAGATCTGTCCCAAAAGTTAAAATTCTAAATTGGGGCAAGGCCAATTTTGATGGTATCAGGCAGGAACTTTCCAAAGTTAATTGGGGGAGTCTGTGGGAAGGCAAAGGGATGTCTGGGAAGTGGCATGCTTTCAAAAGTGTGTTAATCAGGGTTCAGAGTATAAACACATTCCTCTAAGAGTGAAGGGCAAGGCTGGCAGAAGTCGGGAACCCTGGATGACTCGGGATATTGAGGCCCTGGTCAGGAAGAAGAAAGAGGCACATAACGTGCATAGGCAGCTGTGATCAAGTGAATCTCTTGAAGAGTACAGGGGGTGTAGGAGTAGAGTTAAGAGAGAAATCAGGAGGGCAAAAAGGGGACACAAAATTGTTTCGGCAGATAAGGCAAAGGAGAATCCAAAGAGCTTCTACAAATACATAAAGGGCAAAAGAGTAACAAGGGAGAGTAGGGCCTCTTAAGGATCAACAAGGTCATCTATGTGCAGATCCACAAGAGATGGTGAGATCCTAAATGAATATTTCTCATCAATATTTACTGTTGAGAAAAGCATAGATGTTAGGGAACTTGGGGAAATAAATATTGATGTCTTGAGGAGTGTACATATTACAGAGAAAGAGGTGCTGGAAGTCTTAAAGCGCATCAAGGTACATAAATCTGCGGGGCCTGATGAGGTATATCCCAGGACGTTGTGGGAGGCTGGGGAGGAAATACCCTAGCCGAGGTATTTGAATCATCGATAGTCACGGGTGAGGTGCCTGAAGATTGGAGAGTGGCAAATGTTGTGCCTTTGTTTAAAAAGGGCTGCAGGGAAAAGCCTGGGAACTACCGGCCAGTGAGCCTCACATCTGTGGTGGGTAAATTGTTGGAAGGTATTTTGAGAGACAGGATCTACAGGCATTTAGAGATGCAAGGACTGATTAGGGACAGTCAGCATAGCTTTGTGAGTGGAAAATCATGTCTCACAAATTTAATTGAGTTTTTTGAAGAGGTAACCAAGAAGGTAGATGAGGGCAGTGCAGTTGATGTTGTCTACATGGACTTTAGCAAGGCGTTTGACAAGGTACCGCATGGTAGGTTGTTGCATAAAGTTAAATCTCACGGGATCCAGGGTGAGGTATCTAAATGGAGACAAAATTGGCTTCTTGACAGAAGCCAGAGGGTGGTTGTAGAGAGTTGTTTTTCAAACTGGAGGCCTGTGACCAGCGGTGTGCCTCAGGGATCAGTGCTGGGCCCACTGTTATTTGTCATTTACATTAATGATTTGGCTGAGAATATAGGGGGCATAGTTAGTAAGTTTGCAGATGACACCAAGATTGGTGGCATAGTGAACAGTGAAGAAAGTTATCTCCAATTGCAACGGGATCTTGATCAATTGGGCCAGTGGGCTGACGAATGGCAGATGGAGTTTAATTTAGACAAATGCGAGGTGATGAATTTTGGTAGATTGAACCAGGGCAGGACTTACTCGGTTAATGGTAGGGCGTTGGGGAGAGTTACAGAACAAAGAGATCTAGGGGTACATGGTCATAGCTCCTTCAAAGTGGAGTCACAGGTGGACCGAGTGGCGAAGTAGGTATTCGGCATGCTTGGTTTCATCGGTCAGAACATTGAACACAGGAGTTGGAATGTCTTGTTGAAGTTGTATAAGACATTGGTAAGGCCACACTTGGAATACTGTGTGCAATTCTGGTCACCCTATTATAGAAAGGATATTATTAAACTAGAAAGAGTGCAGAAAAGATTTACGAGGATGCTACCGGGACTTAATGGATTGAGTTATAAGGAGAGGCTGAATAGACTGGGACTTTTTTCTCTGGAGCGTAGGAGGCTGAGGGGTGAGCTTATAGAGGTCTATAAAATAATGAGGGACATAGACAAGGTAGACAGTCAATATATTTTCCCAAAGTTAGGGGAGTCTAAAACTAGAGGGCATAGGTTTAAGGTGAGAGGGGAGAGATACAAAAATGTCCAGAGGGGCAATTTTTTCACACAGAGGGTGGTGAGTGTCTGGAACAAGCTGCCAGAGGTAGTAGTAGAGGCGGGTACAATTTTATATTTTAAGAAATATTTAGATATTTACATGGGTATGATGGGTATAGAGGGATATGGGCTAAATGCGGGCAATTGGGATTAGCTTAGGGGTTTTAAAAAAAAAAGGCAGCATCGACAAGTTGGGCTGAAGGACCTGTTTCCATGCTGTAAACCTCCAAGATTCTATGACTCTCAAATACCAGAAGTTGTGCCAAGGCTAAGCCTGCAGATGTGCTGGGTAGGGTGACTCTTGAAGTTTTTGTGACACTGCACTTTTTGCGGCACTGCACCAAGGACATCAAGGCCACATTCCTGATGTTGAACACCACAGTTAATTGGTCTCACTGACTTTGCAAAAGTTGTCTGGAGGGCCTGTAGGTAGAGAACATCTCTCTTCTCCACCTCCTGAACCAAGACCTCCAGTAGAGTGAGGAAGATCTTAGTGCATGATTTCTGCCAGGCTATGTCATTTTTGTCTCTTTCCTATGTCAAACTCACTTTTCCAATTACATCCAACACTTCAGCGAAAACATGTTTCACTTTACAGCCTGGTTTTCAGTAATGCAGGCTAACCTGAGCACCTACTAACCTCTCTCAAATGTGCACATCCTGCTCGGGTATGCAGACACTGGCTCACATTACAATCACTGAAGCAACGGATCTGTGTTAATCATAGTCCTTGTATCCGTTTTCAGGGCTATTGAATTTTATGGCCAATGCGTTTTGGAATCTTGAGACAATGTTACATTTCGAGGTGCACTTGCAGATATGTGAATATTGCAAAAAAGAAAGAAATATTGCTGAATCTTTTAATCTTATGCCCATTGGACAAACAGAAGAATGTCAGAATATTAAACAATCCTCACAATTTATTCTACAGGAGCACAGGAAATTTGGAAGGCCCCACTGCTTTCTCCTTGGTAACATCTCAGCCAAAGTTGACTTGCCAACCAACCAGTGCCCTTTGCTCCAGTACTGTGCATTGTAGTGATCACTTGAAATTTGGCCTTTTTAGGTCTGTCCTGATAAATGCAAGATAAAAAACTCTAGCATCACGTCTCCTCTCATCAATTTTCATAATCTGTACTGGCAAGCGGCTGAGAGATATCACATGAAATAATATAACTTCATGTTAAATTGCCTTCTCCCCATTGCGAATACTGTAGTACATTTCACACCTCTCTTCAGATATGTAATGCATGACTATAATTGAGCAGATTAGTAGGAAAGCTTAAATGGATTTAGATTAAGCAGTCATGTCTAGGAGCTTGAATGTTGCAGTTATTAGTCTGCAAGTCATAGTCTGGGAATGAACCATCTTGCACTCCCTAATTAGGTGCGGATGGCTGTTAGTCAAGATCTTGACAAATTTGTTTCACTTTAGCTTCACAGAATATATGGTATTTTCACAACAGTGCAATGTTGCATAACATTAGGGCTCACACCATGTGTTTCAAAGGTGCTTTTTATCTTGGGAAAATAAGTGTTCGAGCAAATAATTCATTTAAAAAATATATTCATGTTTTAGTTTTCTTGTGTCTTTATCAGACCCAGTTTAATAATTGGGTAGATTCTTCCTGCTCTGGGCTCTGAGGCAACAATGGGTCCATATTTGGATCACGAACCTGACCTAATTAATGGGCCTTGCAGTTTTTATACCCAGAGCCAACCAATTAACAGGCCACTTCTGGGTTTGCCAAGTAGAGGAAGAGGGTTTAGGAGCTGTCTAATACTGCACAAAGGATCACTACAGCAAGGGACCCTGGTAGTACTCACTGTGGCAGCACTGTGTGGAGTGATTCACTCATTGTGAGGCAGAAAAGAGAAGGAAATGGATGGACAATGTGGAAACATCTGCAGCCCAGTTCACAGAAGCATTCTTGGTGGTAATGCTGGAAGCAGTCCGATTGTTGGTGGTCAGTCATCTCAGCTCCAGGACATCACTGCAGGAGTTTTTCAGGCCCAACCATCTTCAACTGCTTCATCAATGAACTACCTTCCATCATAAGGTTAAAAGTGAGGGTGTTCACTGAAGACTACAAAGACTTCTTTAAGATGTGCAGTTCTGTAACCAACACCCTCCCAGCAGCTCTTAAGGCCAGCTCTGGCCAAGGCACTTGCCCTCAGCCCCTCTGACAGAGCTGAACACATTGCCTCTCCCCCAGAGACCATATCAGCAGGATGGCTGTCTTTAGTGGGGCCTTCATGGGCTCAAAACCAAGAAATCATCCATACAATCTTCAGCACCATTCACGACTCTTCAGATATGAAGCAGTCCATGTTCAAATGCAGTAAGATCTGGATGATGTCCAGGCTTGGACTAACAAATGGCAAGTAACATTCATGTTGCACAAGTGCCAGGCAATGACCATCTCCAGCCAACAGGAGATAATCTAAATGCCCTTTAACGTTCAATGTCATTACCATTGCTGAATCCCCCACTGTCACCATCCTGGGGGTTACCATTGACCAAAAACGGTACTGGACGAGCCATATAAATACCGTGGCTACAAGAGCAAGTCAGAGACTGGGAATCCTGCAGTCAGCAACTCACCTACTGACTCCCCAAAGCTTGTTCACCATCTACACAGCACAAGTCAAGAGTGTGACAGAATATGCTCCATTTGCCCAGATGAGTGCAGCTCCAACAACACTCAAGAACCTCAACGCTTGATTGGCGCTGATCTACAAGCATTCACTCCCTCCACCACTGACACATAGTAGCAGCTGTGAGTATCATCTACAAGATACAGTGCAGGAATCCACTAAAAGCTCCTTAGACAACACCTTCCAAACCTACAACAGTTACCCATCTAGAAAGACAAAGGCAGCAGCAGACACATGGGAACACCACTACTTGGAAGTTCCTCTCCAAGCCACTCATCATCCTGACTTGGAAAAACATCACCATTCCTTCACTGTCGCTGGATCAAAATCCTGGAACTCCCTGCCAGCACTGTGGGTGTACCTACACATAGGAACTGCAGCGGTTCAAGAAGGCAGCTCACCACCACCTTCTCGAGGGCAATTATGAGTGGGCAATAAATGCTGGTCTAGCCAGCGAAGCCCAATAAAATAAAAACCCAGAAGTCTTTATTCCACAGGATGGCAAGAGGAAGCCAGCTAGCTTCACCAAACAGGCTTGGCTTGAGGCTGCAGAGGCAGTGAGCAATGGAATGGCGGGGAGGATGTGGACTCAGCGTCACAACCATTTCAAAGACATCTGTGTATCTGACAAGATGGGTGTCTTGCGCTCACTCTCTCACCTCCTTAGCAATATTCTACACTGTTTGAACCATACAGTTTGCTACCACGTTCATTCCGTTAGTATTTATTGAATTGATCTAAGATGGCAGTATCCAGAGAGGTGCCTCATGATAGAGGTCACATCAGAACAGAAAGCCAGATAGGACACGTAGAACTGATTGCATTTCAAACCAAACACTACTGATTCTATCTCTCTTCCCCAGCAATTATCTTGAGACTGAACCATGTGTTTGCAAACTTGGTGATGAGCTTCCAGCCACACATCTGTGCCATGGTTGAGACCACTTATTGCCACCTCCATGACATAATTGGACTTCGACCTTGTCTCAGCTCATCAGCTGCTGAAACCCTCTCCATGTCTTTGTTACGTCTTGACACGAGCCTGACTCACTTCACCCTCTGTAAACCTGAGGTCACCCAAAGCATGTTCTGGCCTTCTTTAAGTTCTGTTTCAATTGTCATTCTTATGCTCATTGAACTGCACTGGCTCCCAGTCAAGCAATGCATCAATTTTAAAATTCGCGCCAGTTTTCATATCTCTCAATGACCTTGCCCTCCCTATCTCTGTGATTTTCTCCAAATCCACAACCCTCCAGAATATCCACGCTTCTCTAATTCTGTCTTTTTGAACATCCCTAGTTTTAATTTCTCTACCACTGGTGGTCGTACCTTCAGCTGCCTGGCCCTAAGCTGCAGCGTTCTGTTCGTAAACCTCTCTGCCTACCTCTCTTTCCTCCTTTAAGATGTTCCTTAAAATCTACCTTTTTGATCAAGTTTTTAGCCATCTGACCTAGTACTGGTGGCACAGTGGTTAGCACTGCTGCCTCACAGGACAAGGGA
The DNA here is from genome assembly GCF_964213995.1 of Mustelus asterias. Taxonomy (NCBI): domain Eukaryota; kingdom Metazoa; phylum Chordata; class Chondrichthyes; order Carcharhiniformes; family Triakidae; genus Mustelus; species Mustelus asterias. Next base: position 93,000,925 of record NC_135807.1, on the reverse strand, counting down.
CCCAGATTCGATTCCAGCCTTGGGGATTGTGTGTGGAGTTTGCACCTTCTTCCCGTATCTGCAAGAGTTTCCACTGGGTGCTCTTGTTTCCACCCACAATCCAAAGATATATATAGACTAGATTGATTGGCCATGCAAAATTGCTCCTTAGTGTCCCAGGATGTGTAGTCTAGGGAGATTAGCAGGGTAAATGCGTGGGGTTAAGTGAATGGAGTGGATATAGCGCCTGGGTAAGATGCTCTTTCGAAGAGTTAGTGCAGAATGTCCTCTTTCTGCACTGTTGGAGTTCTATGATTGTTTTATGGCTCAGAGTATAATTTTTGTTCCGTGATGTTCTAGTGAAGCACCTTGGGATGTTTCATGTTAATGGAATGAATGAAAATCTGAACATGAGCTGCTGTTGTTGCAATTGACAATGAAATATTGATATTAAGTTTATCTACTTAGCGAGTTTCAACTGATCACTGTTCAAGAGAGAACTTGTTCCCCAGCATCTGTCGATGGTGCTGTTTGAACTCGGTGTAAGGTTGAGAATAGAAACAGTTCCGAAAGATTTGTTCAGGTGAGGAATTGCGTCACGTGCGCCAGTTCTGCCCCTAAATAGCCAAGATTGCCAGCTTGCCATTTGGAGAATTGCAAGCTTGTGCCCAGAACTTACCAGTCAATAGGGTGGCACAATGATTAGCACTGCTGCCTCACAGCGCCAGGGACCCGGGCCCAATTACTGGCTTGAGTCACTGTCTGTGCAGAGTCTGCACATTCTCCTCGTCTCTGCGTAGGTTTCTTCCGAGTGCTCCGGTTTCCCCCCCCACAGTCCGAAAGACGTGCTGGTTAGGTGCATTGACCATGCTAAATTCTCCCTCAGTGGACCCGAACAAGTGCTGGAGTGTGGTGACTAGGGGATTTTCACAGTAACTTCATTGCAGTGTTAATATAAGCCTACTTGTGACAATAATAAATAAACTTCAAAACTTTAACTTCAATAGGAGAGCATATTGGATCATTAGTGTATCATAAAAATTCAACTATTTAAATTTTTGTGGTAATTTCATGAATAATTATTTTAAATTCTATTTTGAAAACAATGTGCTCATTAACCTTGGTATAAAGGTATTCATTTTCTTTGTTCATTGTGTTTTAATTGATTTGTGTTCAGCCTTAGACATTATATTTACTTTGTTTCTTTCTGAATCATTTTCAAAGATTCAGACATATGTTTTGATTCTCTTCATCAGTTCCCATTGGAAAATAGGTTTTACTCTCAGATTATCACTCCCTTAGTTACACCGTGCAGCTATTTGCCTAATTAATCATCAATAAAATTATGCATGAAGAGTGCAGCAGTCAGAATGGGAAACCGTCTGTTCAAACGGAGCAATATCAGTTGCAATACAAAAAGCGAGAGCAAGGTTCTACTCATCAAATGCACCCACCTCTGTTTCCGTGCTCCTCAATTTCCACGAGTGCATAAAAAGACCGTTTTGTCCTGAATTGTGACCTAGAATATGAATTCTCAGAAACCAAATATATATGTAATGGAAGACACATTTAAAACATGAAATATTGAGAGAAATTGGTTCGCATAGCGTCATTTCAAGTGGAGACTGTGCAGATTCCTCTGACGCTGCTTCAGGCCATGATTTGTGCAAGTTATGCAGTGTTCTTCAATGATATCCATGAGGAAAATTGGGTCAATGGAGATAGCAGTCCACAGTGCTGTTTGCCTCCAGGAAATCAATGTAGCCTGTGTAGTCTGCTACCTGAACAAATTCGGAGTTCAGCTGAAAGGCTATCAAACTTTTGTTTCTCTCCATAGATGCCACCAGATCTGCTGTGTTGCCGATATTTTTCTTTTTGTTTCAGATTGCTCAGCCATTTTAGAGGGCATTAAGAGTCAGCCATATTGCTGTGTGTCTGGAGCCACATGTAGGCCAGACCAGGCAAGGGTGGTCGATTTCCTTCTCTCAAGAACAATAGTGAACCCAGGTGGGTGTTTACAACAACCGACAATATCTTCATGGTCACCATTATGGGGGCTAGCTTTCAATTCCAAATTTATTTATTGAACTTAATTTCTACCAGCTACCTTGGTGGGATTTTAACCCCTGTCCCCTGACCATTAGCCTGGGTCTTTGGACTACTTACCATTATCACTTCTGTCTCCCCTTACATAAGATATTGCTGCCCCCGTTTAGTGCAATAAACAAAAAATAAATGGATTTGTTTCTGTTCTCACTTTGGGTGAGTATTTCAATAAAGGAGGGTTGTATTCCAGACTAGAAGCCAAGTCTATATCTAGATAACAGCTTGTTAAAACAAAATAGCTGGCAAGGATCCAATTGGAGACAAAAGAGAGAGGTTTTATTGTTACCTATAGCGATATACTCTGTGAACCTGCAGCACAGTGGCTAAATGGATAGAGAATGATTAGTTACACTATGCCTGTAAGTACATACACGATGTCCCCTGTGAATAGGTAGTCTTGGCATTCTGCATTCATACATTGTGAAAGTCCTTCACTGACAATGCATGGCGTGTGCTTAATCTTAATGCAGTGTTCTATTTGGACAGCAATCAGAATTAACTAACAGAGATAATAGGCCTGCCATTTTAATGATAGAACGCAATCTTCTTCTTAGAACTTTTCACCTCAAAAGTCGTTAGCAACTCATATAGATCGTTTTTGTTCCAAGATAAGTTTGTGTAGCTTTGATGAGATCCCAGTAAATGAATGTTCCTGACTAAGATGATGGTGGTAGGACATGTACAAAGTAGATTATTCTCTTCACCTGAGCATTGATGTGTAAGCGGGTGGGTGGAATCTGGTTTAATATTTTGGCAAACCCAGATAAGATTTTAAAAGTACTGCTCTCTCTGAAAGTGCAGCCTACATGGAGGATTTTCATCCAAAACTTTGCTTAGCTGAGGGATATGTGAGCTTGGGAGAAATTTTGGAAATTCTGGTCAATATTGGAAATGATGGCAGTGCCATCAAGGTTACCCATCATTTTATCTCCGACCAGCATTGAAATGTGAAGCATCCTTTGTCCTTTTAGTATTCATTACTCCAACTTGGAAAATTACACCTTGCTAAAAATTTTGGGCCATAATTCCTAGGGGAGTGAGAGAGAATGTTGCGATGTTATAATGATATTAAGGCATCAATCATTCACAGGCACATGAAATCATTTAAACATGGATAGAAAACTTGAAGACCTCAGCAGCAGCGCTGTGTGTAAGTGCTCTGCTCAAAAGCAACAATGAAACTAAGACTGGATCCCGTGATACACTTCTCTTCTAGTGATGTTATGCTGCTATGCCTTAAGGCATATTACAACAGATGCAAGTCCAGCAGATTGCCATTGGACAGCTAAGAAATTGGTGTAGAACCAAATTCATCCAGGTTACCTCCCAGGGATGCTGCATGCAAACCTCTGCCAGTTTAGTCTTCTATCTACCCCACATGCAGCAGAATTTGGGAAATTCCAACTGGTACAACTGGCATTTACATACAGCACCTTTCATGCCCCTCACAGCCAAAGGAAACCCTTTGAAGTGCAGTTACTTTTGTTGTGGAGGCCAACACAGCGGCAGCTTCACCTACAGTGAGGTCATAGAAGCAGCAATAAGATAAATAATGAGACTTTGGAATTCCCTACCCCAAAGACCTATGAACGCTGAGTATTGACTCAAGATAGACATCAATAGATTCTTGGGCAATATGGGAATCAAGGAATTTGAGCTTACGGCAGGCAAGTAGAATTAATGTAAAAGTTCAGCCAGGATCTTATTGAATAGTTCAGAAGGCTTGAGGGGATTTATGGCCTACTCCTGTTCCTATTTCTTATGTTTAGATCTTGGTGATGGTGGTTCTTTGAATAGCGTTATGGGACCTTTTAAGCTAAAACTGAGAGGGGGCTTCTTCAGTAAGTGTCATCCTAGATTATGCACTCAAATGTCTGAAATAAGCCATTCTGAGTCTGGCAAGAGTGCTACCGCTGTACTCAGGCTGACATTTTTCATATGTGTTGAGAACATGTGTTCAGTGCTGGGCTCTCCTAAGGCCCCAACTATATTGTGATAAGGACGCTTTGTTCCTGATTTTCTGTCAGACACTTGGAAAATATCTTTGTTCTTTTAGAGGTGATGGGCATTTCCAAGAAAATAAAATGTGCCTATTTCTTGCCCTGTGGGTCTAGGTAAATGGCTTTAAGAGCGAGAAGTATAGCAGAGTGTGTCATTCATTTATCTTGTGTTCACAAAAACTCTATCCTCTAAACATTAGGCCTAATTGTTCAAATTTGTTCTCTCCAAGTATTTTCTATTTTCTGTATCTGTATCTGAATGATGATAAAGTAATCTGTTTAGCCTCCTAGATACAATGGGCCTCCACCTGTGTATGTTTTCAGTTCCTACACTGGAATGATGAAAAAACAATCGTTCATTGCAGTAAGCTACTGAAATACTGGAATAGTTTTATTCCTGCTATTAAATTCAGCTGTGAAAATAAACACTTTCAAAACATTTGAATTATTTTACACTTTCGTTCCACTCTTTCTATTGTTTAACTCCACAACCCTATTTCCTGATTCTCTCATATTCTAATGTTTAAAATTCAGTTTAATTTGAATTTCACTTTTTCCCTATCCAAGCTATATTTTTTAACGTTGGAACCATTGAAATTAATTCTTGCTTTTAAACATTTTGCTTAGCTTAATATTTCTCCTAACCTCCACGCCCCCCCCCCCCCCCCCCCACACACACACACATACACTTTCCACATTTGCAGGTAGCTAAGCAACAATTTATTTTTGGTTTGGGTTGCCTAATATCCATCTCCAAAGCTTTTAGTTGACTCAAATACAGAAGTGTGATTATTGACCAAACTTATCTGTGATAGGACTACAAGAATCATTTTTAGGCACCAAAATACGAACCACTGATCATAAAGTAATATGGTTAACAATGACCCACAGAAAAATAAAACATTGGAGTAGTAGTAAACTCCTCCTGGATATTTTAGGGTTAAAAGCCACAACTTCTGATATAGATACTGTTACCTGTGCTCCTATTTTCCACTGGCAGTAAAGTTGTCATTCTTTTTTAAAAAATCATTTATTTTCTAAATATGTGACACAATCTTAAATTATTATCCAAATAGATCAATGATTTAGTTATTGCCATGAACGTTGAAATTTACAAGGCAGTTATGTTTTGAAATATACCTTTAACTCAAAATGAAACATTGAATTCCGGATGAACTTTCACTGGGAGGCCTGCCCATGTGATCTGCTTGCTATGGGGAGAGAAATATCTTCAGAAACCCATTAAGGTGGGGATGGTTGTTTTAACACTCTTTCACAGTATCTCACAGCAAATGGATAGCTTCTTGCTGTTTCGAGAGACAGAAGCAAGGGACTACTGTGGTGGGAATGCAGAGTGAACTACCTTATGCTAACAACCAAGGCTGCAAGAGTTTGGTTTCTGTTCAAAAGGAAGAGAAGAGAACAGACAGGATTCTTGAATATTTAAGGAATTGGAGTCATCAAGATGGACCTTGCTGGTGCCAATTGGTTCTGAGAAAACTCAAACAGAGAGTGGAACAATTGTCAAAGGACACCATGTTTTCTCCTCATGATGCCAGGTCAAATGAATTTCAGCTGGGAAGCTAAGTGTGACTGTGGGACTGTTCCGCTAATACTGTATACCTGTATATATAAAAGCATGGTGTACAGTGAAAGGATTTTGTAAGGCCTATTTATGTTGCGTTAGTTAATGTGAAAGTGCCATTTCTTTATGTATTAGTTGCCTATTGATCTTAATTTGTTGGTTCTAGTAAAAATCCTGAAGAGTGAAATACTGTACTTCAGTTTTATCCACTGACCACTGGGGAAATCCATTTCTTTTTAAAACAGTTATTGGCCTCTAAGGAAGGTAACATTGTGATGAAGATGACAAACTGCTCTTCCTTTCAAAGCCAAAAAAAAAGCAAGCACCTTTTCAGAAGACACTGACCTAGAAATTTGGTGGATCTACAAGCATCCTTTTGATGCAAAATAGATCCTAAGCATCCGATTTGATGGAGTAGGCCACATGAGCTCATTGTGTGGCGGAGGTGCAGCCACCATTTGCCACATTGGTAATGGCAAACAAAGGTGTCCAGGACCCCTAGCCTAGGAAAACAACAGGCCCAAATAGATCAAATGATTTAGTTATTGCCATGAATGCTGAAATTTACAAGGCAGTTATGTTTTGAAATGTACCTTTAACTCAAAGTGAAACTTTGAATTCCGGATGGCTGTTTGAGATCCTTTTTGCAAAATTGGGCTGAGATACATGTAACCTGACCAATGGTCACTGAAAAGGACTCGAAGATATCCTTCAAAGATTGTATGTTATGACATTCACAATTGTTGTTAATATATACAATATTCGTTACATGTTAAATATACAACCCAAGGAGCTTACTGCCCTGCCATTGAAACTGCATGGTTGCTGTGAATCTTCAAAAGACTGTTCCAATCCTGTATTATCTCTGGCCTGTCACTGTGATGAGCAAATTACATAGTAATATCATGTTTGTGTTTGAATGTAAGGGAGGGATGGGTTTGAATAAATTGGCCACTTCTGAAAGAATATAGGACTTGATCAGTGAAGGCAGTGTGTGCAGACTCATTAGCCCTGAACACTGTAAACAAGTGAAATGAGCAATTGTCTCTAATGTATTTCAATCATACAGAGCTGTACAATAACTGATGTCTCGTTCAGAACACTGACTTCTGGCATTGACTCCGCGTCTCAAGAAATTAATGACAGCTTGCAAAGTAGAAGCTAAGTCTCATTATCTCAAGTTAATCAGGATGTTGGCATATTACTGAGCAGATCCCAAGTCATCATTGTCACCTCTCCAGGTAGGGACTGCTGATTTCTGTAATAAAATTCATCTGATCTTTTGAAACAGCCACAATCAGCTTTATGAAAACTCTAAAAATTCCAAAGCAGAGCAGAAAGTGGATGAACTTAAAAGGCGGTTGACAGAAAATTGTTAAATGTTTTGTGTTTTTCAAAATATTTGACCCAATGGTGTAAATTGTGTTCAAAACTCATCTTTACATTTCTCGCACATAAAGCAAGAAAAATCTCATTACTAACCTGGCATTTCTCTCTTCCAGGTGACAAAGGCAATTATTTACAAAGTAAACAATAAAAATCAGGATTAATTAAGCTATTTCCTCCTTCCGTGAGTGTTGCATATTTGAATAATGTTTAGAACTGTATAGTACGTTTTTAGGGGGTTGGTTAGCTCAGTTGGCTGGATGGTTGGTTAGTGATGGAGAGCGATGCCAACAGCATGGGTTCAATCCCGTATTGGCTGAGGTTATTCATGCCTTCTCAATCTTACCCCTTGCCTGAGGTGTGGTGATCATCAGGTTAAATCACCACCAGTCAGCTCTCCTCCTCAAAGGGGAGAGCAGCCGATGGTCATTTAGACTATGGTGATTTGACTTTTTTTACATTTTTAATACCTTATTCAATGCTTTTGCTTATCTGGCATTGTTAAACTCACACATAATATGTTGAAAAAGAGAAGACTGAGTGCTGATCTAATAGAGGTCATTAAAATTATGAAGGGGTTTATTAGGATTGTGGAGTCCACTTGTGGAGTCCAAAATTATCATAAACACACAGTGACCATTAATAAATCCAATAAAAAATTCAGGAGAAGCCTCTTTAATCAGAGAATAGTTTGAATGTGGAACTTGCTACCACATGGAGTAGTTGAGGCAAATAGCTTAGGTGAATTAAGGTGAAGCTGGATAAGTACAAGATGGAAAATAGAATAGCAAGATATTCTGATAGGATTGCATGGAGGTTAATGTGGTGCACCTTACCTTCATTGATCTCACTGATGCAGTCAACCATGTGAACAGAAGTCATATTTTCAGCTGCTGAAGAAACTTGGCTGCTCACCGAAGCTTCTCAGTGTGATCTCCTCTTTGCATGACAACACGATGGGCAATGTCAGCTTTGATGGAGCAGCTCTGGAACCCTTTCAGAACCTCAGTGCGATTAAACAGGTTGTGTTCTGATGCCGACTCCCTTTGACATATTCTTCTATTTGCTGCTGCCAAACGCCTTCACATCATCTGAGGGTTTCTCCTTCCATACCAGAACTGAGAGAAAGTTGCTCTGTCTTTCCCATCTCAGATCCAAGAGAAAAATGTGCCAATTCCTCATCAGAGTTGTTTCATGCTGATGATGCCATGGTAACATCCGAGGAATGTCTTCAACGGCAAATGAACAGACTCTCTCATGGCTGGAATGAGTTTGGTCTGACCAGGAAGACAAATGTCACGGCCCATGATGCTGCCATACTACCATCTGTCAGCATTGACAATGTGAAGCTTGATGTGATAGCTTCACATATTTATCCTCCACAATCACCAGCAATCTGTCACTAAGTGCTAAAATGATAAATTGCAAAAGCTGCATCTATTTTGTCCAATCTAAATATGAGTGTATGGACCAACAGCATCCTGTCTGAGAACACCATCTGTCAGTCTACCAAGCCTGTGTCTTGAGTGCACACCTTCTATCAGTAGTGAGACCTGTTACTGTCAGAGGAGGGAGGCAAAACTGAAGTTCTTATTTTCTTGCCGTCAATCTGTAACAGTGATATTTTACTTTTTGAAATAGGCTGTGGCATGTTTCCCTAAATCCTATGTTTGTGAGGTAAATCTTTAAAGTGGCTTGCAGCAAACTTTCTATAGGGTCAAATCAGTAGTATGGTTTAATCACACATTCAAACCAATGAGTGTGAGGAAAGTGTTGACCCAAGGAAGGGATTGCATGACTTAAAATAGGGTGTCTGCAACATAGGTTTTGCTTTCCTAAAGATCATGGAATCATAGAATCCCTACAGAGCAGAAGGAGGCCATTTGGCCATCGAGTCTGTACTGACCACAATCCCACCCAGGCCCTAACCCCGTAACCCCTCACATTTACGCTGCTAATCCCTCTGACAGGAGGGTCAATTTAGCTTGGCCAATCAACCTAACCTGCACATCTTTGGACTGTGGGAAGAAACCGGAGCACCCAGAGGAAACCCATGCAAACACGACACAGACAGTGACCCAAGGCTAGAATTGAACCCGGGTCTCTGGCACTGTGAGGCAGCAGTGCTAACTACTATGCCACTGTGGAAGATGTAACTCTGGTTTACAGGAAGTAACCAAAAGTCAGTTAACTGAATTGGCAGATAAATTGGTATTGGGATTACCTGCAGGGGTAAGGAAAGCTGAGATTGTTGAAAGCATGGCATTGCATTTAAATAAGAGTTGCCAGATAGACCAAGCTCTCGGAAAAGTGAGGCAATTGAATGAAATACATAAATTTGAAATGCAGGAAAAGGAGAAAGAAATGAGGAAACTTGAAATGCAAGAAAAAGAAAGGGAAAAAGAGAATGATTTCAAAGTGAATTGGAAATGAAAAAGGTAGTAATGGCAGAAATGGAAAAGGAGAAACAGAGAGCATTTTAGCTTGAAACTCGGGAAGTTAAAACAGCGACAGGAGAGCAGGTTGAGAAAGGAAGTAGTTCTAGACATAATGGGGAGATGTTTCGATTTGTACAAAGAATCTTCCAAAAAGGATGTAGAGGCATTTTTTAAACTCATTTGAGAAAATCGTGAGAAAAATTAAGTGGTCACATGATAATTGGATGCTGCTCTTACAGAATAAACTCGTAGTTAGGGCTAGTGATATCTATGCATTTAAGGTATGGGGAGTATGATACAGTGAAGACGTTTGTACCCAGAGCTTAGAGACAAAAGTTTCAAAATGTAAGAAAGCAGTCTTGGCAGACTTGTATTGAATTTGGAAGTGTTAAACAAAAAAGTTTTAATAGGTGTTTGAATAGCCGATAGAAAATCAAGCTACAGAAAGATTGCAAATGAACCATCCTAGGGTGTTTCCTGATCATACGGCAATGAGATCACAGGCATATAAGATGGGACAAGAAAAGGAGGATTTAAGAGCACAGGATGAGAAAAGTGAAATAAGGTCATCTGGTACAATCTTTAGTCAGCTGAATGAAGAGGAAAGAGATGTGTTTAACTCAAAGAGATTGATAGAATTACAGCAGGGCAATTCCAAATTAAAATAAAATCTATCAAAAAGCTTACTTGGCATTGGAGACTCAGTATATTCCTGAATATTATTATGTAAAAGTTTGTGTATTAATGAGAAAATGGCATCCCAATCATATTAGTGCAGTTGCATAATGGGGAGAAATTGTAGTACCCGTGTATAGGAAAGAAATTCTAAGGATAGCTCGTGAAATTCCATTAGGAGGACATGTAGGAATAAAGAAACCACAAGCAAAGTTACAGAAAGAGTTTTACAGGCTGGGCCTAGATAAAGATGTAGTTAAATTTTGACACACATCAATTAATAGGGAAACCACAAGCTGTACAGCTTTCAAAGAGCCTTTTGCAAGAGTTCTAATCGACTGTGTTGGATCACTTCCAAAAACACAAACTGGAAACCAATATTTGTTAACTATTGTGGATATATCCACTAGATATCCTGGAGCCATACCATTAAGAAACATTACAGCCAAGAGAATGGTGGAGGAATAACCAAGCTCTTTACTAGAAAAGCCTCACCGAAAGAGATACAATTGGATCAACGGTCAACTTTCATGTCAGGATTACTTAAAGAAGTCATGAATAGCTTGGAACTATAACAGTATAAATCATTGGTGTATCATCCAGAATCAAAGGGAGCATGAGAGATGGCATTAAACTTTGAAAACAATGATGAGAGTGTATCATCCAAATTGCCCTCTTGATTGCGACAAAGGGATTCCCCTTTTATTATTTGCCATTAGGGATGCATCAAATGATTCTACAAGATTTAGCCCTTTTGAATTGTTTTATGAATTTGAAGTTAGTGGACCACTGAAATTAATCCAAGAAAAGTTACTAAATAAGAAATTAGAGGCTACACTTCTTTTGTGAATGGGGCTTGAGAGGTGACAGGAAAGCATTTAAAGACAGCACAGCAGGGAATGAAAGAAATGGCTGATAGGAGAGCGCATACTCATAGTTTTGTATCAGGGGAGAAATCACCAGTGTTTTTACCTGTGTTGAGTAAACCATTAGAAGTTAAATTTAGTGGACCATATCAAATGGAAAGAAAATGGAGTGAAGTAAATTATCTGTAATGCACACCAGATAGACATAAATCTCAAAAGAGTATGTCATATTAATATGCTTAATGAGTATTGGGATAGAGAAAATTAGGATAAGCATATAAGGTCCTGGTAGTGATGAAACAGGGAGAAGAAGAAGGGTAAATCTGAGATTGACTTTCCTCTAACTCATTTAGGTAATGAGGAAGTATTGGAATAAGCATAAGGATATTCCAGATAAGAGCCAGGGTGAAGTGGAAGAGTTACTGCAGTCTTATAAATGTATGAGAAAAGTATGTGTTTACCTATGTGACTAGGGGAGAACAATAGAATCATAGAATCATAGAAACCCTACAGTGCAGAAGGAGGCCATTCGGCCCATCGAGTCTGCACCGACCACAATCCCACCCAGGCCCTACCCCCACATATTTTACCCACAAATCCCTCTAACCTACGCATCTCAGGACACTAAGGGGCAATTTTTAACCTGGCCAATCAACCTAACCCGCACATCTTTGGACTGTGGGTGGAAACCGGAGCACCCGGAGGAAACCCACGCAGACACGAGGAGAATGTGCAAACTCCACACAGACAGTGACCCGAGCCGGGAATTGAACCCAGGTCCCTGGAGCTGTGAAGCAGCAGTGCTAACCACTGTGCTACCGTGCCGCCCTCACCGAAAGAAAGGGTGTAGAAAAGATGGTGTCAAAATGGAGAGAGAAGGAAATTGGCACTTATATGCTAAAAGCCAAGTCCACAGGGTGGGTAATATCAAAGAGAAAGAATTATCTATCCATAGCACAATAACTAGAGAAAGGGACGCAGTCAAAGCATCAACCATCAAAACCACACCAAGCTGTAGAAAACAGTCTCCCCTCTCAAACAGGTTATTGCTAAAAGGGCAACCGGTTAAGATCCAAAACTCGAACAGAGAAGATTATGCCTTCACTGAAACTGAAGACGGTTTTTCCAAATGTGGCCAAATAACTTGTTGGTGATGACTATCTGCTGGATTTAACTCAGAGTTATATAATGTTGGATGTTGTTTGGGAACATGGGGTGTCTCAGAGTTCAGGAAATGTAGGTAGTTGGGAACCAAGGGGTAACTTCATGTGGTACTGTGTGTTTGTGTGTGTGTGTGTGTAGCCATCAGTGTCATTAAGTGTGCTGTTGTGATGTATTCTTGTCATTTTTTTTGAAGTTGATAAATATTCTTTATTAATTGATCACAAGACTAAACGGTTCCTCCCTGGTTTGCATATATTTTCTCACATTAATACCAGATTGAAAATATACATAAGAACATAAGAAATAGGAGCAGGAGTAGGCCATCTAGCCCCTCGAGCCTGCCCCGCCATTCAATAAGATCATGGCTGATCTGAAGTGGATCAGTTCCACTTACCCGCCTGATCCCTATAACCCCACTAAGAACTGGCGTTCCAAGTTATCTTTCTGGGTTTTAGGATACCCTCGCATTTAACATCAGTGGAGGTCATTACACTTCTTAGCTTCATCTGCAGCAGATGTGACAGAGACTGTCATTATAGAGTAGGATTCCTGTGCTATACCAGGCGATATTTAACATGGAGTTGACCACCAAGGTGCAAGCTATCATCTCAGGCTGCCAGAGCAAGGGAGAAACGGAACTCGGAGAATGACAGATGGTAAAGTAGTTGATCGCATCAAACAAATACAACTTTGGTTAAGAAATGAGGATTCTAGAAACAGGTGTTTGAGTCTTATTTATTTTCATCTGACACCCAGCACCGAACAACATTTGAGCAACAAATCACATGGACATAATGGCATGAGGCATGTTGGCTATAAAGCGCTTTTTGAAATGTTCTGCTCGTGAAAGATGCTGTATGAAGTAAGTCTTTTTATAATTCTGTTGTGCATCAATTCAGCAATAATGACATAAGGTGGGACATATGGCATCACAAGTCATGACTGTCTGATTTAATGTGGCCTTGCATTGGGAATATGAGTAAAATGGCATTATTTTCTGAAAACTGACAACCATTGTGGTTTGCAGGCTGCAACGCCGAGTTTACAAAGTGTGTGGCATATTTTGCTGAACTCCAAACTATTAACCTTTAACTGACTGACTCTTGTTACGTTCATTGTGTGGCAAAGCAATTATGTGATAAAAGAGGAATAAGGGTCCTGAAAATTGTAACACTCGTGCAAAGGCAGTGATAAGACCAGCTAGACAATTGTGGTCAAACAAATTGTTCACTTGATAAACAACCTTGCAAGTGGATGAATAATGTGACTCTTGAATTCTTCGAAAAGCAAGTTACTAATAAGGGTTTTGTGAATGCAAATTGCATTGATGATGCGAGGTCCCTTCTGGATGGTGATGCTCTTTATCAGCGGGAATGATGTCAGGGGTTCAAAATCTGGGGAGCGCGATTCTCGCTGGTGTGTTTCCGAGTTCCCACCTTACCAGCCCCTTCCTGGTGGAGTATCCTGAAAAATGCTGCAAGACCGCAGAAAGTCCATTGCATTATGATGTCATTAGCGAGCACTCTCTCTGGATATTGAGCCCGCAGGTGCCAGCGTGATGCCCCGCCAGCGCCATTTACAACAGGTCTACAGAAGCAAGATCCGGGCGCCTTCACCTCCGAGGGGGTTTTGGAGATGAGCGCTCAGGCAATCAGCATCCTCCACAAGGATCAGGGAGCATCAGAGAGGACTCGGGGAACATGGATAGGTTCATCTTGGGACCAGGATTGGGGATCCTAGAATTGCCATTTTGGGGAGAGGGGTCGGGAGGGGTCACTTGCAAGCCTTACCTTCCCTTCATGTTGGGGTGCTCATTGCTTTAAAGGGATTGTGAAGGCTGGTATGCAGTCACTGCTTCCCGTGTCCTCCGCCCTGGGTTCCTGTCCATATCACAGCGAAGGAAGCACCCTTCTTTATTGAGGACTGCCAGAGGGTGGGAGGGACATAGCTGTGCCAGTCTCACATTCGTGATGTGGAGATGCTGGCGTTGGACTGGGGTAAACACAGTAAAAAGTCTCACAACATCAGGTTAAAATCCAACAGGTTTATTTGGTAGCAAAAGCCGCTAGCTTTCGGAGCGCTGCTCCTTCGTCAGGTGATTGGGAGTTCTGTTCACAAACAGGGCATATAAAGACACAAACTCAATTTACAAAATAATGGTTGGCATGTGAGTCTTTGCAGGTAATCAAGCTCCAAAAGCTAGTGGCTTTTGCTACCAAATAAACCTGTTGGACTTTAACCTGGTGTTGTGAGTCTCACACTCCACAGGGATGAGGTTCCAGGTGAGCGCAGTGGTTCCCCCAAGCTTGGTGGCATGAACAGATAGGCTCTGTGGGTGAACAAAATGAAATTTAAATAACAAACAATCATAACAGAATTGTGACCTTAGTGCTACAGTGCCTATATTTACCCCTGCCCACTAAGTGCCTATCGTTTCTTTATCTTCCTCACTCTCTCACTACATCTAGGTGCTTCCACAAGATCACAGCTGAGGTGGTGGCAGCCTGCTGACTACCACCACCTTTTGCCCGAGATGACCTTGGCGGGCATTCCCAGGGGCACTGGGACCTTGAGGGCCCAGGCCTGCTTTCAGGCAGCATGAATGTTGGACTGCTTCCTTGGTGTCAAGGGCTGCAGGTGTATCGCTCACAGGGAGGGGTGGTATCAGATGGGCCTGAGATGCCGAGGGTCCCCTGGCTGGAAGGCCGCGGGCTTTACTCCTGCCAATCCTTTTCCCTTTGGGTTCCTGGGGACCCCTGTGTTCCTCCAAGGGATGGAGCGGCAGCTGAAGTGAGATTCAGAAGCCACCTACCCCCACCGTCCTCTGGCACAGATGCTCATGGATTCCCAGCAGAGCCAGCCGTGCAGTCGAAGCCCTGCACCATGGAACTCTTGCGCCCAGACATGGTGTGGACATCTCCTGCCATGGAGTGCACATTCTGCATCAAGGTCTTCACCATGCGTGCCACCCTCGCAGTATTGACCTCAATGCACTGCAGTGACTGCACCATCTCCTCGGAAAGAAGGCGCTGGGACTCCTCCAATTGACCTTGCACTCTGAGGAGGGCTGCTGTCATCCCCTTCCTGAGTTTCGCAACTCTGCATTTGCAGCTCCAGCAGCTGTGGGATGACTGGGCCCAGGGGCAGCACGTCGGCAAGGGGCTCAGCACAATCCTGGGCTCTTGCAACCCTCCAAGTGCTGGTTCCCCGGGATGTTCCTGCCTCCACCTGCTGTGGATCTTCAGCTGTGGAGGTGCTCACCAGTGAGTGACCCAGAAGCTTGTCTACTAACTGGGCCCACCGAGGTGTGAGTATCTGCGCTGGCTGGGTGTGGGTGACAGCGGTGAGGCATCTTTCACGGTGGGGTTGGAGAAGTCCCCCTCAGAGCTGCTGGAGTCTGTTGGTTCCAGGGGTCGTGAGGATGGTCCTGTCTGTTCTGGTGCTCAAGAGAAGGGCGATGGAACTGATGCATTAGAGAGTCAAGGAGGGAACAATGTTTATTTGCTTGAGTAATTACAACATTTGTGCTAAGGACTCTCACGTTTCTCTGATGCCCTCACTTCACCAGCAGAGCAGTCACACTCTTCCTCCTCCCCGGCCAGCTCAAGTGCTCGCTCCTTAAAGCTTGTAAGGCTTCGCTCATAGAATCATTGAGTCTCTACAGTGCAGAAAGAGGCCATTCGGTCCATCGAGTCTGCACCAACCACAATCCCACTCATTTACCCCGCTAATCCCTCTAACCTACTCATCCCGGGGCACTATCGGCAATTTAGCATGGCCAATGCACCTAACCCGCACATCTTTGGACTGTGGGAGGAAACCGGAGCACCCGGAGGAAACCCATGCAGTCACGGGGAGAATTTGCAAGCTCCACACGGGCAGTGACCCAAGCCGGGAATCGAACCCAGGTCCCTGGAGCTGTGAGGCAGCAGTGCTAATCACTGTGCCACTGCGCCAGACATCGCTTTGGCTGGCTGTGCCTGCTGATGCCTGTTGGACTCCAGTTTGTCCTGCAGTGACACAGAGAGGAAGAGTGTAGGTGGGAGTATGGCTGGTGTGGGATTTGGGTAGGAGCTGGAGTGTGAGGGGCATGGCAGCTACTGGGGGAGTATGGTGATTGTGGCAGGGAGGGGGGAACCTGATGCTTGATGTTGGCAAAGGCCAAGGTAGCTGAGTGAGAGAAAGGCTTAGCGGTGTGAAGGGGTCCAGTGGGAGACTAGGTGAGTGAGGAAGATCATTCATCTTCTTCCGACACTGCTGCCCCATCCTCTGCTGTTCTGCACTTACACTCACCAGGGCTGCCACTGCATCCCAGGTCGGGATGGTCACCAAGCTGGACGGCCGTCTCCTAGAATGGGGGTACAGTGTTTCCCGCCACTGCACCACTCTATCGAGAATTCTGGCCAGCACCCCCTCCATAAAACGCAGTGCGGGCTTCTTGGCTGCCATCCCCTGTGGTCGTTGTGTATCAAGTGCTGGGGAGCCGTTTATATGGAGCTCACCGGTGCCTGCAGTAGTCGTTACGTGGCGGGGAACTCAGAGGGAAAACGTCACTGGAGCGGTGTAAAATTTGTCGGTACAGAAATAAATACTAATGAGCCATGGGATTCGGCCCGAAAATACACTGGCACAAAACATTCCTTTTTTCGCGCTGTACCCAACACTCTGCCACTTTTTGGTAGGATTCTGTACCAGTGTATTTTGAGCTCAGAAGTATCGGTAAAGCAATCACACCACCAACTTTCCTGTGACTCCTCCTCAGAGAACAAATGGAGTAATATCACTTTAATCTCCAACGTTGGTGTGGAAGCCAAATGTTGTTTGATCTCTAGTATTATAATGTCTAATTTTTAAGATACTTTTGCATGTTTGATTTAGCTGCTCATAAATGAGACATTAATTACCATTTGACGTCATGTCTGAATCTGTTACAGCGTTTGTTTTTAAGGGTTGGCACTTCCAGTGAAATTGAAAATCACAGTGACAAATTCAGCATGAAGGAGGGTCCAGTGGGAGGGAATGATGGTCTATTCCTTGCCCTGCATCTCTCATCATTGAAAATTAAGCAAACGTTTGAGATTTAAGCTTGGATTTTTCAGTCATGGTCCAGAGGATCCCTGAGCAAGGAGATGAAGAAAGAAGAATGCCTCAAAGTGGTTTCTAGTCAACGAAGCACTTTTGAAGTGAATTCATTGTTGTAATGTAGGATAATTGGCAGCCAATTTACACACAGCAAGCTCCCAAAAGCAGCCGGTGGCATTGTGGTTAGCACTGCTGCCTCACGGCACCACGGACCCGGGTTCGATTCCTGGCTTGGGTCCTGTCTGTGTGGAGTGTGCACGTTCTCCCCGTGTCTGCATGGGTTTCCTCTGGGTGCTCCGGTTTCCTCCCACAGTTTGAAAGACCTTCTGGTTAGGTGCATTGGCCATGCTAAATTCTCTCTGTGTGCCTGAACTGGCATTGGAGTGTGGCGACTCGGGGATTTTCGCAGTAACGTCATTGCAGTGTTAATGTAAGCCTACTTGTGACTAATAAATAAACTTTAATGAGTTAATGACCTTTCTTGGTGTGTTGGTTATTGACCACGAAACAGGGGAAAACTCCCATGCTCTTCTTCAAAATAATGCCAAGGAATCATTGATGTCCACCTCAAGTTTTGATTGTCATAGAATGCCCACAGTGCAGAAGAAGACCATTTGACCCATTGAGTCTGCACCGACAACAATCCCACCCAGGCCTATCTCCGTAACCCCACATATTTATCCTGCTAATCCCCCTGACTCTAAGTGGCAATTTATTTTGGCCAGTCCACCTGCCCTGCACATCTTTGGAGTGTTGGAGGAAACAGGAGCACCCGGAGGAAACCCACGCAGACACGGGGAGAATGTGCAAATTCTACACAGTCACCCGAGGCCTGAATTGAACCCAGGTCTCTGGCACTATGAAACAGCAGTGCCAACCACTCATTAAAAAGAAGGCACCTTCACCAGTGAAGCACCCTCAGCCCTGTACTGGAGTGCCAGATTAGATTCTGTGCTTGTCTCTGGAATTTGATACAATGCCACGTGTCTGTTACTAGATGGTGCTGGTGATATGGTATTGATCTAATAGGTATTCAATGAGAAAATGACATAAATTTGGTCCTGCAATGAATATTTAAAATAAACTGGAGTTGAAAGCCCTGCGGAACCAGTTAAGGTGACCTGCTTCTTGCCTGAAGTGAACTTTATTGCTGCTAAGAACACGAGCAATTTAATTTACTTTAGCTAATGTATTTAAAAAGGTCACACATTTCATTTTAATGAAATATATCTATAATAATGGATGGTTGCAAATGAACTGTAAAAGATTTTTGACTAGGGTGCAAACTAAATGAATGGATAGAATGTTAAGTGGTGCAAGGGAAGGAAGTTAGCATCACTTGAATAGAAAACCTAATTTTAGTTTTGAGGGATTGCATATTATAATATGCATATTTTTCAATTTTTTTTTAGATAAACTAATTTATTTGATGGAGTTTTATGTATTTGACCGAACAGGAATGCTCAGATAAACACTCGGCTTCACTCTATTGGCAGGATTCACCTATCAAACAGAAGATTGTGTCAGAAATAAATGCAGACACTTTTTATTTTGTCTGCTGTTGTTAGCTGCTCTCCACAATTCACCCTGCTTCATCACTGACTGATCCATCATTAATGTGGCACAGTGCTTAGCACTGCTGCCTCACAGCACCAAGGATCCATGTTCAATTCGGGCCTCGGGTGACTGTCTGTGTGGAGTTTGTACATTCTCCCCGTGTCTGCGTGGGTTTCCTCCGGGTGCTCCAGTTTCTTCCCATGCTCCAAAGATGTGCGGGTTAGGTGGATTGTTCATGCTAAATTACCCCTTCGTGTCAGAGGGATTAGCAGAGTAAACCCGTGGGGTTACAGGGATAGGGCTTGGGTGGGATTGTCATCATTGCAGCCTTGATGGGCTGATTGGCCCCCTTCTGTACTGTAGGGATTTTATGATTCTATGAATATCTTGGAGGTCACCATGAGTCAGAAGCTTAACTTGACCAGCCTTTCATATTTCAGAAAGTGGCTTACCTGTTGACTTTAGGTGTTGTTTCAAAATCAAGTCCGGATTAAGATGGAAAATCCACCACCCACCTGGATGGTTGGAGTTACAACAAAACTTGAGAATCTTCCAGGACAGAGCACTCTATTGATTAATGCCTCCTGCCTCCAGACTCAAACTCATGCTGTCCACCATTAGTGTTCTGTGGCTCCACTAAGTGCAGTTATAGAATGCAACTCACCAAGGTTGTTTTAACAACAGATTCTTCTAACCTCCAGCATAGAAACATAGAAAATAGGAACAGGAGCAGGCCTTTTGGCCCTTCAAGCCTGCTCCACCATTCAGTATTATTATGGCTGATCCTCTGCCTCAACGCCACACTCCCACGCTCTCCCCATAATCCCCTTGAGCACTCCAAGGATGAGAACAACAATGTCAAGAGAACACCATCAGCTCCAAGTGTCATTTCAACTTACACCTCCATCCTGGACATATATCACTGCTTCTTCATTATTGCTGAGTTAATATTGAAATTCCCTGATTTCCATTATCACAGGAGCAGCAATTACCATAAAAGTGGGTTTGGTTGAAGTAGCAGAACCAAAATCACTTTCTCAATGCGAGTATAGATGAGTAATAAATACAAACATACCAGCATTTTAAAAAATTCATTCATGGGACATGGGCCTCGCTAGCTGACCAGCATTTATTGCCTATCCCTAGTTGCCCGAGGGCAGTTCAGAGTCAACCACAATGCTGTGGCTCTGGAGTCACATGTAGGCCAGACCAGGTAAGGAAGGCAGATTTCCTTCCAAAAAGGACATTAGGGAAGGAAAACATTTCCCACACCTCGACATTTAATGAAGAGAGACTGTTTATCTCTTACTGTTTTACGAAACTTCATCTACAACACGCTTCTGTGTTTATGATTGGATCCATAACTGCGTTTCAAGATGAAATGAAGTTAATGTGAAGGACTTTGGTACATTTCTGTGTCTTGATAAGGTGCTATATCGATGAATGCTTTTTCTTTTTTTCAAACAAGCCAACTACAACCAGCACTGTTAAACATTGGTCTCAAGTTCAGCTTTGGGTTGTCATTAACTTCAGCAAAGGAAATCCCATTAATTAAATAATTAAAGCCACAGCTTATTAAGCTTGATGGTTTGGAAAATGTTTTTGTATCACTTTTTAATTCACTTTCTATTTTTTTCCTCAAAAAGACCAGTTCCATTGGTTAATGTAACTTCTACAATGTGAAACTGTACAACATTCCACAAGCACTGCTGCCTCACAGCGCCAGGGACCCGGGTTTGATTCCCGGCTTGGGTCACTGTCTGTGTGGAGTTTGCACGTTCTCCCCATGTCTGCGTGGGTTTCTTCTGGGTGCTCTGGTTTCCTCCCACAGTCCGAAAGATTTGTTGGTTAGGTGGATTGGCCATGCTAAATTCTCCCTCAGTGTACCCAAACAGGCGCCGGAGTGTTTCTCACAGTAACTTCATTGCAGTGTTAATGTAAGCCTACTTGTAACAAACTGCTAATTTTTGAAACTATGGTATGAAGACTGAAACTTGGCAGATCCTTGTGCTGTTCCACATGGTTGTCTTTATCTTCTTCTCAGCCCTGGAGATCTCAGTCCCTCTTTAATTTAATTACCAAATCTCTTCCTCATCACAAATCTAATTATTAGTTTGGGCTAATAAGATTCACATTTCCATTAATAAATGTGGTTTGTGGCCCACAAGTTGATTTATCCACAAATGTTGCTTAAATGGAATGACAATAGGACTTCCCTTCTCAAATACAGCCAGTCTTTACTTGTGCATTGAGATCATAGAATCCCTACAGTGCAGAAGGAGGCCATTCAGCCTATCAAGTCTGCATTGACTTTCCAACAGAGCATCCCACTCAGGCCTTATCCTCAACCCCATGTATTTTACCCTGCTAATCTCCCTAAACTACACATTTTGGGGTACAAAAGGACAATTTAGCCTTGCCAATCCACCTAGCCCACACATCTTTGGAATGTAGGAGGAAACCAGAGCATCCAGAGGAAGCCTACACAGACAAAGTGAGAACGTGCAAACTCCACACAGTCACCCAAGGCTAGAATTGAACCCAGGTCCTTGGCGCTGTGAGGCAGCAATGCTAGCCACTGTGCCACTCATTAAAAAGACTTCACCCATCAGGGGAATCCAAAGTAAAACATCAGATCCTAGTCTCAAATATAGCATAAGATTGTTGATCATGGTTATGAGTTGTAAGAGGTAAGATTCTTTATATATAAAGAGCAACCATTGCACGGCAGCTTAGAATTTGCTTTTACTGATATTACTGGGGGGACATTAAGCAGTCAGATTACAATCCTTTGTCTACCCCTTCAATACAGATGTTAAAAATTAAATAATGCCATGAATCAATATGCATGCAAGAATCTCAATGTATCAGAAAAAAACATCATTTAGGAGGTAATGTTTTTCAGCCTCAGAGGCATCAATAGTTTAATGATCTGTTCCTATAAGGATCATTACAATTCAGGCTGTTCTGAAAACGTTACTTGTGCTCACCACAAAAGAAAACCTCCGCTATCATGCCCACATAACCCAAGAAATAAAGAAGATAATTATCACCATTATTTTGAATATAATTTGAAATTTGGAGAGGGATCTGCTTTCCTCCAAATAGGCCCAAATGGAATTATTCTCAAGTGATAACAAAAAGTTCTCTCTACATTTGTATTGCGACAATCCCAACAGAGTCGGAAAACATTTAAAAAGAGATACGAATTTCCCAGCGACAGACAGAATCACATGACAAGATTTTACATTAAGATTTTTACAGTGGCAAACAATCTAAAATCAGCATTGACTAAAGACTACTTAATAGACAACTAAAACACTAATATACTAAAGAAGATACCTTACAATCAACTAATTAACATCACTGAAAATATGACCTAATTCTATGCTACAACACACTCTCAGCAGATGTATATCCTTGTAGATTATGTCATACACTCCTCCTGGCTTTTTGGCAGGCTTCCTTCAGACTGCCATACCAGGGCAAGTCTTCCAGTGTCCTTTGAAAGTCCCTTCATTCTGTGTTCTGTGTATCCTTGAACAAACTTCCAGCCACAAGGTCTGCTCTGGCATCTCCTTTCTACTTAAATCTCCAAAAGTTTCATTTGATCCATCTCTTTTTGAAACAGAAAACCGACTCTCACAAGCTTCCAGCCAACACAGTTGTAGCTTCTCTGCTTCTTCACCCAGCAGTATCTTTCTCCCTCTTCAGATCTCTGAGCCTGAGTGTATGTCCAGAAAGACCAGCACGAAGTACCATTTCTATAACCTCTGTCAGCAGTGGATCATTTCTGGTATTCTTCTCAACTTGTCCAGGAGTGTTATCAACTTCTTCGATGTAGAAAACATTACCATCAGAACTATTTGTAGACGACTTGTTATGTAAAGGTAATGTGGAGAGTCCATCAATGTTCCCATAAAGATTTAATTGACAATATTATATTGTGTATGTATGTGCTGACAACAGCAATGGCCATCTCTGCATGTGGCTTGCTGCTAGAGATGGAATATCAGTGTGTGGCCTGAGTATCATGATCATTGGTCGATGATCCATTAATAAAGTAAATTTTCTTCCAAATTTGGTAAAAACGTTTGGTCCCAAAAATGATGCCTTGAACTTCCTTCTCTATCAGTGCATTGTTCATTTCTGCTTTGTTCAAGGATCTTGATGCAAATGAAGGGTCATCCAGACTCAAAACGTTAGCTTTATTCTCTCTCCACAGATGCTGTCAGACCCTGAGCTCAGCCTGTTTCCTTCCAAGTTTTGCAACACCCCCAGCTCTAAACCATTGTTGCAGGGGACTCGGGGTACTTGCTACTCACAGAGCTCCAGGGGGATGCGGGGGGGGGGGGGGGGGGGGGATGCGGGGGGGGGGGGGGGGGGATGCGGGGTGGGGGGGGGATGCGGGGGGGGGGGGGGGGGGGGGATGGGGGGGGGGGGGATGCGGGGGGGGGGGGGGGTGGGGGGGGGGGGGGGGGATGCGGGGGGGGGGGGGGGGATGCGGGGGGGGGGGGGGGGGGGGGATGCGGGGGGGGGGGGGGGGGGATGCGGGGGGGGGGGGGGGGATGCGGGGGGGGGGGGGGGATGCGGGGGGGGGGGGGGGGGATGCGGGGGGGGGGGGGGGGGAGGCGGGGGGGGGGGGGGGGGATGCGGGGGGGGGGGGGGATGCGGGGGGGGGGGGGGTGCGGGGGGGGGGGGGATGCGGGGGGGGGGGGGGATGCGGGGGGGGGGGGGATGCGGGGGGGGGGGGGATGCGGGGGGGGGGGGGGGATGCGGGGGGGGGGGGATGCGGGGGGGATGCGGGGGGGGGGGGGGGATGCGGGGGGGATGCGGGGGGGGGGGGGGGGGATGCGGGGGGGATGCGGATGCGGGGGGGGGATGCGGGGGGGGGGGGATGCGGGGGGGGGGGGGATGCGGGGGGGGGGGGGGGATGCGGGGGGGTGGGGGGATGCGGGGGGGGGATGCGGGGGGGGATGCGGGGGGGGGGGGATGCGGGGGGGGGGGATGTGGGGGGGGGGGGGGGGGATGCGGGGGGGGGGGGGGGATGCGGGGGGGGGGGGGGGGATGCGGGGGGGGGGGGGATGCGGGGGGGGGGGGGGATGCGGGGGGGGGATGCGGGGGGGGGGGGGGGGGGATGCGGGGGGGGGGGATGCGGGGGGGGGGGGGATGCGGGGGGGGGATGCGGGGGGGGGGGATGCGGGGGGGGGGGATGCGGGGGGGGGGGGGGGGATGCGGGGGGGGGGGGGGGGGGATGGGGGTGGGGGGGTGTGAGGATGCGGGGGGGGGGGGGATGCGGGGGGGGGGGGATGCGGGGTGGGGGGGGGATGCGGGGGGGGGGGGGATGCGGGGGGTGCGGGGGTGGATGTGTGGGGGGGGATGCGGGGGGGGGGGAGAGATGCGGGGGGTGTGGGGTGGGGGGGGATGCGGGAGGAGGTGCGGTGCGGGGGGGGGGTGTGGGGGGGGGTGTGGGGGGGGGGGTGGGGGGGTGGGGTGGGGGGGGTGGTGTGGGGGGGGGTGTGGGGGGGGGGTGTGGGGGGGGGGTGTGGGGGAGGGGAGGGTGGGGTGTGAGGGTGGGGTGTGAGGGTGGGGTGTGGGGGGGGGGTGGGGTGTGGGGGGGTGGGGTGTGGGGGGGGGGGTGGGGGTGGGGGTGGGGTGTGGGGGAGGGGATTCTCCCAAAAGTGCTGAATTGGTGCAAAACTGTTCTAGATCACGACTGTTTTCTCAGTGCAACTTCAGACTTGAATCTTCCCACTCTATGCAGTGCAGAGGTCGCAATCGTGAATATCATTAAAGCTCGGGGCAGGGTCTATTCACGCCAAAGAGGCTGAAATCGGCTGGATGAGCAGGAACCCACGCATGCGCACACATCTCTGGGAGATTTCTGAAAAGACCTTCCAGCATCCAGATCACTGCAATCCAACCCCCACAGACATCGCTGGCCCCCACAGACATCACTGGCCCCCACAGACATCACTGGCCTCATCGCTGGCACCCAAAACCCTCCCACAGACATCGCTGGCCCCACTCCGTCCCCATAGACATCGCTGGCCCCATACAGACATCACTACTCCCCCGTCTCCCCCCACCCACAGACATGGCTGCCTACTCAACCATGCCCCCATGGTTCCGGATAATGGGGGTACCCAATCCCTCCATCCCTTGAACATACCGTCATCAATGCTGCCCTGCAGAGAAAGTGTGTTGTGCTGACATGAACAACCCCAGCTTGTGATCATTCCCTCTCTTGAATGGGAGCCTTGAGTATTGCAACCCCCCTGGACACAGCAGCTTATTGAAGGCAGCCAATCAGCACCCCAAGGGATGCATGATACTCGACTGAATGCAGCTTTCAAAATCTCTCTCAAGTATTTGTTGCCAACGGGCCCTTGACTGGCCACACTCACTGCACCTGCACTTCCCTAATAATGATGTGGAGATGCCAGCGTTGGACTGGGGTAAACACAATAAGAGTTTTAACAACACCAGGTTAAAGTCCAACAGGTTTATTTGATAGTAAATGCCATTAGCTTTCAGAGCGCTGCTCCTTCGTCAGATGGAGTGGATATCTGCTCTTAAATAGGGGAGAATAGGGGGAGAATCAGAGACAGATTAGTCACAGCTGTGAGGTGCAATTAACAGTTTATTGTGTTCTTAACATTATTGATTAATAAACCCTGACTACTGGAGACCTTCACCCGTGCCCTCTTAGTGAACTACAACTTTCTTACTTTGTGCAGTCTACTGCTTCTTCTCGGTGAAGGAGAAGATTCCATGCAGTCCATGTCTGAACCTCTGCACCCCGGCCTGGAGCAGCAGCTGCTTCATCTGGTTAGGCCTCACTCAGCACATGGTGCACTTCTCCCCCACCCCGGAACACCAGCACTCAGTCGAGTCCCTGACCACACCCCGCAGCAAGACAATGCCGCTGGAAAGTACCCTGGAGGGGAAGCGTAAGCAGGACTCCTTGATGGAGCCTCCCACACTGAGCACTGTGAAAATAGAAGCCCCCCCAGCCCCCCACCCCAGATATCACTGGCCCATGGGCCAGCACCTGAAGACAGCAGGAAGAAGCCCACCAGGCATCTCCAGGGCCTGCCTGCAACATCCCCTACGCTCTGCCAGCAGCACTTACCTCCTCACGCCAGGTTCAGACTTCTATATACCTACTCTGATACGCGCCAAAGTGACATCACACCAAAGAGATGGGAGATGCTAACGTGGGCGGAAATTGCCGTGGCGACCCCGATAATGGTACGCTAAGTATGGAAAGTAATGCAATTCAGCGGCACGCCCGTTTTCTGCACGGTCCCGACGGCGCCATTTTTTTCCAGTTGGGAGATGTGCATGGGTTGTAAACGGTCACGGGGAACCCATGAAGTGGCCGACACGCGCATCTCCCGACCCGCCAGAAAATTTGCGGGTCGCGATGGGAGAATCGTCCCCCCTGGTCTCTTTCTGAAAGCAATTTGCTTTTTCCCTTCACGATAATTCTTTTTATTCTCTTTCTGGATCAGTTTGCTTTCTCTTTGTGTGTCAACATCTGTCCTCTGATCATATTCGCCCTCCAGCTCCTCTGCTTGTAGCTTGCCTTTGTGCTTGCCAGCCACAATTTCTTTATTAATTTCCTTTCTGTTGGTATTGCTCCCAGGCCAAGGGTCACCAGGTACAACGACTATTACTTCTTATTACCCAAGAAAATTACAGTTAAACTCTTTACAATTGATGCAAACTCTTAAAAGTCCTTTTCAAACATTCTGAAATACAACTAAAAATTCCACAGACCTTTTAAGGTTCTTTACTGTCCTACTCTGTGTCCCCACCACCTTTTCCTTTCTTTCTGCTCTTAGAATCATAGGATCCCTATAGTGCAGAAAGAGGCCATTCAGCCCATCGAGCCTGCAGCGACGATGATTCCACCCAGGCCCTATCCCTGTAATCCCACATATTTACCCTGCTAGTGCCCCTGACACTAAGGGGCAATTTAGCATAGCCAATCAATCTAACCCGCACATCATTGGAGTGTGGGAGGAAACCAGATCACCGAAGGAAACCCACGCACACACGAGGATTTGCACAGTGACCCGAGGCCAGAATTGAACCTGGGTGCTGTGAGGCAGCAGTGCTAACCACTGTGCCACCGTGCTGTGTTCTTCCGAAGCATCAGATACCCAAAATATTTAGGTCGCAGCCTTGGACAGCTTATAATGGTTATCATGATCACACTCATTTATCTCTATTTGTGCTATAAATTCATCTATCGTGTTACAAATGCTGCGGGAATCCAGATAAAAATGCTGCTAGTTCTGTCTTTTTAACCATGTTATCCTCCTGCTCTGTGCCTTCCTGTCACGCTCTGGTTATCATTACTGGCATCACTAACTTGTATGAATGCTTTCTCATTTCTCTTTAACATTCCAGTCTCCCCTCATTTGTACCCTCCCCCACCCCCATTATTTGTAAACCTTTCCCAGCCACTTGGTGAAGCCGGAGACCAGAAGTAAATCTTTACTCGGTCTAAGGCTTATTCACCACGTGACAGTACAAATGTATAGCTCCTAGCTCCAGAGCCCACTACCAGTGTCAATAAATATCTCATATGTGTGCACAAGCACATTCATTGAGTGCCCTTCACTGGTAGGCAATTAACTTTAATTTATACAATCAATCCTATTTAATTTAATCCTTTTTCTCCCATCTTGGTTAAGTGATTCTCCAGGACTCTGGACCCAGCAGACTTCAGTTGAAGACCATCCCAATGGTATAGCTCCCTCTTTCCCCAATACTGATGCCAGTGGCCCATGAATTGAAACCCACTTCACCCACAGCAATCTTTGAATCACGCATTCTACTCCCTGATCTTATTGACCTTGTGCCAATTTGCTTGTGGCTAAACCAGAGCTTATTTATTACCTTTGTGGTTCTGTGTTGGCTGCTACCCTTATCATTGTCTAATTTCGGCTCAGAAAGCCCTTTACAATTTTATCCTTCTCTGTGAAATTTGATTAAGATTGGCCGAACTGGCTTCCTGCTCGTGTTATGTTTTGACTGCGCCTCTCTGGAGATTGGAATACCATCCATCTGGCAGATAACCTATGAGGGCTTTCCAAGAGTATTGACAACTGCCTCTGGAAATGCTCTGAATCTGGGAAGGTACCAAAAGCAGCCAATTGAAAAGGAAACCTTAAAAAGGGTGAGTTGCATGTAGAGCAGACTACTGTGAGAAGGTGAGGTGCCAATATCCAAAAACGTTAACTAATTTTGATACAAATACCATGCTCTTGAGTTTTTTTCTCTCACATACATACTTGTTTAACTTGGGGTGAAATCTTACGAGAACTTGGCAGATTCTGGAGTGCAACATTGAGTGATTCTCATTGGCATCACCAGTCAGATTTCTGACTGAATTTTATGCCTCAGTAGTAAACAATTTTTATGGTCATGAGAATCATGCTGCGCTACCTCTGATTTGCCCGCCACACCACAACTTAATCACTG
The DNA here is from genome assembly GCF_964213995.1 of Mustelus asterias. Taxonomy (NCBI): domain Eukaryota; kingdom Metazoa; phylum Chordata; class Chondrichthyes; order Carcharhiniformes; family Triakidae; genus Mustelus; species Mustelus asterias. The sequence goes on along the minus strand of NC_135807.1, from coordinate 92,972,589 downwards.
CAATCATTGGGGAGCTCCATGTAAATGGCTCCTTAGCACGTGTTCCACATCTATCCCAGGGGATGACGGCCAAGAAGCCCACACCTCGCTTTTCGCAGGGAGATCTGACCAGACTGCTGGATGGTGTGCAGCAGACGTGGGATGAACACTATCCCCACTCCAGAAGAAGGCAAGGTCACCACCCCTGCCTGGGATGCAAGTGGCAGCCCTTGTGAGTGCCAGCTCACTGCAAAAGAACATGGGGCAGCAGTGTCAGAAGAAGATGAATGATCTTCATTCAGCCAGGGTAAGTGAACCAGTCTCTCTCTGCACCCCCTCGCACACACCTCCCACCTCCAACTCCGTCTCTCACCCAACCCTGTCTTCCTCCTCCTCCTCTTCATGGTGCCCACTTCCCTTCGCAACATCCTCTTCATCTGAGGAGATGTGATGCTTGCCCACCTTCTCCTGTTCCAGCTGGTCTCCCCTCTGCAGCGCTAAGTTGTGGACCGTGCTGAACACCACAATAATGTGGGAGACACTCTGGGGCTGTATTGTAGAGCACCATCCCCCAAACTGGTCCAGGCACCGGAACCACATCTTCAACAGTCCAACAGCCTGCTCCGCTAGCATGTGCGCTGAAATGTGAGCCTTGTTGTATTGAGATTCTGCCGGTGTTTTTGACCTCCGCACTGGCATCATCAAACACTTTCTGACTGGATACGCCTTGTCCCTGAGGAACCATTCTTTCAGCCACCTCTCTCCCTCAAAGGTAGCTGGCCCAAGATGTAGCTATCAGGATGTAACTGCTCCCTGGGAAATGGGCACATGCATGATGTGCATCATGTGGCCACAGATGAGTTGGACGTTGAGGGAGTGGAACCCCTTACGGTTTATGAATGGTGCCACCTGCAATGATGGTGACCTAAGAGCCATGTGGGTGCAGTCAATGACACCTTGTATCTGGGACATTCCTGCTGTGAGGGTGAAACCCATGGCCCTGGCGTCCTGGTTCGCCTGATCCTGTCCAAGTTTATAAACATCTCTGCCCTTGCATTCAGAGCATCTGTGGCCTCCCTGATACATTTGTGAGTAACAGACTGGGAGATGCCCTAGAAGGGTCTACTGGAAAAAAAGTTTAGTGTGGCTGTGGCTTTAAGGCCGCAGGCATTGGGTGCCCTCCAGTTCCCTGAACAGTTACTGGCCTTTGGTCCTCGGCATGTGCAGCAGCTCATCATTGTTTCTGCTCGTGATCAATTGCAATTAGTGGAAAGGCCAACTCTACAGGCTCCGGGATTCTCCTGAATCATGCACTGAAAGACTGAGAGCACCACAGTGAGCAATGAGAGTCCTGCCATAGCCTTGGTCCTCAGCCCTCCATGTCTCTGTGACTTCCACTCAGGTGCTTCCCATTCACTCAATGAATATCTGCTCTCCCTCCCAACATCTCCTCTGACTGCCACATCACCACATTATTTCCTCTGCAAACCACCATGGTGAAAAGCACTGAGCCTTCATTTTCTCATGGCATCTGAGCCACCCATCCCACCTCTCTGCCCCCAGAATGGTGAGAGTGACCCCATATCCGAGCTGAACTTACCTGTGTCCCCAGAGTTCACCCTGGTGCCCCCCGAGTGTTGGACAGTCTGAGGAGAAATGGCTGCCTGAGAGCTCACCTCCGTTATCCCCCTCGGAGGTGAAGGCGCCAGTTCATGCTTATGTAGAGCTGTTGCAAATGGCACCGGCGTGACATCATGCTGGTGCCTGTTGAATATTCAGTGAGTGCTCTATAATGATATGCTAATGTATTAAAATGAGTTTTCCGACGTCATTCCGCCAGCAAGCTGGTCCAAAATTGCAAAACGCGATCTCGCAGGCGGGAATCATGTTTTTCGAAACTCTCCCGAGTTTCAGCGTGCTGTCATTCCGTGCACGGAGATTCTGGGCTCAAGATTCTGTCCTTGGTCAATTCCACACAAAATTCATACTCGGCTATTTGGTTTTGAGGTGATAATTTTTTTCATGCGCTTAAAAATAAAATGCTCTCTTAAAAATAAGCTTTTGCAATAGTGTTGCAAATTTCAGACAGGTCCTTGATGTTCTCTTGGATTAAGTGATGCTAATCAGTCCCGTAGTGACCTCCGTGTCTTACCGTCAGGCATGGTGTCCTAATACCCCTTATCTGTCATGCTTTCCTCTCCAATTTGTCGGCAGACATGTTGGAAGCATTTTAGTGAGATAAGGCCAAATCCAAATCACCTAGCAATGTTGTTTTATGGACTGCACGTGAAGCTATAGACAAACAATTATAATAATATAACCCCTGCTCCAACTAAGTGCCTGCAATGCACTGCCAGAGGAGACAGTAGAAGTAGATACAGTAGCAACGTTTAAGAGGCATCTTGCCAGATACATGAATAGGCAGGGAATAGAGGGATATGAACTGCATAGAGGCAAAAGGTCTTTAGTTTAGTAAGGAGTCATGTTGTTAGTGCAGATTTGGTGGGCCGAAGGGCCTGTTCCTATGATGTATTGTTCTTTGTTCTAATTTCCTTTCCTTCTCATAAACAAGTAAAATAATAAACCACAGAACCCTATCACAGTTACTGAAGTTCATATACTTTATTTTCCCATCTTAGCAATGAATCAGACCAATGTACATGCAGGTCTTGCTTGTACCATGCCTTTAAGGGATAGCAACATGCTTTCACTAGAAAGGAAGTGTGTCATGTGGCCCAATCTCAGTTTCACTTTGGCCTGCCTTCAAGCTTTTTACCTATGTATTGCTGTTCTTATATGCATAGTCTAAATAAGAAGTCTCACAACACCAGGTTAAAGTCCAACAGGGTTTATTTGGAATCACGAGCTTTTGGAGCGCTGCTCCTTCCTCAGATGAGTGGAGAGTTGGGTTCACAAACACGGCATATATAGACAGAGATGCGCGTCTCCATCTATATATGCTGTGTTTGTGAACCCAACTCTCCACTCACCTGAGGAAGGAACAGCGCTCCGAAAGCTTGTGATTCCAAATAAACCTGTTGGACTTTAACCTGCTGTTGTGAGACTTCTTACTGTGCCCACCCCAGTCCAACACTGGCATCTCCACATGATAGTCTAAATAAATGAGCCCGCAATATGTTTATATCAATATGAAAAATGTAAGGCTTTTTATTTTAACAAACCTTTTTAAACCAACCCTCCCTTCGTAGATCTTAAATCCCAGTGGAATTGCCCATCTGAGTCTTTATTCGCCACTTCTGAATAGAAAGCTAACAGCTGACCTTTCACCCATTTCCTATTCAGATGCTCGCCAGTAGGGCTGCCAATTAAACCAACCACTGCCACCCTCAGATGTGGCTCAGTCCGAAGTGATTTGTGTTCTACAAACTGGCCTATCCAACATCAATATAGTATAGATTTCCTGCTGCCACATCCATCCTCCAGTAGCTGTGGTGATTCCAGTTCCTCGAGTTTTATTTCATACCAAGATCCCTTTCATGGTCAGATGATCAAAAATCCTAAAATGTGCCTGAAATGAGTTTAATGTGGCATTCATGACAGAACCTTCTGAAGATTAGGAAGATATGTTGTTATCTTAATCTCTTTTCTCTTCATCTAATTATATAATAGAATGCCCAGTAACATTTTGCGTATATTCTTTGCTGAATTTATTTTATTACCTGAGGACAAGAAATTTTTAGTGCATAATGCAGCAATCTATTGGACATTTTCTATTTAACAAGTCTCACTATTAGCAATGAGATGGATGGCATGTACATTTGTTTTTATCTGTGGAAACATTGTTGTCCAAAGCATCAGCAAACTCACTTCTGTACAAATAGTGCCAAGGGAACTTTAATGTCTATCTAACTGGATGTACTAAAAATATACACATCGGTCAGAGTTTTCCTGGGGTGCCCTCTCTTTCTTCCTTTGCCTCTTTCTAATTCAGTTTGGGAGTATATTTTCTGAGTGCTGTGATCAACCTCACATTTTCAATTGATCAACATGTTCTCCCTTTCTTGATTATTCTTTGTCTTGTCTTAATTGCTACAAGTCATCTTACTTGAGTTACTGTTTTATCAAGGGTTAAAGCAGACTTTACCTGTGTCCACTCACAGGACCTCTTGTACTGTTACTTCCTGTGGACTACCATAACCACAGTATTCACCCAGACAGTATAGAGATGTAACAAAGCTGTCTGCAGATTCTCTTTCTTCCTGTTTTCATTGATTCAATTTATGCATTTCAAAAATCTGGTTCCTATCTACTGCAAAATAGACTTCCATTCTATATAGCATTGTCCTATCATTTCCTGTGTCATTCTCAAACAGTCATAATGATCACCAAATGTTCTCCACTGACTAACTCATCAGAAAAAAAAACAATGTGTTAATCAGCCTCATTTTTATGGAAGTTCGAACCAATGCTAAATCTTGTAAGTTGTTTTGTCTATTCTGGCCGTACTTGTAGCTTATTGAAGTTCTATTTATCTGGCGGGCTAAAGTGGAACAAAATTGTACACTTGTGCTTGCTGTTTGTTCCTTCTTATGAATTGCAAGCCTCTCATGCTCTCTCTCTTAGCTTCCAATTATTTGGTGGGTATTAAAACAAAGAAATGCTACTGCTACCATCAATTGTATTAGTATTTTCTCAGAATAGAATAGATTCAAACACCAAGGGTGTGATCTTACCGGCCGTTCATGCCACCCTCTTGCACTCTGCAAGATTGGAGAATTTGGTGCCCAGCCATTCACTGTAGCAGGATGGGAAAATCCTGCTGATGTAACCAGCCACAACAGTCCGGCCAAAGTATTAACAGCAACAATATATTTCATTTGGAAGTTTTCTTCTACAGTTTCCACTCACCTTCCCAACTGGTGTGTTTGATCTCTGCATGCCACCATCCCCTTAATGCCTCTGCACCTATTGGCACTGATTCCTTCTGGACTTATACTCTGCACTTCACTCCCAGCCTTGTCTCACCTTACACACAATTGACTTATAACCTTTTACCATAACAAAATAACAGTACACCTGATTTGAAATGAAATGACTGTTCCCAATACAACCCACACAGCTTTTACTATTGGTATCCTGGGCATCCTGTAAAGGGCTTCTGCCACAAAGAGACAAATGCTCCTCGAGAGCTGTGATTTACCATCTCAATTAAAACTCTGGTTTCCATAAAGTCTTCAGCAAATGTAATAAATATGCTGGCAAATCCTCTCCTCTACACTGTTATGAGGAATGAATAAAGTGTGTTATGAAAATGTACTACAACTAAACTGATATGTAAACCAATATACGATCCCTTAACTTTCAAAACATTCAAGTGTATGTTTAGACCTGGACTATTAATTGTTAGTTATTTGGCTACTTTCCTGATTGTATTTTTAATGATAGGCGTCATTTAATTTATTTTTTATTTTGATAGAAATGAAATGTGGTGGCACAGTGGTTGGCACTACTGCCTCACAGCGCCAGGGACCCGGGTTTGATTCCCAGCTTGAGTCATTGTCTGTGCGGAATCTGCTCGTACTCCCTGTGTCTGCCCAGGTTTCCTCCGGGTGCTCCAGTTTCCTCCCACAGTCCGAAAGACGAGCTGGTTAGGTGCATTGGCCATGCTAAAATTCTCCTCAGTGTACCCGAACAGGCACTGAAAGTGGCAACTAGGGGATTTTCACAGTAACTTCATTGCAGTGTTAATATAAGCCTACTTGTGACACTAATAAATAAACTTTAACTTTAAAAATTTAGTGCATATTCACTCCAATGGTGATATCAGATTTTTTAGGTTGTGATAATTTCCCTTTTTTTCCCCATAATTTTATTTACATGTCTTCTTGTAACAAAATGATCTGCATCAAATATATCTCAGTCAGGTCTAGGTTGTAAATAAGGAAATTCCTTGGAGCCTCTCCTAATACATTGGCATCATTTTAACATAAGTGTGACAGAAATTCTGTCCATGAGTGTAAATGATGTTTTTGTCAAACATCTGGTGAAGTGATGCCAGAGGGGTGGGAGCAGCTCCAAGAAGCTTCCCACCCACATTTGAGAACCAGAAACCAAAGTTGGCATGAGATCCCATTTTGTTACATGCAGAGAGGAAGCAACAACAACCTATAGATATCTCTGCGTATGTAAGCACGTCAACACTTGTTTATTCACTACGCCACTTGATGGGGAAATTGACTGAGTAAAAAAATTGATGGACTTCCAGGCAGGATTTTCCTTGTGGCCTCCAGGAAGCCTTTGTTGGCTCCCTTATTCAAAGTCCTGGCAGATGTTTATGAAAACAGTTCATGACTCACAACAAAGATATATCTCGATGAGGAAGAAGAATTCTAGAAAGGGGATAAATCAACAATGGTTAACCAAGAAAGTTAAAGATAGTATTAAATTGAAAGAAAAAAAAATAATGTGGCAAAGATTAGTGGTAAACCAGAGGGTTAGGACATTTAAAAAAAAAACAAAAGATGACCACAAAATAATAATGAGGGAGACGGTAAACTATGAGGGTAAACTAGCAAGTAATGAAAAATCAGACAGCAAGAGCTTCTTTAAATATATAAAAAAGAAGAGAGAAGTCAAAGAGAACAATGGACCCTTTAGAGAATGAGACTGGGAAAATAATGGGGAACCAGAAAATGGCAGAGAAGTTAAGCAAATACTTTGCGTCAGTCTTCATGGCGGAAAACATTAATAACATTTCAAAAATACTAAATAATTAAGGGGCAGAAAATGTGGGATCAGGGAGGTGGCAAAGAAAATAAGTACAATGACTATCACTAGAGAAAAAGTACTAGTGAAACTAATGGGGCTAAAGGCTGATAAGTTCACTGGACCTGATGGTTTGTATTCCAGGAGATTAAAGGAGATAGTTAGTGGATGCACCAGTAGTAATTTTCCAAGAATCCTTAAATTCTGGGAAACTCACAGAAGATTGGAAAACTGCCAATGTAACACCCTTATTCAAAAAAGGAAGGAGACAAAAAACAGGTAACTATAGGCTAGTTAGCTTAACATCTATCATTGGGAAAATCTTAGAGTCCATTATAAAGGATGTAATAGCAGAGGACTTAGAAATGCATAATATAATCAAACAGAGTCAGCATGGCTTCATGAAGTGAACATCATGCCTGACGAATTTATTAGAACTCTTTGCGGTGGTAATGAGCAGGATAGATAAAGGGGAAGCAGTAGAAGTAATTAATATACTTGGATTTCCAAAAAGTGTTTGACCAAGTATCGCACAAAAGGCTACTTAATAAGATGCTGTTGGGGATAGTATATTAGCCTGGATAGAGGATTGTCCAACAGATAGAAGACAGAGAGTTGGCATAAGAGGATGACACCCTGCAAATAATGGAGTGCCACAGCAATGCCTAACCGACTCTGATAACAATCAACTGAATGGCACCAAATGTAGTCACATTCTTAACCCTTTCTAAGCATAGGCCACAAACATTGAGCTGCATTGCTCAGAAAAATTTATAAATGACACAGACCACTTTGAGCTGGCCCCAATGCAAGACTTGGTGATGCTGTGTGGCATCACTCACTCCAGACAAGGGCATGAGCAGAGGGGGCAGAGGGAATCTCTAAGCTGTCTCTCAGGATGTGGAAGGTTTGCCTCATGTAACCACATAGCAGCTCCTGAGCCCAATGGCAGCTTTGCTTGGGTTGCTAGGAAATGTGGGTGGAAGGTAGCATTGACTCATGAGGATCCACGCACTTTATCTTGATGGCATTTGAAAGGGTCAAAGGTGGGGATGTGGCTCAAACATTGGAGGGGAAGATACAGCTAACTGTGACAGTATCCACATTGCAGTGCATGATTCAGCAGAATGATAGAGCCTTTGCAACTTGCCCATTTTGCTGATCACCATTCCAGCAGCAGAGATATAGACATTCTGCTCAGGACCAGCACCTGCGGGGGAGTCAGGGACTCCAAACTGGGTTCTGAACCACAGATGCTGGGGGCCTGGAGGAGGCACCGAGGATCTTCAGATGTTGATCTTCATACCTGCAGATGACCGAGCGTCAGTGCCGAAAAAGACTGTGCCTGTGTTGGGGGATTGTTGACATCCCTATCACTTCATGCAAGAGCTGGCACCACGTGGGCTGGGAGGACACCCACTGCCTGTAGCCCTTAAAGTTACCGCTGCCTCGAACTTCCGGGGTCAGGAAGAGGGTCCCAGCTGCTCCTGCATGTGCCCTGAAATGGAAAGAAGATGGCATCAGTTTATCATGGGGAAAGACATGGACATGGTTTACTCATGTGAAAATTGACGAATGACTGCATGACTTGATGGTTCTCACTTGTATCTGCTGCCCCTGTTTTGTCTTCTGTTCAGGCCCATTCCCCAACCTCACCAGCGATTTCAAATACCCTCTGCTCATAAGGGGCTGTATTTTGGGCATGGCCCATGCTGGCTGTGCCTGCTCACGGGTGTTGTGCTGTACTTTGTCTTGCAATGATAAACAGGGAGAGAGAGTAGGTGGGACAAATGCCAGTTCACAAGGTGATGAGGTTTGGCATGCATGGCACAGGGGTTGGAGCAGAAATGTGAGGAGCAAAGCAGTTACTAGAAAAGGGGCAGATTGGGAACGGGGGTGGGAGGAGGCTAGGAGACAGTGATAGCAAACCATGAGGTGACTGGGGAAGATATATTGTGAGTGCAAGGGGTAAGTGAAGAGGGTGCAATGAAAGACTGGAGGAGACAGAATTACCTTGGCCGCTCCAAGATGGCCATTCATTTTCTTATGGCACTGCTGCCCTGCCCTTCTCTGCATTGCCACTGACGATGGCAGCTACCACGTCCCAGGCAGGGGTGGGTGGCCTTCTTCGGGATCGAGGATAGAGGCAGTCCCACATCTGCTCCACAGCATCCAGCAGTCTTGTCAGAGAGGCCTCAATAAAGCTTCCTGGCAACCATTCTGTCTCATGGTTCTGCAACAAATTCTGAGGACTGCTAGGAAAGAGTTTAAATGGAGCTCCCCAGTCATTGCACAGTTAGGTGATCGAATCAGTACCATTAGCATGGTGTGAAACCCGTGCTGGATGAAACTTAGTCCAGTGAAGTTGAAGGTTCCACGTGGAAACCGGACGCCGGAATCAGCAGGATCTGCACCGTTTTTCGGTCCAAATCTGGCACTTTGACAAATTCCAGTACGATTCCAACCATGGCCTTATGGTCTCCACATGGACTGCAGCAGTTCACCACCGCATTCTCTTGAGCAATTAGTGACGGACTATAAATGCTGGCCTAGCCACTGATGCCCTGATCCCATGAAATAATAAATAGAAAAAATACTGGTAATGCTCTCTTTTCCAGTCAAGTTCACTGTTAAAGGACTAGCAAGTCCATAGTTACTGTGTATCATTGAAATTTCTCCCAACGGAGATCGATTCTCTGCAAAAAATAAATACTACTTGACATTTAACCTTATTCTTTGTCTACAGATTTTACAAGTATGACCTCAAACCTCATCATTCCCATCCATTTCCATTAACTATCTCTATAAAACTCCTTCAAACCAGCAGTCAGTAAAACACAGGAAGCGATAATCAAACTTTACAGTGCTTTAGTCAATTCATACCTTTAGAATTGTATAGTTTAAGGTCACTGAGATAGAAGGAAGACATTGAGGCATCAGAGGCAGTATAAACAAGACTGATAATCAGTATTGGTTTTCTAGGTGATGAAGAAAGACAGGAGAGATTTGGGCTCTTTGGCCTCAGAAGTGACCTTACAGAGATACATAAGCCAGTAAATGCTTATAGAAGAGGTACGTCTGGAAAATTAAATGACATATGTGGACTCATTCAATTGAATATAAATCAGCTTGCAAGCAACCATTTTTCTCTCTACTGCAAAAGCCCTATTTTGCTAATCAGTGAATCTGGGAATGGTATTGCTTCATCCCTTATTTAAATTATAAATGAAAATGTTGAACAGGAGTGAAGACTGAGCACTGAGGTACTCTGTTTGTAACAGAGCTGCAGTCAAACCCATTAATAACAATCCTTAGTTTATGTGGTTTCAAGCAGCTGGCTCTCCATCGTGCTAACTGATCAGTAATCTTGTGAAATCTATTTCATTCTCGTAGATGTCTTTGAGGAACTTTATTAAACATTGTTGGGAATCAGGATAAGCAACATGCTCTAGATTACCTTTATGAAGGTTTTCTCGAAGAACTCTTGTCAAGTTACTGAAGCAGGATCCATTGCTTTCTAAAGACGAACTAATAACTGCCATACTCTCCAAGTGATCTTTTATCACATTGTACCAAAACACTTTCCATACAACTGCAGTCGAGTTCACCGGCCTGTAATTTTTCAGGGTCAGTTCTTCCCTTTGCTAAATAATGATACATGCACTTCCCTCCAATCCTCTGAAACCAATCTGGACATCAATGAGTTTTGAATATCTGAACAAATGAATCACGACAAACCTCTCCTTTTTCTCCAAGCACTTTGAGATAAATGGCATTAAATCCTACAGCACCAGAATTAACTTGGGCCTTCCTGCAATTGGTTCTATTGAAAGAACTCAAGGGAAACACACTCCTGTAATAGTTAAGACCAAGCCTCGGCACAGTGGTTAGCACCGCTGCCTCCCAGCGCCAGGGACTTGGGTTCAATTCCGGCCTCGTGTGACTATGTGGAGTCTGCACGTTCTCCACGTGTCTGCGTGAGTTCCCCCCGGGTGCTCCGGTTTCCTCCCATAGTCCAAAGATGTGCAGGTTAGGTGGGTTGGCCATGCTAACTTGAGATTGGTAAGGCCACACTTGGAATACTGTGTACAGTTCTGGTCATCCTTTTATTAAAATGATATTATTAAACTAGAAAGAGTGCAGAAAAGATTTACTAGGCTGCTACCGAGACTTGATGTTTTGAGTTATAAGGAGAGGCTGGATAGATTGGGATTATTTTCTCTGGAGCGTAAGAGGCTTAGGGGTGATCTTATAGAGGTCTATAAAATAATGAGGGGCATAGATCAGGTAGATAGTCAATATCTTTTCCCAAAGGTAGGGGAGTCAAAAACTAAAGGGCATACGTTTACGGTGAGAGAGGAGAGATACTAAAAGATTCAGAAGGGCAATTTTTTCACAGAGGGTGGTGAGTGTCTGGAACAAGCTGCCAGAGTTGTAGTAGAGGCGGGTACAATTTTGTCTTTTAAAAAGGTTTTAGACAGTCATATGGGTAAGATGGCTATAGAAGGATATGGGCCAAATGCGGGCAATTGGGACTAGCTCAGGGATTAAAAAAGGGGCGGCATGGACAAGTTGGCCCAAAGGGCCTGTTTCCATGCTGTAAACCTCTAAGACTCTATAAATTGCCTCTTAGTGTCCCAGGATGTGTAGGTTGGGGAGGATTAATGGGGTAAAAATGTGGGTTTATGGGGGTAGAGCCTGGATGAGATAACAAAGGCGGGTTGTGCAGGCTCGATGGGCTGAATGGCCTCCTTCCGCAGTGTAGGGATTTTATGATTCTATGATCCATTGTTAAAACAAGGGAAGTTGGTTGACTGTTCCCTGTAGCCCAGGACTATTTGTACAATTGGTAGCTACATGTAACGTGGAAGTTCTGAAGTATTTTCTAGTTTATTACCAAATAAACTTAATAACAAAGTTGAAAAGTATCTATTCAGCTGATGTGCAGTACCATGGGGTGATCATGATCTTAAAAAATAACTACAATGAAATTAGTGACCGAGGGCTAAGAGTCTTTCTAGTCAATGTTAGTTATTGTTTTGATTCAGGTTGAGTATCACCCATCCGTTCTGCCTTTCACTCCTGCTGACTGGATCTCTATGAAGGCATTCTGTCAAAGTACGTCACAGGCCAAAATCCCAATCACATTTAGCATCTCATGCCTCCCTGATCTATATGCTAAAATCAAATGTTTCATAGTAGTAGTAACCATGGCATTCTAGTTGCCAAGAGAGAAAATAAGAAATCGCAGAGAGTAAACTAAAAAGGAACAGAGGAAGTAAAAGTCAAGGGAGGAATACAGCCAGGAGGAAAGTGAAGAAAGCAAGAGGAGAGAAATCAAAAGGAAGGGCACGCCATCATGAGATTGCAGATTAGTTGAGAGGCAGAGACATAGTTCATTAGGGACAGAGAGAAAAAAGCATGTCAATCTGGTAAGATTGTTGACGTGGAACTGGTGGATGCAAACAATTAAAGTGATTCACAGACACCAATGTTAACGCCTCCCCTTCCTGAATAAAAATGCCAAGAGAGAAGCATTGGCAACCTTTTGTGTGATTCCACAGGCTGTTACTTTATTTTTTTAATTCTCCATTTCACTCTTCTCTCTCTCTCTCCTGCTCATGCTCAAGGATGGCTCCATCTGCCCTGATGATGTGACTAGGCCGATCTTCAATAACCTGCGCCTTCATTGGTTGAGAAAAAGCTTCGACTTAGTTTCAGCCAATCAAAGGTTGACGTGAGCCTGATGAGCAGAATGGAAGGTGAGACTTTGGAGGCAGAGGAAAGCATATTCACTAAAATATTTTAAGTGAGAAGGTCATGTTTGGAAATAAAATAAAAACAAAGTTGGGATAGTAAAAATAGAATGGGACGGCAGCAGAAGAAAAATGGGGCGAGCAGTTCCCCTGTTAACATTACAGTAATAAAATTACTGCCATATGAGAAACTTTGGACCCGATTCTCCCATCGCGACCCCCCATATCTTTTCTGGCGGGTCCGGTCGGGAGAATTGCGTCATCGGCCTTTTTCCGGGATTTATGCATACACCAGGAACGCATGCGTGTCTTCCGGAGCCAGAGGACAGTCGGAGTTCAGACCACGCGAGAAACCGGCAGGAAGACAGGTAAGTCATTTGAATCTTTTTTTAATGTAGTTTAAATATGTTTTGCATGTCATTATTGGGAACTTGCTGGGCCCGATAGAATCTCCCACCCCGCCAGGAGTACTTCACTCTGGCGGGGTTTAGAGTAGCTCTCCACTTTCGGGGAACTAGCAGGAGACCCCGCCGGGATGAAGGAGGGGCAATCAGGGCCCCCCTGGGGGTCCAGGCAGCAGAGAGGTGGTGCCCCCTGGGCATGGGCACCCTGGCAGTGACAACCTGTGCCACTGGCACTGCTCAAGGGGGACAGTGCCCATGCCCAGGGGGCAACCTGGCACTCCCCAGTGGGCATCAGGCAGTGCCAAGGGGGTAGGGCCTATTGTGGGTGGGGCCTAGGGGTAATCGGTGGGGGTGGGGGGTCCTGCTGCTACTTTGCATTGCGATCAGTCTGGGCTGGAGGGTGGGCAGCAATTGGAGGGGGGGGGGGTATGGGTGGTGGTCTGCCGGAGGGGCAGGCTCCCGGGAGGGTGTCTGACACCGGGGGGGGGGGGGGGGGGGGGTGGTCAGCGGCGGAGGGGGTGATTGCCACTGCTGGGGGTGGTGGGCTGGACATTGGGGTGCTCCGGGGTGGGGGGGTCAGGGATGGCCCAGGAATTGTTGTGGGGGCCGCGATCGGGCCATGGGATGGCTGGAGGGGCAGCACTGTGGGAGTCTCGGGCTGGCCAGCAATCGAGCTGGCCAGCAAATGGGGAGACTGACAGATCGGAGCCATTGCGCATGCGCAGAGTTCCAGAACTGTCAGACTCCGGCACGAATAGGCCCCGCCCTCCTGGGTTTTTAATGAGATTCACGATTGTGACCTCTGCATAGCACAGAGTGGGGAGATTCGAGTGTGAAGCTGCACGGAAAAAACAGTTGTGACCTAGACCAGTTGTCCCACCAATTCAGCACTTTTGGGAGAATCGCCCCCTTTGTTGCTGTTTTGTAAGTGTGTGGTTTATTGCTGTGATAAATGAACAGAAATGGAGGAAATGCTCTTCATTGCAAGGGCTTTGAAATTCCCTAGAGCTGCTGTCATCCTGAGGTTTAAATATCACTCTTGTTACATGCAATTGTTGTACAAAAATTTCAGTTTAGGCTTTGATTTTGCTGTGAATGCTGAATAGCCTGGCAAAACCTTCCTGAAGACCTGGCCAAATCTCTCTGAAATCACTATCTTTATTGCCTGGCGCTGCCCCTTTCAAAATTGCATCATGGAAGCTGAATGCAGCGTAGGAATTCACCCCCTTCTCTTCACACTCCACACTGATAAAAGAATCCAAATTTCAGTATGAAGTGCAGATTGCCATAATGCACCTATCATCAGGATCCATTTGACACCCCTGCTAGCCTACTGAACATTGCTGGCTAGAATCCTGATTGTCAATATAGGATGGGCGAAGAGGAATAATATTTTTTCCTGGATTACTATCATTAGAAGGAAGAAAATGTGATGCCTTTAAAGGGCTGCAATGAATTAAAGGGTAGCAATATCTCTTGAACAGTAGGATGCACAAGTGACAGGATGTCTGAAAGAACCAAAACCTCACCAGGGGATTGGGATGCAGGTAATCAGGAAAGGGCTCCTAGATGCTCTGATACATCTATGCTGGCTGGATGCTATGCTGGGTTAGGCAAAGGCTAAAATACATGATGATTGAGCACTGAGGCTGTATGGATGGAGATTGCAGAAGCAATTACACTCACCCCAAGAACTACCACAGTGCAGAAAGAAGTTTAATAATTTCACAAGGGTGGCCAAGGTCAGTCAATGCTTTGGTCCCAAACTGTTCTCTGACAACGATATCTGTGCTTATTCATCTCCTTATCTCTCATGCAGCTTCTGTCTTGCCACCTGATTGTCAGGGAAAAACATTTATGCAAAGGCTAGCTTCTGGAACCATTGAAGCAAAGAATTCAGTTTTAACCCCCAATCCACCCAAACATTGAGAATGGTGTGTGGAAGGGGTTAATGTTGGGCTACTAGGTCCCTGATGACTGCAGCTTTGAGGTTATTTGCGACTGCCACAGGCCAGCGAGGGCCTAACTTAAAATTAAAATGTTCAGTATGGGTGCCACAAAGAGATTTTTATGAAGGCTGAAGAGGAGGCCTGCCCGAGGTTAAAACAATCGCTAGAGAATCCCGATGCAGGGCAGGGGAGTGGCCAGACGAGACCAAGATGGGTAAACCTGATGATTGCTTGGAGGGACAGAAGAAAATCTTTGTATCTCTCTTGCCTTGGCTCTCCCTCCCTCTTCCAAAATTGCCATCCGTTTAAGGAAACCTCCTCCCAGAACTTCCCTTATGCTTTTCCTTGTTCCCTACATCCCTGGCAGTGGTTATCTCCCTCCTCAATCCCCATCCTGCCTGTCATTATTCAAACAAGGCTTAGCAAGGCCTCAATGGATTGGATTTTGTACTTTTTGGTGTGGTGCGGGAGATAGAATGAGAAGCGTACTGTCCATCTGCTCTTGCCATCTTACCATGGGGAATCAAGTATCGCTGGCAAATTAGCAGCCTCCCAACAAGAAGACAGCCAATGGGTGTTTGGAAAGGGAGGAGCCTCCATGTGCAATTGGGCATCTAGGGCGGGGCATTTGGTGGGATGGAGCTTTGACTGTGTTCTCTCTTTTTCCTGTATTATTTGTTATTTCAGCTAAAAAAAAGGTAAAGCAATAATATTTTTAACATCCAAATGTTGGTACCTTCAGCAGAGAATTCTGCCCCATTTGCAGACTTTTCCAGCTGCCTTTGTGCTGCCTCTTTATACCTGCTAAAAATCACTCCTAACGTTTTTCCCTTGTGATGACTGAAAAACAGAATGGGCAATGAAAAGAATGCAGTCAGTTTGCTCTTTATCAAGCTCAAGATGGCAGTCAAGCTTCCAATTTCTTCACCCTCTTGCCTTCTGCATTATTGTAGACTGGCGAAATGATGTTGGATTGCCGACGTGACGTCATCATGCCATATATTACGGAAGTGCAGCTTGGCCTATTTGTAGCCATAAAATCCATCCCTATGTTCCTCGTGTGTCCCATGACCCTCCCTTTAAAATAAAGACCAGAATGTTAACTCACAAAACTTTGTCAGCTCATACTGCCTTCCACAAGGGGCTTAGAAGTCACAACCAGACAATGCACCTTATGGGCTGCACATACTCATACTGGTGTCCATGTATTATGGTCTGTCTCTGCACAACTAGTAATAGTAAAGGTACAAATAGGGAAGGCTCGCCAACACTGAAAGCCCTGAGTTTAATGAAGAGCAGGTTTGGTAGGTAGTAAGCTGACAGGTAAGGGAGACTCTTGGAGACAAAAACAATGGCTTCAAATTCCCAATATTTAATTGAAGGATTTTTCTGCTCATCCAAAATTGGATGTTGAATAAGCCTCCAACAGAGGCGGGAGAAGAGCATTCTGGGAGAAGCTGGCACAGTCGCCATGACTGAAGAGTGGGTAGTGGAAGAACACACTTCCAGTGATAAACAGGAGGAAGAGCACCCAACAGAGACCGCAGAAAAGCATTCATGGGTCATGTGACACTATCAAAATGGAGACTTGAACCTCGACCTATTGAGTGTTAGGATGCGGGACTGGGTAGGTAGAACCCGCAGTATGAGCTTGGAAGGACTAGATTTGTATCTGTTTTGAGCTTGTTTGTATATAATTATTTCTGTTGTTTAATAAATTACCATTGTGATTTAAAGCTTCCTCATCATATTACTTCATGCTGCAATAGGTATTGTCCAGTGTACATATGAAAACTGTTGTACTCCTGACTGATGTCACCGAGGTCAGCAAGTGCATGAGAAAAGGGTGCCAAGGATAGCTCCCCAAGAGAACCCCAGAGGTAATGGTCAAACGCCATTGCAAGTGATATGATGAAATAGATAAAAATGGAACCAGGTGAGAGTGGTCCCATCCCACTGGTCAACATCGAAGAGGAGTTGGAGAAGAGGAGTGTGGACATGTGTCAAAGGTTACGAACATAGACATTTTATTGAGTTTACCAAAAGTGCCTTGAAATTGGCAGCAATTCAAAGGAAATTCACAAGTCAGTTCTGAATCTTCAGCTTTGAGTGATTCTGTTTAATTGGGAAAGGGAAAATCAAAAACATCTTCAGTGTCACGTTGTTGCACCACCTTAGGATTCACTTTCCTCCTTCGTGCAACTTGATTTCTCCCCATGCCCTTTGTTCTCCATTCCCTTTTTGGTTCACAGTTAGCTTCAATTGTGCATATGTAATGAAAATTGCCCTTCACCACCTTCTGCACGTGTGTGCTGATCCTTTCCTGTGCTTCCAGTCCGTGAGCGCAATCCATAATTGATGATAACCTCATTAATTTTCTTGTCAAAATATATTTTAGCAATGTTACAGTCATTAACCTCCACCAAGCTTGAGATGTAAGACTTTCCTAAGCTTTGAGGTGAACTGACGAACAACCGCAAAGAATAGTTGGAAAAATATTTGTGTCCTATATATAATGGAGGGAGTTAGAACAAGGTGAATTATAAGGGGTCGAATGCTGCTCACTTAGGTGCTTGTAATATATTGGGAAAATGAGACTAGTTTAAAACTGAATTACATCAAGAAATGCTTAAGCATAGTGAACACGGCAGCTGGTCAGCACATTTGAATTGACGGATCTAAAAATTCATATCTAAATTTTCTTTAATGGAACGGTCAAAAATTATGCATGCTCAAATGAATCAAAAGTGACATTTTTGTTACATTTCCTCACGTGATTTAAAATATTGCAGGAATCTATATTATGTGATTTTTTTTTTACATTTACACAAAATGCTTGGCAGCAATAAACTTTGAAACAAGCGATTAAAGCCATTAATCAGTCTTAAAATCATGTCAAAGAAATTTCCGAGGCAATTTTCTCTGAAGGAAACTTCTGGGAATGCGTGGTTTCTGAGATTACTGCAGATTGTGCTCGTCAGATTGAAGACAGCAGAGCTGTCTATTGGTACTCTGCTCAATTGCACTGTGCAACTTCTGCATTTCTAACGTTGTATTATGGTGAGACTGACACAATGGGATCAATTAAAAAAATTAAAATATAATTTACTCAAGAAAACTTAAGTTCTGAAAACTGTTTTGTGGCTCCCTGTATTTGAATGAAACTTTACGATCAAAAGTGCGTTCAAAATTGTTCTCTAACCTGCAAAAGATTGGATTCTGCATTATTGTTTCCAGAATGTACTGTAACATAATACATATTGTCATTTATCTAATTATGCCATTCTACAATTTTTAGAGTTACATACTTTCAAAATATTTAGGAAAACAAAGATGTGAAAGTTGTTCATTTAAATCAGTTCAGTGCACAGTGTTTTAACTTGTTAATCATTTATGTCCTGGGATTATTCAAATGTCTTACATCTTGCTGCTTTACCTTGCAAAGCTTATACCACAAGCAGCAGAATGGATGGGGGCAAGTATCTGGAGTGTTTTAAATCTAACTGTGCATGCATTTCACTTCAATTGGGCACAGTTTCCACCTATAACGTATGGTGGCATGTGGAGGTCCTTTCCTTCTCATTTAGTGTTTATGTGTGATTGATGCTGTTGTGCAATGAATGGACATATCAATTTCCTCTTCAATGAACTAACAAGCAGTGGATTGGAATTTGCAATGGCAGGCAAGATTATCTGTGCACTTGCAAATGGTCTTCCATCCTGATGAATTTTCAAACACTTGCCCGTTAACCACCAAGAACCTCAGGTTAAAAATACAACGAATAAAGGGGGAACATACAACTATGCGCTCAGGATGAATACTCCAGCTAAAGGGGGTACATTTGTAATCTTATGTTGGCAGATTTGTGCCAATTGTTTGCCTATTGTATAATGTCCGAACTGTGTTAGGGGTTGCGGGTTTTAACAAAAAGAAAAGAACGTGGTTTGCACACGTAGATTCTAAGTAACACACGACAGGTTTTATTTGAAGAGATGTTCTCTGCATTGCACAGATTACAAATTGAAAGTAAAACAGCAGCCTCTGCAAACACCCTAATGACATCGCCTCAAATCATGTGAAATCAACCAAGCAACCCTTGCAAATATATAGCACCTTGAAACTGCAATTTCTAGGTCCAGATCTGCAGTGAGGAATTAAGCAAAAGCACTGAAGGCTCCATCCCATTGGAAATTTGTATACCAGCACTTCTCACAACATATAAGAAACTCCATTTGAAATGGGCTTCGGCAGCTTGTAGGTAGTGGTAGACATTTTGGAGGTCACTGAAAGGACATGAAATGGTCCAGAATTTACAGCACAAATAATGGTGACACTGTTAGCTGTCACAATTATTACGGTGCCAATTTGACAGCAATTTCTGGTGTGTGCACATGTCCAGTGAAATGCACAGACCCTGTCAGCAACAGGGTGCACTGTTGCAGCTTAAAATAGATTTGTGGTGAGCATAAACTATATATCAAAATTATTGGGTGGAATCCACCCCCCGTGCTTTCCAGCGGCAATGACGGCTCACCTTTGGCCACCGGCATGATCTTCTGGCTCCACTGACGCCAATGGCATTTTGCGTGGATTGCTCATCCTGCTGCCGGGGAAACCGCCATGGGGGTGTCGGTTTTGGCGGGACCAAAAGATCCTGCTGGCAGGAAGGGTCGGCAAATCCCGCCCCTTGTTGTAAGGACCAATGCAAAAGTTAAGCCTTGGTCGAGCGGGAGTAACTGTGGGTACGGTGTGATAGTGGTTAGTAACGCAGAGACCTGGGTTAATAATCTGGAGACATGAATTCAAATCCCACCAAGGCATTGAATTCAGGAAATTAAATACATCAGGAATGCTTGTAACAATGACCACTGAACTATTAGATTATTGGAAAAGCTTAACTGGTTCATCACTATTATCCTTTCCTGGAGTGGATGTACATGAATTCAGATGTATAATCGTCCAGCAAGCCATTAAGGCAGCTCACCACCAACTTCTCAAGGGCAATTAGGAAGGGGCAATAAATGCTGCCCATTCCAATGAAGCCCAAATCCTGTAAATAAATAAAAAGAAAGTTTTTATTGTCATATTGAATCATAATTACAAAATCTCTGGCCCTTGCAAGGAAGCCGTATGATTTTTTATTTTAAAGATTTATGTTCTGATACTTGTTTCTCCCTTAACCCAGTGTACGTTATGTTCAAATCTTTGTTTCCCTTCCTGTACAACGCTTTAAATGCAATTCTTTACTTCTTGCTTTGCCCTGTTGGTGGATACACAGATCTCCTGTGGAAGAAAAATTCAGACTGATTGGAATGAAGGAAGTCTATACTCTAGAATCTGCTCAACATTTGGGGGAGGCAGCATTTTTACTTTGAGGTCAACAGCGAGCTTCATTGCTGACTGCAAAACCCATAAATATAAAGATCTGCATTCCTGAAACGTTTCCTGATTGATTTTCTTCTCCTCATACGTATATCTTATTGATATTCAGGTTCTTATGAATGAAGCGACATCAGTTACTATCAGGTTTTCAACAACATTGCCAATGATTTGGTTGCCTAATGGCTGTAATACTGCACAGGCAACCCAGATGATGTGAAATAAAATCCCCCAAATGGCACATTTTGAACCTGATGCAAAAAAAAGGGTAATTTGTGTGCTAACACCGGGAAAAATAGACATGGTTTCTTTTGATAATGCAATTGGTTCACCAATAAAAGGCCTGCATTTTGTGTTCAGCGGTGATGGAACGCATCTTGCCATTCAGCTCACTGACAGCTGTCCATCAAGCTTTTCTTTGATTTGATTTGATTTATTATTGTCACATGTATTAACATACAGTGAAAAGTATTGTTTCTTGCGCGCTATACAGACAAAGCATACCGTTCATGGAGTAGGAAACAAGAGAGTGCAGAATGTAGTGTTAGTCATAGCTAGGGCGTAGCGAAAGATCAACTTAATGCAAGGTAAGTCCATTCAAAAGTCTGACAGCAGCAGAGAAGAAACTGTTCTTGAGTCGGGCTTCTCAGTGAAGATCTTCACTAATCTGTTGTCTCTTCCAGTGTGTCAGCCTCCACCAGGGTATGTGGCATCTGTGAGCAGGGCAGGAAGCAACGGAGGCCTTGAACCAAGCAGATGGAACAATCCTCTCTGAAGAACCTGAATATCAACAGGAAATACGCATCAAGAGAAGAAAAGCAGTTAAGAAATATTTCAGGACTTAGATATTAATGGATTTTGCGATCAGCAGTGAAGCTCACTATTCATCTCAAAACAAACAGCTGGCCCCAAAGATTTAGCGGACAGTAAAGCATAAATTTCCTTTATTCTAATAGCAGATGGAATCTGCCTTCCAAAGGGCATCTGTGTGTCCAGCAACTGGTCAGTCAATCCAACTGAAGAACTCTTTCATATGGCAAAGCAAGTAGTAAAATGGAGGGAATATAAATCACATTAAAATCGTTGTACAGGAACTGCAACAAAGATTGGGGTATGTACAGAGGCTTAAGAGAGAAACATAAATATCAAATATTTAAAATGAAGACATGGCTGCAATTTCTTTCCTCTGCGGAATGAGACTACACGCTGATGAGTTGCTCGAGGCCAAGTCTATTAATTGCATTAGAAACAGTTCAGAGCAGGATCATTTGACTGATTACTGAAGTTACCTTCTGAAGAAAGCTTGGATAGGTTGGATCTCTGCACACACAGGTCCCTGTTTTACCATTTTGATTCAAAGTGCTGGGTGGACTTGAAACTGGGAGTGTTTTAGGTCCGACTTTTAGACCCGTTCTCAGGCGTCCCCATACACACTCTGCCTGAAAAAATATCAGCGATTCTGAATCGTGCTGCACAGGCCTGTAACACGCCCGAAACCCTGCAGCTCTGATCGGCGCCTCCAACTGTGCATGTGTAGAAAAAAATGATAGATAACCCGCCCCTGCCACATCGCTCCTGGGCTGGATAATGCCTCCACCTGGCCTCCCAGACATTGCCCCACCCCCCACAATATTACTGACCCCCTTATCCCCCCACAATATTACTGACCCCCTTATCCCCCCACAATATTACTGACCCCCTTAACCCCCCACAATATTACTGACCCCCTTATCCCCCCACAATATTACTGAACCCCTTATCCCCCCACAATATTACTGACCCCCTTATCCCCCCACAATATTACTGACCCCCTTATCCCCCCACAATATTACTGACCCCCTTATCCCCCCACAATATTACTGACCCCCTTATCCCCCCACAATATTACTGACCCCCTTATCCCCCACCCCCGCCACCCAGACTGATCGCAGGCCCCTCCCCCTTCCGCCCCACTGATCTCGGGCAGAGTGGCAGCGGACCGTCCTTCCTCCCACCGATCTCAGGCAGAGAGGTCCACCCTCCCCCCCCTCCACCCTACAGATATCAGGCAGGGTGATTCCCCTCGCCCCCACCCCGGACCCTCCCACACAAGGCTCCCATCTCCTCTGGACTCCGATAGAGGTGTGACACCTCCCTCTCTCTCCTCTGTACCCAATCATTGCAGGAGACCCAGCGGGACAGCGCTGAGACACAGCAGCAGCCCTTGAGAACGTGGCCCAGTCGCAGAGGGTCATGGCTGAGGGGCTGCAGAGTGTGGCCCAGTCTCAGAGGGCACTTGTTGCTGCCATTGACAGGTGGCCCCCGACTCAAGTGGCCATCGCAGAGGGCTCGACCACCATGGGTAGGACGCAGGTGATCCTCCAGGACTGGCAGTGCCAGGTAACACCGGAGCTTCTGGAGCTCACGGCAGAAGTACCCTCGTCCCATGGAGTGCCCCATGGGGCCCACAGGAACCTTAGGGAGTAGGAAGGGCTCGAGCCCATGCCGGGGCCTTTTTCCTCCCACATTTTCTGTTCACAAGTTTTTATGTTAGAACGTCTTATTTAAACATTTTTATTGTAATTAAATGTTTTTTCACCACCCACCTGTGACTAATTTGTCTGGAATAGGAATCCTCTTCCAGTGATGATCGCCGGAGGGATGCTTCATGTTGATGTCAGTTGGGGAGGCCCCTCAATGCTGTGTCACTGAGAAAAATAAGCCATTTGTTCCCCAGAACCCACGAGCGATTCCCTCCCGTCCCCACCCCACCTGCCCCAGGGTTTCAGATCCTTTACCCACTACACAGACGTGGGCCCAGGTGCCAGCGTGCATGCGGAACTCAGGTAGGAGTCAAACTAGGGCACTGGGTTTGCACCAGGGCAGCATCATAATGGTGCTTAGTGAGTCGTCATCACCCTCCTGCCTGCCAAAAAATGCACTAACACAGAGTATCCAGGCCCAACACTCTGGTGTGACAATGTTGCAGGAGATAGAAGGAATTTTGGAGGGGGGATGGAACCCACAGACACAAACACCTAGCGACTGAACCACCTGGTGATCAGGGCCTCCCTTGCTGCCCTCGCATGCCTCATTTCAGCTGACAGCTCTCCAGTGCCTGGTTGGTGTTCCTCCTCTTCCTTCTCCTCTTCTTCCTCCTGCCCCTCTTCCTCCTCCTGCTGGTCATCCTCCCCAGTGATGCTCGGCTGGTCAGCCTCCACATCCTCCTCCTCCTCCAATAGGTCACCTCTCTGCAGAGCCAGATTGTGCGAGGCACAGCACACGACCACAATGCGGGAAGAGATCTCAGGGCTGTATTGGAGGCCCTGACAGATCAATCCAGGCACCGGAATCGCATTTTATGGAACCCAATGCACCTCTCCACTATCGCGCCGGTGGCTACATGGGCCTCATTATAGTGGGTCACTGCCTCAGACACAGGCCTCCGCACAAGCATTTCAGCCACATCCGATGCGGGTAACCCATATCATCCACAAGCCACCTCCGCAGCCTGGGCTCCTCCTTTCGGAGGCAGCACACGGTGTGCAACATCTATTCAAATGACACTCGTCCACGGAACTCCCAGGGTCTCTGCTCCTTCATTCTCTTGCGCCTCCCCCTCTGGTGAATGGTGCCACTACTCCTGCAGGTGGTAAGGCCCGGACCTCCTGTGTCCGCAATTCTTCCTCCAGCTCCTCCTCCTCAGCTCCAGCAGCAACTAAAAGAACAGCAAGATCACTTGGTTCCATTGCAAAACCAATCTCGTCACTTTGAAGGGGGAGATGGAGAGGAACACGTATAGAGATTAAGGAACGCTGCTTGCCCCAGCACATCAACACTCACTGTCCATACCCCCTAATTCCCCCAGCCACATGCTCCCCACAATCACAGCTCCCCAATTCCCCCAGCCACATGCTCCCCACAATCACAGCCCCCCCAATTCCCCCAGCCACAAGCTCCCCACAATTACAGCCCCCCAATTCCCCCAGCCACATGCTCCCCACAATCACAGCCCCCCCAATTCCCCCAGCCACAAGCTCCCCACAATCACAGCCCCCCAATTCCCCCAGCCACAAGCTCCCCACAATCACAGGCCCCCCAATTCCCCCAGCCACAAGCTCCCCACAATCACAGCCCCCCCAATTCCCCCAGCCACATGCTCCCCACAATCGCAGCCCCCCCAATTCCCCCAGCCACAAGCTCCCCACAATCACAGCCCCCCAATTCCCCCAGCCACAAGCTCCCCACAATCACAGCCCCCCCAATTCCCCCAGCCACATGCTCCCCACAATCACAGCCCCCCCAATTCCCCCAGCCACATGCTCCCCACAATCGCAGCACCCCCAATTCCCCCAGCCACATGCTCCCCACAATTACAGACCCCCCCAATTCCCCCAGCCACATTCTCCCCACAATCACAGCTCCTTGAAAAGTTGAGAGGCTGCAGCAGTGCAATTTGCAAGGGCTTTGTGCACATCCTTCAGCTGGAAGTGAGTTGAGTGCACTAGGACCCAGCAGCACCTCAAGACCCGAGGTCAGTGCTGAGACCCGGGTCTGTGCTGCAAGTTGGACATCGGAGACCCTGCTGAGCAACAGCCCCCCACCCCCCAACACACTCGCAGAGTCCCCACCGACCCGAGAAAGAAAATGGCTGCAAGGAAAGGACAGCCTTGAGTAGCAGAGAGCCGTCAGATGCTCGGCACTTACCGCCTCACTAACCCTCACTGATGGAGCGCCCGAATCGGACTTTTATGGAGCATGTCTGTTTCACGCCGATTCCGGATTGGCGAACACGGTGGTAAAGGGGGAAGTGCCGGTAAAGTTGGGCGGGCAGCCCATTAATTCACTTTAAATGCATTCGAAAGGCTGCCGCACCCACTTCGGCTGCGGTCCCGATCATGGCCATTTTCGGACCTTGGTAAAAGGGATCGCACTACTCTCCTCACGCCCGACTTTACCAAGTTTTCGTGCCCGAAAATGAGCGCAACGTGATGGTAAAATCGGGCCCGCAGAGTACAAACTGAAAGTGAAATAGCAGCCTCTGCCAGCACCCTCATGACATCACCATCAAATCATGTGATCAGCTCTTAAAGCAACCACGCAACACTTCTAAATATATAACACCTTGGAACTGCAATTTCCGGACCCATATATGGAATGAGGAATTAAGCAAAAGCACTGAAGTTTCCATCCCATTGGAAATTTGTACACCAACACTTCTCGCAACATAAAATAAAGTACATTTTAAATGGGCTTTCATTTCCACTGATCACCATGTGCCTACCTCTGGGGGATCTTGCCAGAAACAGGTGAACAACGGAAGTGGTTACCCGCCCAACAGAGGCTGCAATACAAAACTGACCAGTTAGAAGCCTAAGGAGGGAAATGGAGAGCGCTTTGCCAGGGAGGACTCGTTAGGGTCTCCACAGCATTGGAGCAGCCTCTCACTGAACACCAAGCCCAGAAGTTCCATGACGGTGGTCTCCCAGCAGCAGGCAGGGTGGCCATCAGAGGTGGAATCTCTAAACCCAATTGAGGAGCCACAAGCAAAAAGGTTGTACTGGCTGCACTCTGTTAATGTGGGATGTGTAATTAAAGGGACCCTGCTAGGGGTCAGAATGGATGCAGGAAAGCTTGCTTCTGAAGGAAACCTAAAGCAAGTTGTTAGAAGGAAGAGATGGGAAGGTGGAAGCTCTGGTTCTCTGACTCTTCCCTGAGGTGATGGTGAAGGCAGTGAGGGCCAGAAGAGAGGTCCTCTTTCTCTTGAACTGGAGGAAGAGGCCAACTGCTCGACAAGGCAGGCATGGTTGGAGATATTGGAGGCACCTGCAAAGGAGTGTTGTGTCAGGACCTGGAAAGAGATTTATATCTGGAAAGGCGGATGCCGTGCCACTTTCCAGTAACATCCATCACTGTCTGACTTCCCAAGCATTTTCCTGCCCAGCACTCCACTGACCAACACCCCTTGGAGTTCCACGTTTCTTTCTGTCCAGCCACTTTTCAAATTTCCATCAGAATGGGCACACTGATGTGTGTTCAATTGTTCAGTGTTTGATCGTGTGTGTGCCTGTTGACTGCTCTCTGTGGGTGTGGTTAGAAAACATTGAAGCCAAGCTGCAAATATAAGACTGTAGATATTTTCAAAACATTGTAATAAAACTCCTTTTCACTCATACAAGTTGTAAGGGTCGTCTCTGCATATCTCCGAGACACAAAATACAATAACTGACACTCAACCAAATCCTATGACTTCCTTCCGCCTCCCTCACAATGGTTCTCTCTACAATGGTTCTCACTCCAACCTCTCCAACCATTCCACTTCTCACACTCATAACTCTTTGTCCTCTCTCATTGAACCAGAAGAGAATACCTAACTCCAGGGAGAGACAGAGAAGCAGAGGTGGACTGCAGACATTTCCACCCTCACTGTATTGGAGGAGGATGCCTGGGAAATCGGCAGGCGGCACAGACACTAAGCATTGGCGATGGAGAGATGGTGGTGTCCCAGAGGCCTGGTGACAGCATTCGATCATGCGCTTGGCATTTTTAATAGCATTTAATAGTCACTCATGTTGTATTGATGTCACGGCTGATTGAAATGTCATGGTATTCACGAGGTTGAGTTTGTATCCTTACCCATGTCAGCACTAACTCATGCCTTTCATCTGCCATTGGTCCCAGATGGGTGATGCAGGAAATTATGAAGGACCAGGCTGAGGAGTCCTCAAGAGGGTTAACACTCCGAGGATGCTCTGTCACATGACTCTTGCGCACCTACACATGATACCCTGGGCTGATCTGAGAGCATTTTACCACATGCATACAATCAATGAGTTCCTGTCCCTGTGGAAATCCAGTTACTGCAGCGAAGTCCAGCAACGCTGCTTATTTAACATGGAACATTGGACATACAGAGTGACCTGGGGATCCACGTATGGGCAGCAAATTGAGAGATCCTCGAGGTGTCACTGGTAGATCTCTGGAATGAACCATCAGTGAAGAAATTGTGGCCTGTTGTCACCTGATGGTCTTCTGGCAAGGAGGTCTTATTCAGGGTGGCTGCAGTTGTCTGCAATGGCCTGCCGCAAAGACTCAACCTTCTGAGACTCTGTCGT
Organism: Mustelus asterias; assembly: GCF_964213995.1. Classification (NCBI taxonomy): domain Eukaryota; kingdom Metazoa; phylum Chordata; class Chondrichthyes; order Carcharhiniformes; family Triakidae; genus Mustelus; species Mustelus asterias. The sequence goes on along the minus strand of NC_135807.1, from coordinate 92,945,301 downwards.
GTTGAGGAATGTCACCCACTCTCTGTATACCCTGTGCTGGGAACGTTGCTGGAGCTCTCTCCATCCCCTTGGTTTTTTGGAGCAGTTATGTGTCTGTGGAGAAGGCAGCTATTGTTGGTGATGATGTTGCTCCTGGAGCTGTTGGTTCCGCAGTTGTCACTGTGGCTCTGCTGCTGCTGTTGCTACTCCTGTGTTATTCATCAAAGGTCTGGGCTAGACTGCCAGAGAGCAGCAGCAGTGAAGGCTAACAGCAGGAAAGCTGAGATGAAGGTACGTGTGATCCAAGGCAGTTTGAAAGTACTTGCAAAAAGTTGAAATTGATCTTCAAATTGTTGTGGGAAAAATCCACCAGTAGTCAGACTTTGAGATTCAGAAAATACGATTTATTTAACGGAGCTCCGGGAGATAAGGCACAAGTTAGTAGAAGACCTTTTCTCGCTAGAATGTCGGGAGCGGTCCATCTTTATACTTTTTACACAATGGATGGACCGGTGATTTGAACATTATCACATCATTTTAGGCAGGTACAAACAGATATAGACATTTAACATAGTATTGTTCTTATGAATGGGTACATTTCCTTATGTCTGTATCTATCGGTGGTTGGTTTCGGCCCATACAGGTGTTAATTGGTTTCCTCGCATTCATATTTCCCGCTCTTCCTATTGCTAATCTGTTCCCTTTGTTTCTGGTTTTCCTTATCTTAAAAGATATCTCGACCCTTGGCTTGGCTTCCTGAGGTGTTTGTTTACTATGAGTCACTCTCTGTGATTTAGAAATGGCTTGTCTGTTAGGTTTTGATTTAAAGTGATTTCTGATAAGTGGGAGCCGGTGTCTGCTTTTTTGGCTCCTTTCCCAGTTAACTCTTTATGTGCCAGGCAGCCATTTTAAAGTGTGTTCTCCTTGTATTTTCCCCTTACAAAATCATTGAAGTCAGGTTCTCAGAACTCATCCTTTTATTGTGGCTGTCCACAAACATTGTGATCTATTTGATTCATTGATCCTGGTGAGTTGTAAGCAGATAGGGAAATCCTAATGTTAAAATGGCATTGACATTGGCTGTTAAAGTGAAAATGCTGGATTCCATTCATATCTACGTGACTTTCCCAAGAGGTTCCCTGCTCACCCGGGCGAAAGCAGGAAGTGGATGGAATCATGTTGGCCTCCTGATCTGAGAGCGCACAGACACTTTCACTCAGGTTAAAATTTGGCCTTAAAGCTTTTAACTCCTAATTTGCTCAGGCCAACATGTGATGGCAAGGAAACATATCAATATTCCAAAAATAAATAGAAAGGCTACTAATGAGTGGAGATGTGATCTGAGGCTGTTGAATTTTTATCTTCCTATTTCCCTATTCACCTACCTTTGATTATCATTGCTCATTTAAATTTGATTTTTTTTAAAGTTAAAGTTTATTAGTCACAGGTAGGCTTACATTAACACTGCAATGAAGTTACTGTGAAAATCCCCTAGTCGCCACACTCCTGTTCGCGTACACTGAGGTAGAATTTAGCATGGATAATTCATCGAGCCAGCACGTCTTTTGGACTGTGGGAGGAAACTGGAGCACCCGGAGGGGACCCAGACAGACACGGGGAGAACGTGCAAATTCCACACAGACAGTGACCCAAGCCGGGAATCGAACCCAGGTCCCTGGCACTGTGAGGTTGCCACCGTGCCGCCCTTTCTCTGTGAAATGGGTATAAATCTACACCTCCAATTATAATGAGTTGATGCTGCTGCTGTTGCCGTCAGTGATGCTCTTCCTATTCCTGATCAGAGCTCCGAGATAGAATGAATAAGCTGTGCCCCTGCTGCACACTGAGGGTGAAGATCAGGGGAGTGCAGATCAAGGTGAGTGTGAAGTTCTAAACAAGTGAACCAACTTCCAAGAAGTGGGAATTCATCTGTCAGACAGTAAGCGCACTCTTTCCCAAGAAGTTTTGTGAGCAGCAGTCTCTCATCTAGGCAGGGCTCCAGCTCATTGTTTTTATGGTTAAAACCTTCCCAGCCTGTGAGTTTCATTGCTAACCCTGTAGACAATTCCCATGTGCTGGCTCTTAAAGAGAGAATACTGGGCTCAAATCAAGTGAATTGCCTGTTTGTGTAATGTAATGACTTAACAGACAGCTGCATAAGGGTTCCCGCTTGCCTACAAAGCAACCTCAGTCAAAACTGCAAATGGCAGATTCATGTTGTGTTCCTGACCTGATGCCACTTTTCTGGGATTCAATCTGACCACCGCCACCCACATCCCCCCCCACTCGCTTTCAAATCCCCATCTTTCTGCCCTGCCTGCATCTTCACCCTGTCAGTTCCAATTCTGCCCATTGATTCTGCTGCAAAACCTTGAAACTGAAGTTATATTCTCTTCCCATACCTAGTGGTGCACTAAAGCAGACTTCTGTCTGTTTCCATTGCTAATAATTCCCGGAACAAGTCGCTGGTCTGTCACCAGAGACTTTTAGTTTGAAGTGCACCACTCTGCAACAAGTGTGGCTGACTGGGAGTCTCTCCCGCTCTTACTGCCAGCCACTGGCTTGTTGGAAGGATTTGCAGGTTGACACACTCAACCTGTTTGGCCGCGTTATGAACGCACCTTTCTCGGCCATCATTCCTGGGGTGGGACTCAAACCTGGAGCTTCTGGTTCAGAGGCAGGGTCGCTACCCACTGCACTACCAGACCCTGGAAATTGAAGAGTAAAGTACAATCTCAGAGAAGTAGTTAGAAATTGTTTATTTGTGAATTCAGAACCAAAAACCCCCTTTTACATTTGTGATGATTGAGAATGATATATTACTTCCCATGTCTTTTTTTGTCCATTATTGAAATTAGTGTTGATCAAGGGTTCTAAATCTGGAAAACAATTTGCACCATTGCACACTCGCAGAGTGGGATTTTCCTCCCCCTCGAGTCCAGTAATTACATTTAAATGTCATCAATTTCATGTAAATAGGCTTTGTGCCCTTTCTGGACGCAAAGATGTTCTTGCCGGCAAAACAGGACCAGGAAGATAACAATCCGATTTGTGCCTGTTGCTAATTGGATTTTTGGCCTCCCAACTGGCCATGCTGATCGACCGGCGTGGCGAGCTGCTAAGATCGCACCCATGATCCTTCATGCTCTTCAGATGTCCCAAAGCAGTTCAGAGCTAACGAGTCAACTTCAGAGGTGTAGCTGTTGTTATGAAGACAATGTGGAGTTCCATTTGGATCATTTTGGTTGAGGAATTGTTAGCTAGGACAACATCTCAGTCCTTCTTGAATGGTACCTATGTTCTATGTTCTGTGGTACCATGGAATTTGTTTCCGTTAACAGAAAAGTCAGATGAGGCTTTGATTTATTAGAACATAGAACATAGAACATTACAGCGCAGTACAGGCCCTTCGGCCCTCGATGTTGCGCTGACCAGTGGTACCAATCTAAAGCCCCTCTAATCTACACTATTCCAATATCATCCATATTTTATCCAATAACCACTTGAACGCTCTCAACGTTGATGAGTCCACCACTGCTGCAGGCAGGGCATTCCACGCCCTTACTACTCTCTGAGTAAAGAACCTACCTCTAACATCTGTCCTATATCTCTCACCCCTCAATTTAAAGCTATGTCCCCTCGTGCTAGCCAACACCATCTGAGGAAAAAGGCTCTCACTATCCACCCTATCTAGTCCTCTGATCATCTTGTATGCCTCTATTAAGTCACCTCTTAACCTTCTTCTCTCTAACGAAAACAACCTCAAGCCCCTCAGCCTTTCCTCATACGATTTTCCCACCATACCAGGCAACATCCTGGTAAATATTACCTCATCCAAAAGGCAGCGGACGGGATTTTCTGGCCTCGCTCACCCCGAAAATCCCGCCCGAGGTCAACGGCCCCTCGCCTGCTCCGATTCCCGTGGTGGGCTGGACGGTAAAATAAACCCCAGCATCTTTTACATGGCAGCACTTTCTCATTGCTGCATTTAAACCTCAGCCTTATGATTATTGTGCAGAAGTTCTGGCGTGAGCCTTGAACCCATGGCCTTCTGACTGAGTGGCAACACACTACCTACTGAATCAAGTTAACTTGAATTAAATGTTCACATTTAATTTTTTGGAAAAAAAAACTTTCTTTCTGTGTGCCTGCCCTGCACATATCCTGCTGTCCACACAGCAAGGTTTCATCTCCAGCCTGTGAGCAACACCACAGGAGACATATAAGTATCTAATTAAAAAGTTTTCTGTTTCCATATGGTGGAGTTGTATCCTTTGAAAAATCTTTTCAATCAACCCTCATTTTGGCACTTGTCTGTGTTCAGCTTGCTGGTCTGACAGTAAAACAAATCTAACCATATTTTAAATAACAATCTGTGACTTACAAGGAGGGCGCAGATTTGGAGAGATTAATTGTCATTTTAAAAAAAAGTTCAACTGTTCTTAATACAAAATCTCCAACTTCAAAACAAAATCTTATGCCAAGAAAATAATTTGCTCGTGAGCTGGCTCTTTTTTCTCCCTTTCCCTTTCTCTTTTGACTCCTTGTGATATTCCATCAGCACCTGCCTACTGCAGCACAGCTTCGAGCGATCTGCTGTGTTACACATTGAAACTCCAGTGCGTGGTGCCACTGTGCTGTCTACAAGTGGCTAGATCAGAGAGAATGAGAAGGAAAAGCTTGAAAAGCGGCCAATTAAGAAAAAAATAAGGATCAGCGTTGCTGGACAACATCATATTCCCAAATTCCCAAAGGAATATCAATTCTCTGTAAAACTGTTGATTATTTTGCAGTGAAGCTCTCTCTCTCCCTGTCAGAAGATGTCATTTTATCCTTCACCTAAGGTTACAGTTGAACCTCTCATCCTGTCACATGGCGTGACATTATATTAAAGGTGGATAGCCACAATAGTGGTAATATTGGAAGCCATAGAGTCAGAGAGTCATGGAGGTTTACAGCATGGAAACAGGCCCTTCAGCCCAACTTGGCCATGCCGCCTTTCTATTTTTAACCACTAAGCTAGTCCCAATTGCCCACGTTTGGCCCATATCCCTCTATACCCATCTCATCCATGTAACTGTCTAAATGCTTTTTAAAAGACAAAATTGTACCCGCCTCTACTACTACCTCTGGCAGCTTGTTCCAGACACTCACCACCCTCTGTGTGAAAAAGTTGCCCCCTCTGGACCCACTTGTATCTCTCCCCTCTCACCTTAAACCTATGCCCTCTAGTTTTAGACTTCCCTACCTTTGTGAAAAGATGTTGACTATCTAACTGATCTATGTCCCTCATTATTTTATAGATCTCTATAATTTCTGATAATTTAAACCTAATAGCCAAATGCTCCAACATTAAAAAAAACAGTAAGCATTAACAGTAAACAAAGTAGCCAGGTATGGAACGGAATTTCTGTGCTCTGAGAGCTACTGGGAGTTTATCTGAACTGCCAGATGTAAGAACCTGTTCCAAATTAGCATTTTCTGTCTGATTTCTGTAATTGTTACAAATTTGCTTCCATTGTTGTCAACTTGGTTACTTGAATGGTGCTGAGTCAGTCAACGGAAAGGGGCCAACATATAAATTGTAATAATAGAATTATAAACTGACATATTATGGAAAATGTTGGTTATTATTTTATCAAGCGTGATTATGCAGTGCCAAAGGTGAGCACATGTTCCTGCTCCTATTATATCCGAGGAATATATGAGGCACGACTGTAATTTTTAATAAAAGTCTAATTACGTAAACTGTTGATGAATAATACGATTAAGATTGTGACGGCTCAGACACGGATGACACCCGAAGCATCTTTTTAATCCATGATAGAGGGTACATTCCAGCTGAACAGAATAAAGAACCATTTTGTTTCAAATGAAATTGTTGGTAGTTAATTTTATTTTAGAACTTACTAAGCAATGGTCTCATGATCATTGCACCGATATAAAATCCAGAGCTATTCGCTTTCCCCTCAAGAAGTGCTTTCTACTGAAACCAACTGTCTGACAGAGAGGGCAGAGGGTTAAGGCACTCATTATCTACCTACAGCCCGACACACACGTAACTAAAGACACTTCTCGAACAGCTGCACATTTACATTCACCCTGAGTTCGCAGCTGTTTCATGTTATATTGCTATTGTACATGATTCAATTATTTATCTGAATTTTCCTGTGGAGAACAAGCCCAAAATACAAAGTCCTGGTGCCACTCGAAGCTGGCAACATATGAATGTAATTCAGCTTAGTTTGGAAGAAACAGATTGATGTGAATTTGCGGTCACTTTCTGCCTTGAGGATAATCACAGTGCATCTCCTGGGCTAGTGCAATTTAATACCGTCTGGCACATGAGCAGTGTCTGGGCAGAGGGCTGTGTAAATATTGATATCACATTCATTTCAGATCAACTTGATTCAAACTGAATATGATCTCCATATTTGTAAATAATGATTAGGAAACAAGACAGTCTTGAATCTAAAGTAGTTAATTAGCAGTCATCTACTACCTGGAACATCCAGGTCAGATGTGGTACTGAACAAAAATCTGAAAGGAAAGCCACTTGTGAAGACAAAATTTTAGCAAACATAGTGATATGGATAAAAGATAATGTAAGCTCTGAGTTTCCTTGGTGTCTTCAGCACTTACACTGCTCTTACACTAAAGACATCAAAAGGATTGGAGATATTTAACACTTATTATGTTCACTGCACATCTCCTTAATCTTTTTTAATTTGTTTACGGGATGTGGGTGTCACTGGCTAGGCTAGCGTTTAATGCTCATCCCTAATTGCACTTGAGAGGGTGGTGGTGAGATGTCTCCTTGAACTAATACAGTTCATGTGGTGGAGGTACACCCACAGTGCTGTTAGGAAGGAGTTTCAGGATCTTGATCCAATCATGGAATGACGATATAGATCCAAGTCAGGATGGAGACTTGAAGGCATCCACCGCCTTAATCCTTCTAGATGATAGAGGTCGAGGGTTTGTAAGGTGCTGTCAAGGGAACCTTGGTAAATTGCTGCAGTGCATCTTTTAGATGGTACATACTGCTGCCACTGTGCATGAGTGGTGGAGGGAGTGAAGGTTGGAGGTGGTGGATGGGGTGCCAGTCAAGCGGGCTTCTTGAGTGCTGTTGGAGCTGCACTCATTAGAAAAGTGGAGAGCATTCCATCACACTTCTGACTGGTGCCTTGTAGATAGTAGGCAGGTTGTGGTGAGTCAGGAGGTGAGTTATTCTCCATAGAAATCCCAGCTTCTGACCTGCTCTTGGAGCCATGGTATTATTATGGCTAGTCCAGTTCAGTTTCTGGTCAATGATAACCCCCAAAATGTGGATAGTGGGGAATTCAGCAATGATAATGCCATTGAAGGCGAGATGATTGGATTCTCTCTTGTTGGAGATGGTCATTGCCTGGCACTCATGTGGCTACAAGATCAGGTCAGAGGCTGAGATTTCTGTGGTTCTTTAATAAACTTTTACATCTTTTAGAATTTATATTGTCTCACATGGTCTTCTGTATCACTAGCTAGAAAGCATGATTACATATCCCCTCCAGTGAGGGAATACATTACTGGGCTGTTTTTACCTGAGCCCGAATAACAAAATAGTAAAATTATAATCCAGCTTTAATTTACAAAAAAGGCACTATTTGGCAAAAGGTAATAATCTCAGCTGGCTCCTTTTCTCTGGGGAGGGATAGATCTGACCTCGAGTCCCATTTAAAATCATTGGGATCAGACTTTCTCTATCTGAAGTTGTAGGGAATCAACTACGTGGAATTCATGATCTGGGATTGTCTCAAAAAGGTCTTGGACAGTAATACACCACACCAACATGACATGACTATCCTCACTGATCTACCTGCCCCAGATACATCTAACCATGACAGTATTAATAGGAGTGACCTTTGCACAGTCCTTGTGAAAACTGTCCTGTGTTCACACTGAAACAGTGCAACCACTTTCAGTTGAAAGTGCTGACTGGATGATTCCTCTTGTCTGTACAGTAATGGGATAATGTTAAATATGTAAGTAGACCATCGACATCATCAGTAATGTAAGATCACATAACAACAGAGGCCACTGAGCGATGGTTATGTTTGAAGCCTTGTCCTGTATATAGTTAGAAGAATGTTTAATAAAAGTTAAAGTTTACCAAAAGCCTGGCCTCCAGCAGTCTCTATTGATCCTAGCCAAGGACAACTTAAGCTAAGATCCAATGTGATGATCACAGATTGATCTGCTCCTAAACTCCGTATCATCACAGAAGCTAGTCTTCAGCCAATTTGTTTCACTCCATGTGATATCAAGGTATGAATGGGTACAGCAAAAATGATGGATCCTGATAATATTGTGGCTGTAGTGCTGAGGACATGTGCAGCAGAATTAGCTATGCCCCTAGCCAATCTATTCCTGTGCAGTTGTGATACTGACGTCTATCCGACAATTGTTCAGGTTGTGTCCAGTTCATAAGAAAAATTAAGAAAAATCCAATTTGATCAATCACTGCTCTGGCAGCCAACTGTCAATCATCAGGGTTAGGGAGATTGAGGGTTCTGGTGGTGGGGGAGTGGGGCAGGTTGGGACTGTTGAGGGGGTGGGGTGGCAGGGGTGACGTGGTGGCAGTGCCACCATTTTGCTGTCAGAGTTTCTAATTAATTAATTTCCATTTTTAGGCTCTAAATTCGCTGTGCACAACACAATTTGTATAACAGGTTCTGGATGAAGCGGAAACAATCCCAGTTCTCGAGTCAAGGCTGCACTGAATGTACGTTTCTGGAAAACCCAAATCAACAATTCAATCTCCTAAGCTGCTGGTAGATGTCTGATTGATAAATCCTGGGGATGGTGTTATTAGTATAAAAGGAGCAGATGCTATTTTTGGTATATTGTGGATTGTCAGAGAAGTCAGAATGGTAAGATTTTATTAGCCAAAGAGTTGAATTGTTTTGTAAATGTAATGATTTCTTTATAGCTATTTTCTTAACATCTGTTGATTGCTCTGTGATTAATCATCCTTAGAGAGTCAGCAGACTCAGTATTGGGCCTCCAATTTCACCATTGCTACAGTCACCCTGCTGACTGCATACAGGTGTACTGAAAGAAAGACAAAGCTACATTTATACAGCACCTTTCACAATGTCTCAAATCACTTTACAACCAGTTAAATACTTTTGAGTTGTAGTCACTGATATAATATAGGCAATGTTATCATATGGAAGAGCAGGCTCGCAGGCCGAATTCCTTACTCCTGCCCCTGATATGCAAGTCTGTATGTCATTCTGGATGGATGAGATGAACTGGGCTCGATGGCCTTTGTCATCCAGAATTATCTTGTCAGCAGTGGGTGAAATCATGGCTGTCGTATTGTTTATTTTGTTGCTAATTCGAGTTTACTGTGAGCAAACTTTATGAGTTGAAATTGTCAGGAGTGTGTAATGGGATGATTGTAAATCAATAGTGTGTTTTAGCCTGCACATGATTCTCAAGAGGCTTTTCCATTGATGTCAATCTTGTCCCTTTGTCTACTTATTTATCATCCCACTCTATCTTGTGCTCCTTGAGGAATGAAATATTGTGACAAAGCCTTGTTGCATAATAGATATTGATAGATTGTAGTGAGAAGCAGCAATCAACAGAGTCTTCAGACTTGCTAATCAAGAAAACACAGATACAATTGTGAACCATTCAGTCCTTGTCCTCTGGCCTCTTAGAGGTGTGTTGCACAGACACACCTGAGGACTCCAATGCTTCTCACTGACAGTGAAGAAGACCTATGCTTCTCGCTCATTCCACTTTATTTCTCAGGAATAATCTGATCTCTCTACGTTGTGAGATCACTGATGAAATAGAATTCAATGACACCTCTTGTATCAAATAATTATTTTGAATAATATCATACACCCAGGCAGGAGAAAGTCCTCTAGCTCTTCTACAGAATGGAAAAGTTATTGTGTGGTTTTTCTGCCTTGCAAGTATTGAATCTTTGACTTAAATATGAATTTACTGTCACAGTGTTCATATAGTTCAATGTGCGGCACGGTGGCAGAGTGATTAGCACTGCTGCCTCATAGCGACAGGGACCCGGGTTCGATTCCTGGCTTGGGTCACTGTCTGTGTGGAGTTTGCACATTTTCCCTGTGTCTGCATGGGTTTCCATCGGGTGCTCTGGTTTCCTCTCACAGTCCAAAGATGTGCAGGTTAGGTGCATTGGCCATGCTAAATTCTCCCTCAGTGTACCCAAACAGGCGCCGGAGTGTGGCGACTAGGGGATTTTCACAGTAACTTCATTGCATCGTTAATGTAAGCCTACTTGTGACTAATAAATAAACTTTACTTTTTTAATGAGGGCTAAGGCAGCCACTGAAATCAGTGTTATTGTCTACATACTGTTCTAAATAACAAATAGGGTATTTTCCTGTCAAATTAACAAAATTGCATGATGCTGGTGAAGTAAAATTTGCACTCTTTCTTTAGTATTTGCTTTGGGATCACCTCTCAGGTGCAAATAAACTAATATGGCATTATAACATTGCTGCTTTTAATATTAATGACCTATGTTGCATATATCAAATGATATTTGCAATCAGATACCAACAATAGGCATTATCGTTTTACTAGTACCTTTCTGTGATTGGTGATTTGAGAGGTGAATATTGAAAGGGGGAAAAGTATCAAGCTTGACGGGGGGGAAGGATGAGTGGGTGGGATATGTGGGAAAAATAAGGGGCCCAGTATGTGGAGAAGCACCAGGGTCTATGATTTATCTCCCTGGCTCTGCCTGTGTCCCAAAAGATGGCTGCTGGTGGAAATGGACTGGAACTTCTTACCATGATATTTGGCAGCCATATTTTTGCTGTACTGCCTCCATTTTGACCCGATTAGGGATTTAAAAAAAAATTGTTCATGGGATGTGAGCGTCACTGGTTGGGCCAGCATTTATTGCCCATCCTTGAGGGTATTTGAGAGTCAGCCACATTGCTGTGGCTCTGGAGTCACATGTAGGCCAGACCAGGTAAGGACAACAGATTTTCTTCCCTAAAGTCCAGTAGTCAACCAGATGGGTTTTTATGACAATTGACAATGGTCATCATTAGACTTTTAATTCCATATTTTTATTGAATTCAAATTTCACTATATGCTGTGGTGGGATTCGAACCCGGGTCCCCAGAGTATCATCCTGGGTCTCTGGATTACTAGTCTAGCGACAATATCATGACGCCACTGCCTCCCCCTACAAAATCCATCCCTGGTGTCCAGTATGCTGGATAACGCTTGGATCTAAGATGGCATCCGACACTGCACCCACTTCATACTCCTCTTGGTGGTCCCCTTGCATTTATCCTGTGGTTGCAGTATGAGCAGAGAGTTGGGGGAAAATAACATGTTGTTTATATTGGTAAATGCTCAAACACACTCCCCTCACTCATATTACAGCCTCCAGGCAAAGTAAAAGCTCCTCACAAAATAACACATATGTCCTGAATTACAATGTTACAAACCTTACATCTTAAACATAAATGTGGCTTATCTTCAACATATCTATGGGAACCAGCTTATATATCAGAAATTGAACCCGAAGACATTGACAATTAGAAAATATTACCACAAACTTTAAAATTACAACATTTGCCTCAAACATTGAGGAAGATCATTTTCTGCAATGTACCACCAGCAGGACTCACTTGAGACTGAAAGAAGGTAAAAAAAAAAGTAGTTTTCTCAGTTCTGGAAAAAAAATTCTGAAAATAAATTTGCAATTGGTTAAAGAGATAAGAGAAAGTTCCAGCATAAAATTAAACAAAGAGGATACATTGGACCTCATTTTGCTTGTTTTTTTAATACAAGAAGTATTAAAGGGTCTGAATTTTGCTTTGTGGCATCCCCAGAAGAATTCCAGTTGCCAACTTGTTCGGGGTGTTATGGTGGAATTAAAGTGATGGACACAAAATGGTTACCTGGGAAGGGACATTAAAAGGCACTGGCTTTTAGCACAGACAGTTACACAAAAAGTTAAAACCTGCAGTATCTGAATTGCTGCAGGAAGCTGGTCAGAGCTTGAGGCACTTTAGATAAGAGCAGACCCAGAACAATGAGTCTGATAATAATGTCAGCCACAGATGGGGACATAAATACATAAATGTAACAAGATCAGCCACTGAATGTATATATCGAAACCAGTCATTGATAGAGGACATAACTGCATAAATGTATCCATTCTATGAACAATGATATGTTAACTATCCATGTCCGTACCTGTCTGCTTGTAACGATGTGTTAACTATCGATGTCCGTATCTGTCTACTCAACTTGTAACGATGTGCTAACGGCTAATGTCCGTACTGCCTATTGTCTAAAAGGTATAAAAATGATCAACTACCATTGTGTAGTTGAGAAGGTAGCTGCCAAGTACTGCAGAGTATCAGTGCTTTCTCCTGAAGCTTTGATCGAAATAAAACTGTTTTGTTGGAACCTCCAAGTCTGACTCTGAAGTGGTAAATTTCCCACAACAGGGGCATCCATCTGAAGCAGCCATTAGGTGTCTTGAACCTGCAAATTGTGTTTTTTAAGGCTCTGCTTGAGAGTTGAGACCACTCAGTTTTTCCATGCACAGTTGCCTATCCTGCCATTGTTAAATTGATCCGCTCCACAGAAAGGTAAAGAAATTTTTAACTTTAGTTCCTGTGAAGCTTTCCTTGTATTAAAATACTCCAAGCTGCCAGTGACCCGGACCCCCAACTCTCCATTCACCTCCTCCATTCGCACATTCCCCAGACCGACTTGCCACCAGAGCCATCCAACTTGGTGTCTGCAGATTACTGGTTTTTCCAAGGTGAGGTCCAATTTCCAGGCTAAAGTTTTTGGGTGCTCATTCCCATCACAGCACCCACTTGAATGTTGAGGTAATTTAGAAAAAAAAAAGTATGGAAGAGCCCACATCTCTCTGGTATTTTAGAAAATAAAGTCATTCAAAGCATGTGGCTATCATAGGCAAGGCCTGTAGTTATTGCCCATTCATAGTTCTCCTGAGGGCATTAAGAGTCACCCCTGAAGTGTGGGACTGGAGCTACAGATAAGACCAACTAAGTATGTGGTGGGTTCCTTTCCCTCAAGGACATTAGTGACCTAGTTGGGGTTATATGAAAAGGCAGGAGCATTGATTATTTTATCTGATGCTACCCACAATTACCAAAGTTAATGAATTCAATTACCCAAAAGCTTTGATAATCCAGTACCATAACTAATAGGCCCATTGCACAGGCTGCTCTTGTTAACTTAAAGTTACTAAATTAGATTTATTTGCTTAATTAAGACATCAGAAGAAATGACAGATTTCATTATTCAGATTAACTGTTTGGCTTAAAACACTTGGGATCACATTCACCACTGTCTATAACAACCAAATTCTGGATTATTAATTGCCTCCTCTTCAGGATATGTAGGCTTTGACTGAGAATATATTGTTTCTGAGCTGATGGAATGGTGCATGTTAGATCTGGCTGCATTCTATTTCAAGTTACTGTAGTTCTTTGCTCACTTCAGATGCAGCTAAGATCCTAGGATTTGTACAAGATACGGCAAAAAATTACAGCTCAAAATGGAGACGCATCCATCTGAAAGCAAAGACATTGCTGAGCACTCACATGTCTGACAGAACAGTAGACAAAAATAGTACAGCAATCAACTCAAGAGAAACAGAACCAAAGGTTATTCTGCATCATTCAACTCTGAGAGAAACCCTGCTGAGATATACAAAGTTCACAAAAGCTACATCTTTTCCAAATGCATCATTTTTCCTTTGACTGATCCATCATACTTCCTTTCAAATCAGCAAGGCCTGAGGAACTATGATTTCAAATGTCCTCAAATGGTGATTAGGATAATTGAGAAAGTAAATGTAACGCTGAAAAAACTCAGTGCACAAGAAAGCAAAGAACTGAACAAGGCTAAAAGAATTAAAAATATATCATTTTATTGAATCAAATTACCAAAATTCATAATTCTAAAGAACCTTATCAACGTAAGTGCATTTTCGAAACTCGGTGTCAACCGGTACAAATCCGAGAATCTTAGCTGCATCTGAAGTGAGGAAAGAACTGTAGCAACTGTATCGGGGCGGCACGGTGGCACTGTGGTTAGCACTGCTGCCTCACAGCGCAAGGGACTCGGGTTCAATTCCGGCCTCGGGTCACTGTCTGTGCGGGTCACTGTCTGTGTGGAGTTTGCATATTCTCCCCGTGTCTGTGTGGGTTTTCTCCGGGTGCTCCGGTTTCCTCCCACAGTCCAAAGATGTATGGGTTAAGTTGATTGGCCATGCTAAATTGACCCTAGTGTCGGGGGATTGGCAGGGTAAATGTGGGGTTACGGGAATAGGGCCTGGATGGGATTGTGGTCGGTGCAGACTCGATGGGCTGAATGGCCTCCTTCTGAACTGTAGGGATTCTGTAACATGAAATAGAATTAGCTAGATCTAACATGCACCATTCCATTAGCTCAGCAACAATATATTCCCAGTCAAAGCCTACATATTCTACTGAAACAAGAACCATCATTATTGACTATGGAAAACACTCAAACAAAAATGCAACTGTCTGAAAGCCATTAAATACTCCAGAATACTATACAGCACAATTTACTCTCACACATTCGCATAGCACCTACACAACATATATACCATTGATTTAATCCAGAATCTTTCTAATTTGTCAGTATAAGACAGTTCAAGTTAAAGAAACCCAGATCTTGGAGAATTGATTAGCAAACTTAAGGAAAGCAGGAAATTAATAAGCCTTGGTAACACTTGTTACAAGTGCCTTTAATGCTCTAAGATGCACACTTGTGGGGTGAATTGCTTTGTCTGCTTTATTGGGCAGGGTATGAGTGCACATTTCATGAATGTTTGCCAGAAGTATGCAGAAAGGGCAGTTTGTGACATGATATGATGCCAGTGCATCATATCAAGGGTAAGGATCATTCTGTCACTGGCTGTGAAGATGACTATGGTGAAGAACTCTTAAGTACTTGGATCCATCCAGTTTTACCATCCACTGGTGCATAAGAACGGCTTCTGAGGATCTCAATTCAAAGTGAGTCAACTAGATCTTATCCTATGGTGCCAGATCGAGGCAAGCAGGTGAAGTGAGCACGTGGCTTCACCAGGATTGCAGGTTCCCCATTGTGCAGGATGCTATTAACTGTATGCACATTGCTTTGCAGGTTCTGCAGGTTAACTTCCAGACTCAACCATATGGAATTTCTGAATTCTCCATCAACACATCCTTGACTGGAGATGACAACATACCAGAAAATTGGTCTGTCACATTTTTTCCTAATATTCCCTCCCTCTCCCAGCTCCCCTCCTCACTGCGAACTCAAAGGTGCTGGAAAAATAACTCTATTTCTCTCTTCAGAGATACTGCCTGACCTGCTGAGTATTTCCAGCATTTTCTGTTTCATTCCCGATCTTCAGCATTTGTTGCATTTTGCTTTCGCACCAATTGTTTCATTGAGTCAGTCATCAGCATTGCCATCATTGTGCTATCAATGCTCTTCTGCAGAGCTTCCCATTGTTTTCTGCAACTGTCTTCTGTGGCAGAGCTGATCTGCAACCTTGCCCTTCAACAAGTTAGTATTTGTATTACGCTTCACCCATGCCCTGACTTGTGCCCAATGTTCCACTTCATGTAAGTCCTGCCTCTATCTATCATTTGAGATGTGCAGAGTGTCAGTCAGTATGTGAGCTGGTGGCTGTGAGTGTGAACTCAAGTGATGTTGCAGTCTGTGCCTTTATCATCACTCCCTTCTCGCTGTTCTTGCACTGCCTGACAAGGTTGCACTTCTTTGAGAACCAAAATACACCAGAGTAACATTGTGATGGGTGAGTGAGTGATGAGGGGAGGGATAGGGAAACTAAGCAGTGCATGCTTATACTTCTTCACATTGTAAATCAGAAGAGACTGTAGGCTGAGGGGGAGCTGGGATGTGACGAGGAAGAATAGATTTCAGCATGCTGTCATCTTCCATGTTCATATCGTAATCAATGGGTGTCCCAATAATAGATGGCAGAACTGCCTCCATCAGGGGGACCAAGGGGATGCAGGCATGGCTGTCCTCTTCTAGTTAGCTCCTGCTACCTCCGGTTATGTATTACCGTGACCTACAGAAAAGAAGTGTGTCAGTGAGTACGGTGCTTTGTGTTTGCATGCTGTGACCGTCATAGACCGTCATGACTGTGCAAACTGTAAACGTGAGAGAATGGGGCTTGCGGCAGTGCTACAAGGCCTCAGTGGAACATATGAATGTTAGGCATGAGTTCTGATTGATTGTTGCAAGGTGGAATTGAGCAAAGTCTGAGACTAGTGATACAGTTAATGGATGATGCATTCACTGACCTTGACTTTTGTGTGAATTAATTGAACTTTTTGGACACTATGGCCGGAATTCTCCCATTCCACCTGCTACTGGAATTCTTGCGGGTGGGAGGGCGGACCATGTAAAGATCCATTGAAGTCAGGCAGGAATCTCCGGTTTTCAGGTGAGCACAGCCGGAGAATCCTGGACCTTGGAGCTTGACTCCTGGCATGGACCTCTGTAGTTATCTGCTCCCACTGCCTTCTTCATCTGTGCTTGGAGAGCATCTTGGCTCCCAGCAGATATCTCTCGTCTTCCACCATGGCCACCAGTGCAGCATGAGAAAATCCTTGGAGCACACATGCTTCTGTTTTTTTAATGCATTAATTGGAAATGGGTGTTGCTGGCTGGCCAGCATTTATTGTGTGGAGATGCCGGCGTTGGACTGGGGTAAACACAGTAAGAAGTTTAACAACACCAGGTTAAAGTCCAACAGGTTTATTTGGTAGCAAAAGCCACACAAGCTTTCGGAGCTGCAAGCCCCTTCTTCAGGTGAGTGGGAATTCTGTTCACAAACAGAGCATATAAAGACACAGACTTAATTTACATGAATAATGGTTGGAATGCGAATACTTACAACTAATCAAGTCTTTAAGAAACAAAACAATGTGAGTGGAGAGAGCATCAAGACAGGCTAAAAAGATGTGTATTGTCTCCAGACAAGACAGCCAGTGAAACTCTGTGGGGCTTACAAATAGTGTGCCATGAACCCAATATCCCGGTTGAGGCCGTCCTCGTGTGTGCGGAACTTGGCTATCAGTTTCTGCTCAGCGACTCTGCGCCGTCGTGTGTCGCGAAGGCCGCCTTGGAGAACGCTTACCCGAATATCAGAGGCCGAATGCCCGTGACCGCTGAAGTGCTCCCCAACAGGAACTTTAACCTGGTGTTATTAAACTTCTTACAGCATTTATTGCCCATCCCTAGTTGCCTGAGGGCAGGTGAAAGTCAAGCACATTGCTGCGGCTCTGGAGTAGTCATGATGTGGAGCTTAAGGCTCCGAAAGCTAGTGGCTTTTGCTACCAAATAAACCTGTTGGACTTTAACCTGGTGTTGTTAAACTTCTTGCTCTGGAGTAGGCCAGATTGGGTAAGGATGGCAGATTTCCTTCCCTAAAAGGCATTCGTGAACCTGGTGGGTTTATCCGACAATCGATAATTGTTTCATGGTCATCAGTAGATCCTTCATTCCAGATAATCTTTTATCAAATTCAAATTCCACCACCTGCCATGACGAGATTTGAACCCGGGTCCCCAGGTCATTAGCTGAGTTTCTGAATTAATAGTGTGGTGATAATACCACTAGGTCTTCATCGTTATTCACTGCTTCCCAGGCCAGAGGCATTATGTAGGATCTCTGACATCTACTCCAGCCACAATCTACCTCCCCTTTAAAGATGCAGGCTATCTTTAGCTGCTGCTAATCATTAATGATATTCATCTCATGTTGATTAAGGCAGCCAGTGAACCATACAGTTAGCACTCGCTCAAAGCAGCAATCATACAAGGGAGCAAGCAACACAAAGTTGGAGCACTACTTGAATTGCATTGAACAAAGGTGGATCAATCACATGCTACAAACTTTGTGCCCATTTTTGGGGCTATCCAATCTGGCCTCCAACATGCCTTCTTAAACTGAATTCCTTACTAGTGTAAGCACTTCTCAATTAAATATTTGATACAAATTCCGATATTTTAATGTTTTGTTTTATTCCTGGGATGAGAGAGTCACTGGTAAGGTCTTTATTAATTGCCCATCCCTAATTACCCTTGATCAGATAAGTGGCGGTGAGCTATCTTCTTGAACCTCTGCAGTCTATGTGATGCACTGCTATTAGGGAGGGAGCTCCAGGATTTTAACCAGGCAACATAAAGGAACAGAGATGTAAGTTAGAAAGCTGTTAGGAATGGGGGAAAATTAAGGTTAAAAATGAAATTGGGATAAAATTAAAAGGGGAATTGTTTAAGGGTAGCTGTCTGAAGTGGCTTTGATGTGTGAATTAGCATACCAGTGAGAAAAGCAAGTGTCTACTTATGTGAATAGGGAGAACAATAGGGTGTAGAAGAGATAACTTCAAAGAGGAGAGAGAAGGGAATTGGAACTTATATGCTAAAAGCCAGGTCCACAGGATTGGTAACATCAAAGAGAAAGAATGATATATCCATAGCACAATAACTGGAGGAAGGGACACGGTAATAGCAGCTACCATCACAGCCACACTCAGCTGCAGAAAAGCCTCCTGAAAACAAGTTACTGCTGGGAGGGTGGCTGGTTAGAATCCAAAACTCAAACAGGGAAGGTTATGCCTTTGCTGAAACTGAAGAAGGTTTTCCCAAATGTGGATAGATAACCTGTGGGTGGTAACTACCTGCTGGATTTAGCTCATAGAGATAAATAATATTGGATGTTGTTTGGGAACATAGGGTGTCTCTGAGTTCAGGTAACATAGGTAGTGGGGAACAAAGGGATAAATTTATGTGATACTGTGTGCATAGCCATCTGTGCAGTTAGTGTACTGTTGTATTGTATTATGGTCCTTTTGGTATGTGTTTTTTCCTTTTAAGTTAATAAATATTCCTCTGATTACAAGACATCTGACTGTTCCTCACTGGGTTACACATCATTCCTCGCATTATGCCATATTGAAAATATATGTCACTAAGAACCGATGTTCCAAGTTACCCTTCTGGGTTTTGGAATTCCCTCACATTTAAGTCAGCAGACTTTTTACAATGGTGTGTGACTTGGAGGGGAACATGCAAGTGGATTGTGTTTGCTGTCCTCATCTTTCAAAGGTTGTGGGTTAGAAAGGTGCTGGCAAATGAACCTTGACAAGTTACTCCAGTGCATTTTCAGAATGTAAAACCTGCTGCCACCATGTGCCAGTGCTGGAGGGAGCAAATGTTTAAGCTGATGAATGGGATGCCAATGGAGCGAATAGCTATGTCCTGGATGATATTGAGATTCTTGAGTGTTGGAGCTGAGCCAATTGAAAAGTAGATGTTAGTTTAACACATTTCTGAGTTTCCAGGTTGCAAATTTATCAGTTATTCAACTAAATGAAATATTCAATGCATTTAAAATTTTTAAAATGTCTTTTAATGGTAAATGTGTATAAAATTTCTCAATTCTGCTGGGACTCTGCTCATGTAATGAATAGTAGGAATACGAATAGTAGGTATGTGACAATGGAGTGGGAAGAATCCCAGCAAGGAAATTACCATCATATATAAAGCACAATGGGCAACATTTTCTGATGTTTCCTAAAGTGCTCGCTCTGGTGAGAAAACCAATGTGTAGCTCCCAGGCTGCACAGCTGACTTTTCTCACCAGACAATGCAGCACTTTGAGTAAAATAATGCTGTGGGCATCTCTGATACTGGCACACTGGCAGGATGAGGGCTGATAGAGCTATCAATGCCAGCTCCACAGAGATCGGGGCGCCCCTTGATCTGCATGAAAACACATTCCACCGCACTCCCCCCTCCCCCCATCACCGAAGGATACAGGGAACACCCCCCCTACCCCCCTCACACATGCCTGGGCAAACCCCACCACACATAAAGGGACCCCCCCAATGGAGTTCTCCAGAGGGGCCCCCTTGGCACAGCCTTCGGGCACTGCACCCTGGCACTGCTGCCTGGGCGTGTCGCTCTCCCTGGGGCTCTTCTATTTCTTATTACTTTCCCATTCTCTATTTCAATTGGATAAGATCTCAGACTTTAAGTGTGAGATTTTATGGCCTCCCTCGTCCCGAAACCGTAAAATCCTGCCCGAGGTCAACGGACCTTCCTATTGTCCGCCTCTCACCCGCTCTGATTCCCGTTGCGGGTGGGGCGGTAAAATTCTGGCCTGTGTCTTTTCTAGCACTTGGCCTTTATCCATTCCGGCTTCTACTCTAGATTGGTTCACCTGGTTGGACTTCAGGTAAGTAGAATACACTATTGTGGTAGTTTAATTCTTTGTCTGATTTGCATGATATTCATTGTCCTTCTCCCTTACTCTCTCAATGTCAGAGATTTTTAGACTTGTTACAAGGGTACATAGAAGAACAGGAAGTTGTGTGCATAATCTTCTTCCCTCCAGTACTTCTGACAGAGCTAATCCATTCTGTAGTGATGCAGAACAAGAGCTCAACAGTGTAAACCGAGATCATTTTCCACAAAGCTTTGACCATTCTTATTCCTTGCTTGGCTCACCATTTGCTTGTTGGGGCCTGGGTGAACTAGTTCTGTGGACAAATCCATTGTCTTCCGTCCATTTCATGAATCCTCCATTCTCAAACAATTGTCAGAAATGGCAAAATCTGGAATGTCATGTGTGGCAGAACATTTTTTTTAATGAGTTGATGAACTCTAGAAATTGTTCAATGAAGAGGTTTAACGCCAAACCATTTGGACTATTGGTCAACAAGTATGGAGGATGTCTTCTCCTTCAGCTCGAATGAATCCATTCCAAGATACTCCCAGGGTCAGAATGGGAATGATGATACCATCAACGGTTCCTTGTGCTATTTGTGATGCAGCTCAAAATTATATCCTGAAGTGATTTTGAGTTTCCTGGGCACCAAACTGAATTTTGTGCCATAGCACGATCCTTTGTAATACTCTTTGGGGAAATTTCCTGTCCCGCCTGCCATGGGAATCGTAGTGGATGGAGAGTGGACCATGCAAAAGTCCATTGACCTCGGGTGAGATTTTCTGGTTTGGGCCAGTGCGGCTGGACAATCCTACCCTCGGTGTCCCTGATTTATTCTGTGATGGATTTTGAGTCTGAGGACTCACGGTATGATCAACCTTTCATCTTAGATTAACAAGGCGTGCACAATACTGAGCTCAAAAGAGAAAATGCTGGAAAATCTCAGCAGATCTGGCAGCATCTGTAAGGAGAGAAAAGAGCTGACATTTTGAGTTTTGTCAAAGCTAAAAGGCATAAAAAGTGGGAGATATTTATACTGCAGGGTGAGGGAATGAAAGATGAGGGAATGAGCACAATATAAATATCTCCCTTGAAACATCAACTCTTTTCTCTCCTTACAGATGCTGCCAGACCTGCTGAGATTTTCCAGCATTTTCTCTTTTGGTTTCAGATTCCAGCATTGGCAGTAATTTGCTTTTATCTCAATCCTGAGCTGTCTGCATTGCTCAAAGTACCCATTTTAAGATGATACTGTTCGTAACGTACTCTGCTTATCCATTTTCACAGGTTTCTCGGATTTCTGTACATTCTTCATTTGTTTTCTGTGCTTGGCACATTTTGTTCAGCTTCTGTGTGGTTGCTGGTAAGAATTTGTTTCCAAGTGAGCTGTTTGAACCGACCTTCTCAACAAGATTTCTAGGTTTCCCCACTGAAATGTGTGACAATGCATTTGTTACTGTTTGCCTTATACATATTCATCTTGTTCCTTCACCTGCTGTTCCAAGGAAATCTTTTGTCTGGTTTTCTCTATATCTTCCAATTCATCTCCTTTAAAGAAAAAGTTGTAATGCTGTGCAAGCTTTCCGGTTTAATAGTGAGCATTTTTGATTGTGGGTCACATGCAAAGTATCTTTGAGTTCTTTCCCTTTATGTTGGAGGTGAGCAATCACTTTCAGCTAATTGCCCCTTGGACCATTGAGTCATATAGTTGATGGCTGGAATATCTCTGGTTTTAACCACTTTTCCAACATTGGTGGAATTGCTGACAGTGCCGGGGATTGTCAGAGGACACAACAGGATATAGATAGATTGGAGACTTGGGCACAGAAATGGCAGATGGAGTTTAATCCAGACAATGCGAGGTGATGCATTTTGGAGGATAAAATTTAGGTGTGAATTATACTGTGAATGGCAGGACTCTTAGGAACATTAACAAATAGAAGGATCTGGGTGTGCAGGTCCACAGTTCCCTAAAAGTGGCAGCACAGGTAGCCAAAGTGGTTAAAAAAGCATTTGGCATGCTTGCCTTCATCAACTGGGGAATCGAGTACAAGAGTTGGGAAATCATGTTGCAGCTAAATAAAACATTGCTTAGGCCGCATTTGGAGTATTGCATGCAGTTCTGGTCACCACACTACCAGAAGGACGCGGAAGCTTTGGAGAATGCAAAGAAGGTTAACCACGATGTTGCCTGGTCTTGAGGGTGGTGGCTGTGAGGAAAGGTTGAATAAACTAGGATTGTTTTCACTGGAAAGATGAGGGGAGACCTGATAGAGGTCTACAAAATTATCAGAGGCATGGACAGAGTGGATAGTCAGAGGCTTTTTCCAAGGATGAAAGTGTCAATTATAAAGGGGAACAGGTTCAAAGTGAGAGGGGGAAAGTTTAATGGAGATGTGCGGGGAAGTTTTTCAGGGTGGGTGCCTGGAACGTGCTGCCAGAGAAGTTGGTGGAAGCTGGCACAATAGCAACATTTAAGAGACATCTGGATGGGTACATGAATAGGGAGGGAATAAAGAGAAATAAACCAAGTAAGGTTGGAAAGTTTTTTTTTAGTTTAGTTAGGGCATCATAATTGGCAGAGGCTTGGAGGGCCGTAGGGCCTGTTCCTGTGCTGTACTTTTCTTTGTTTTTTTGTTCTCTTTGTCTGTTCTAGAACTTGTCCGATTTTTCAATGGGAACAATGGATTTACTTTCAAAGGAGCTCAAGATAAATAAAGTGAATCTCCATCAGCTTTGGCAATGTGGCTGGCTGCCTGAGATAAACTCAGTGGGTTTTGGGAACATTTATTCCTCCTGCACTGCTTCAGCCTGAAGAACATTGCTGAAAGGACGAGAGAAAGCTCCTCTTTTTTTACTCCAAGAATCTGTTCTATTTAAGGAATGTCAGGAAAAGATGTTTTATTGAGCTCATTAGGATATATTAACCTCTAGTCCATGATTTTAAGAGTCTTATAATGCACTTGTTCTCCTGTTTTATACATCCCTAAATACTTCCCCTTCTTCCTTATCTTCTTTCATTCCTCTTCCATCTTCCTTTCCTTTCTCCACATCCCTGTGCATTTACCCTATTCTTTCAGTGGTACTAATCTGTCCCTCTTCACCTCTCTATTGATGATGTTTGTCACTCCAGTGAGGCTGCATGCGACAATTATGGTGCTCTCAAGTGCTTCTTTTCCCTTGGGGAAAATCACCATTATCTATTGATCAAATTGCTAGAGTATATAGGGGAGGTGATGGCCTAGTGGTATTATTGCTAGACTATTAATCCAGAAACTCAGCTAATGTTCTGGGGACCCCGAGTTCGAATCCTACCCCTGCAGATGGTGGAATTTGAATTCATTAAAAAAATCTGGAATTTAAAACGTACTGGTGACCGTGAAACCATTGTTGATTATCGGGAAAAAACCATCTGGCTCACTAATGTCCTTTAGGGAAGGAAATCTGCCGTCCTTACCTGGTCTGGCCTACGTGTGACTCCAGAGCCACAGCAATGTGGTTGACTCTCAACTGCCCCCCCCCAAAAGGGCAACGAGGAATGGGCAATAAATGCTGGCCAGCCAGCGATGCCCATGTCCTATAAATGAATTTTTAAGAATCTGCAAGGACACAGCAGCAAGATATTCACATTCTAGGATGGCACAGAAAGCATTAGTGTAAATTTTAGGGGGAATACTAATTTTATCATCTAACTTGAAAACAAAATCACACACTTCCGATCTGACCTTTATGGACCAGAGGATTTTGAATCTCCCTTTTTCTGATGCCTCACACGCATTACTGGATCCATCTAGTTTATATGGCCCAGGTGTTGACAAATAGTGTCACCATAGCCAAACACTTTTGGCTTTGTGGGTTGCCTTTTCATTTGAACTGACAGTTTTCTTTGACTATAACAGTACAGAGTTGTGCTGACAGGAAGGATCTCACTGGTAATGGAAGGTGGCATTTATAGCATTCTTACGGAATTAATAGCACCTGACTATCACTGTCATTTCATTACCCACTAAGTACCAATTTTCAGATCTGTAAAATTGTGAATACTGAACAGAGTGTGAATAATAATTTATTGTGTCACAGCTCCAAATAAATGTTATATTGTCAGTACAGTCAATGTAGTCAAATATCTGTGATTGGGGTCCAGTTGCACAGCGTTTGTGACTAACAGAATCATCAAGACAATTTAGCAGTCAGCACTCTGTGTAAAATCTTGGGCGGAGTGGGGGGTGGGGTGGGGGGAGCGGGGGAGGGGGGGTTGTTGGGGGCAGAAATAATCTTACTGGAGCCATTAAAGTTTCAGAAAAAAAGACGTTTAATGCAGCACAAAGCAAAGTAATGTTGTTACTGTCACTTCAGAATTATTCTGAATAATCGAGCTAAAAATTGGTTTGCGATTCCTGATGTGCCTGCACCAAATCTGGTGGAAGTAAATCTGGTGGAGGTAGACATCACATTAAGCCTGTTTTACCACCACATTTACCTGATACTAGTGTTGGACTAAGTTTCTCCGGTACAGCCGGTTGCCTTTGCACTCAGCAAGGAGCCAGCTGAGTAACACTGTTCTGATAGTAGCCTGATGCAGACAACCTTCTGTTCTCAGAGGCTATCTGTTCCTCTTAAAGGGAATCTGCGAGGAAGAGAAAGAAATGGAACAGATCAAGGGTACCCACATATCTTGAGCCCTATGGAGGAGATGTCTGACTGATGTCACAATCTGCCTAGTCTACAAACTTCCAGTGGACGTTTCCCATGTATGTGCTAATATCCTCATCAAAGTGGTGTCCAGCATGGCAAGCACCAGGAGTGTGTACACAAACCGTGGACAACATTTTGAAGGGAAAATGGCACCAGTAGCACCCATAAATTGGAGGCAGTTTCACAGCCAAGGAGTTGGACATGTCGGCTTCATTGTATTATCCACTTAACTTCATTCATAATTTACTGAATATAAAGTTGATGTCAGACTAAACAATCATAGAATTGTAGAATCCCTACAATGCAAAAGGAGGCAATTTGGCCCACTGAGTCTGCACCGACTCTCTGACAAAGTGTCTTACCCAGACCCTCTCGCCTGCCCTATCCCCGTAACCCCATACATTCATTATGGTTAATCGAGTTAACCTACACTTCTTTGGACTGTGAGAGGAAGCCGGAGCACCCAGAGGAAACCCACACAGACTTGGGGAGAAGGTGCAAACTTCACATAGTCAGTCACCCGAGGCTGGAATTGAACCTGGGTCCCTGAACTCGTGTCCTCCAGTACTCCCCAGAACATGTCTCCAAATTCACGGCAGTGTGCTGTGTCCTCCACAATATGACTCTCATGATGCAGCAAGCCTTGCCACCAAATGTAGAGGGGGGAATGTGGGGGGAATGTGGTGGGAGCTGGGGAGACAGCAGAGAGACAGTGCAGGGGGTGGGGGTAGTATGGTGGGAGCTGGGGAGACAGCGAGGAGACAGTGCGGGGGATTGGGGGGGGGGGAATGTGATGGGACCTGGGGAGACAGTGGAGAGATAGTGCGGAGGGTGGGGGGGGGGGGGGGAATGTGGAGGGAGCCAGGGAGACAGCGAGGAGACAGTGCGGGGGATTGGGGGGGGCGATGTGATGAGGACTGGGGAGACAGCGGGGGGAGTATGGCGGGAGCCAGGGGGAAAATGGTGAGGCAGTGGAGGGGGGGAGACAGTAGGGAGAATGTGATGAGAGTCAGGGAGACAGTGGGTGGAACTTGGGCAAAGTGTTGCCTGCATGCCTCATGGTCTCTCTCTCTCTACCTTCACATAGCCACAGCTGCAGCAGCCCCCTCCTCCTAACACACACCACCTCAACAACCACCTCCCCCCAACCACCTAAAATACAACAGAAGCAGACCATCACCCTGTTTTCCTTTGTTCCTTCTTCCCCTCTTCTCCCCACCCCACTCCTTCTCTTCTGCCACATGGGGGTTCCCCCCATTCACCATGCCACACAAGAAAAAATTAACATGAATAATAATATATAATTTTTAAGAAGAGGAAGGCCCAGGAGGCAAGAAGACAACAAGCCACAAGGTAAGGGCAAGGCATCACCGGGAGCAACAAGGGCTGGACTGAGCCGAAGGAAGCAGAAAGAAGCAGAGCACGAAGAAAAGGGGACATGTCCTCTCTGTGTCCGTCTCCAAAAATCTCTCTCTCTCTCTCTCCCTTCACATATTCACAGCTGCTTATGTTAGCTGTTCCTCTAATCACACCTGGCTCTCTCGCGTATTTGCTGTTGATTGGCTCAGGCTGTGATTGAAGGAACTCAGAAATCTGCAACTTCACTGAACGGACTTTCCAGCATTGTGATCAGTGAGTTTCAGTGGGAATCTCAGAATCAGTTTTACGTTGGTGTGATTTTCCCACCTCGGGGCCCACCACGGCAGATCGGGAACCCGCTGGAGGCTGGCATTCAATTGATTTGCATCCCTGCAAATGGGTTACAGATAAAGGCCTGACCAGAACCTTCCCACAACTCCTGATGTTCCGTAACGCCAGCGGGAAAACATGCCGGTCTGGAAAATGTCTCGACCAACGTGGCGTGCAGACATCGGAACCTATGTATAGAGCCTTGCTCACATCATGGATATGCACGGAGAAGTTGACGCTGGAGACCTGCAGCTATCGGACTCTGGACGGACACATCACATTGAATGGTGGGTGGTTCTTCATGGATATGGTATTAATGTGAAGCAGCCTTCAGGAGGTGAGAGATCCCCATGTAGCACCTCCTGCTTCCATTATGTTGGAGTTGTTTCATAACGTCAGTGCTTTGCCAGCATCTTCCATGGTCTTTGCTAACTTCTCTGACTTCCTTTGCCAAGCGCAGGTAGGGTAGTGGTAGGTGAGGGGGTGGAGTGGGCGAGGAAGGGTAGGTATGGTGCGGAGGAGGAAGGTCTTAGGGTGGAAGTGGTGAGCCTGGGAGAGGGGGTTGAAGTTGTTGGGGGGACCGGTGAGTTTGGTGGGGGGATGAAGATGTTGGGGTGAAGTGGATTATAACTCTAGCCCCAAGTATAGACTGCCTGAGATCTGGAGCACTCGCTCAACAACTACCCTCACCTGAGTTTAAGGCAGCACCTTCACATAGACACTTATTTTGGGTCTGAATAAATGAACCACATCTCCCCAAGGAAAGTAACTACTAAGAGATATTGTCTTTTCCCAGATAGTTTGTTAAATAATTTGTTGGCTAAGTTATAACTGTTTGGATATTATAAGGGTCTCTCTTCAAAAATTGTATCTACCTCCTTTCAGAAAATGCAAGAGAGGTGGGTTCCATTCCTGCATGCAGAAGACTTCAAGAGACATTATACTTTGCCAACTTACTTACAAGTTCATTACAGAACTATTTAACATGCAATAGACTTTAAAGAGGCTAAGTACATCGCAACATTAATGATTATAAATGATTAAAAACATTTTCTTAGCTCTAACTCAGAATCCAGTAACTTTAAAAATTCAATATCACAGCTAATATCAATTTAAGAATACCCATCAATATTCACAGTAATGTTTTACTTGAATCCCGAATGAGTCAATCGTTGGGGCAGTTGGACAGTAAAGCTGTCTGCTTTACGATAACAACCCCTTGCCAATTGGAGAAACTTTTTTTTTTAGTTATATCCAATCAAAAACCAAATTGGTCCAATCGAAGTTCCTACAAGAGAGACATTACACATCCAAGCTGACAGGACAGGCCCCTCTTTACCCGTCTTGGGCTCGATCAACAATATCCAAGCTGATAGGAGCAGGCATTACACCCATTCCAGTGCTTGATCTGAGCTTCATCTTAGCCAAAAGGCCTAGATGCCGTTTTAAAAAATTGTTTCAAATGAAGCCTCAGTGTAACCTCATTGACTTCTATCAAGTGCAGGATCAAAAACTGCACTTGATCTTAGCCAAAAGGTGGAGAAACATTGCAGGAGTTCTCCCAGTGCTCTTCCTACAATGTCTCTGATCTGAAAGGAAACTGGAACCATTATACCTTCCAAAACCAGATTACATCATTCTTTAGCAGCAATGGGTGTTACCTTTTTGATCAATTCATTCCCTTAGATGTGTACTTATTATTGTCTACTGTTTATTTGTTTAAATGGTGTTATTATTCACTCTGTGAGCCAGTGTATTGTCATGTTCGAAATTATGCCCTTGTTATCTTTCCTGTTTACTTCCAATTGTTTCCATTTCGACAGAAGTGATTGTAAACTGTTTATAGAAGAGTAGATATTTTAAAGTCTGTTATTCTAATTTGCTGAAGTAAAACATAAGAAAAGCTCCTGAATAAATAACAGACAATATCATCACAAAAGCTTTCAAAATTCCTTTGAAAATTACTTTAAGGCTTTTTCTTATCTTTGCTTATGTGAAGAGAACTTGAAAAGTCCTGATGCTATTTTATGCGTGGCCCAGATGAGGTGTGTTTAACACCCGTCGAAACCAAAGCTGTCAGCAAGATTTAAGGCTTCTGGATAAAATTGGTGATAGTTGAATACATGCCCGCTTAGAATAGAATCTCTACAGTACAAAAAGAGGCCATTCGACCCATCAAGTCTGCAGTGACCACAATCCCACCCAGGCCCTATTTCCGCAACCCCACACATTTATCCTGCTAATCCCCCTGACACTGAGATCAATTTTAGCATGGCCAATCAACCTAACCCACACATCTTTGGACTGTGGGAGGAAACCAGAGCACCCGGAGGAAACTCACACAGACAGGGGGAGGACATGCAGAATCTGCACAGACAGTGACCCGAGGCCAGAATTGAACCTGGGAACCTGGCGCTATGTGGCAGAAGTGCTCAGCGCTGTGCCACCGTGCTGCCCGTGTTCAATTCAAAAGTATAACATCCTAAATACATATGAATTCTCCCTATTTGTTCACATATTTCCTTCACAGGGGGAGGGGCAAAGCTAGTAGGTAGGTGGGTTTTAGAGCATTGGGGGTGGAGGGGAGTTATTTCAGGCTGAGAGGGGATGTGGATTAGGAGGGCCAAGGGTGTCCAGGGGGAAGAAGGGGTGGTGGGGAAAATGGATGGTGCTGTGCAGGAAGGGGCTATGGGAGAGGATGGACTGAAGAAGGGAATCTGGAGGGTTCAGTGGGGTGCAGGTGGGAGTCATGGGGAAGGGGTTTGGGAAGGGTTTCAGTGGGCTGAGGGTGTTGGTGGGGAGGAAGGGGTGGCGGGGAGAAAGATTGGGCTGTGAGGAAGGGGTTGTGAAAGAGGCAGGAGTGAGGGAGGGGGTAAGAAACAGTAAATATGTCGGGGGGGGGAGGGGGGAGATGAAGGGGTGAGAGTTGATGCTGGACTCTAGGGGGTGAGGTTGGGTGAGACAGGATGAAGGAGTGAGGGAGTCCAGACTGCTGGAGGAGTGGAGATTGATGAAGAGGTGAGGGAAGGAGTTGGGAAGATGCCAGAGTCAGGGACTGGAGGGAGAAGTCAGGATCACGGAGCCTGTGGGACCGGAGTAGGTGGATGGAGTAAGGGTGGAGGGTGAGGACAAGGAGGTATAACACTGGAGCGGGGGGAATAGGTTGGCCTGCGGAAAGATGCATGGGTGGAGGTGCAGGAGGCAGTGAAGGTGGGTACGGGAGGGGGTGGTGAGTGGTGAGCGGGGGGTGTCGGGGGAGGGGGGGGGGGAGTGTGGTAGGGGTGGGATCTGCATGAGGCTGTGAAAGGCCCTGCCACAAACATTTCTCCTTCCGGAATCACTGGTGCAGCTGAACAGCGAGAGTTGAGGGGACATTGGAAAGGATTTGCAAAGCCTATATGATGACACTGAAAAAAACAGCACTCAACATTATTTAGTGCAAGTGTGAATATATTTACATAAAATACGGTGACAGTGTTCACCCGCACAACCGCTTGTGCTCCAAAAGTCTTTATTTTCCTAGGCCCACTGCTTCTCCTAAATGCTGCGTGGTACATCAGCTGGAGCATTGCATTTCTCTACATTCCTCATTCCCCGTCCAACTCTGCATCGTACCTCATCACTGCTGAACATTGGGCAAAGGTTGTGAACCAGCTCCCTCCAGAGCACAGAGCACATCCATGAACAAGGGGAAGGCTCTTACAGGCATGTGACATAGAGGCTATTAGTTCCCTTTGTGCCTGCACTGGGTCTCCCCCTTCCACCCCATCATCCCTCCCCACTCACCCCAACTGCATGCAGTGTCCCATGTCTGCTAAAGGGTGAAGGAGGCACAGTGCCCACTCCACCACAATGAGGATGTGAAGTGAGGTTGCGGGGCTGAGAGGCAGGACATGCCATTGCCATTGGCCCTCAGTGGCACGGTGGCACGGTGGCACAGTGGTTAGCACTGCTGCCTCACAGCGTTAGGGACCTGGTTTCAATTCCCAGTTTGGGTCACTGTCTGTGTGGAGTTTGCACGTTCTCCCCCTTTTTGCGTGGGTTTCCTTCGGGTGCTCTGGTTTCCTCCCACAGTCTGAAAGACATGCCGGTCAGGTGCATTGGCCATGCTAAATTCTCCTTCAGTGTACTCGAACAGGCTCCGGAATCTTGCGACTATGGGATTTTCACAGTAACTTCATTGCAGTGTTAATGTAAGCCCACTTGTGACACTAATAAATAAACTTAAAACTTGCACCTTCCTTGGGCCCTGACGTTTTGGAGTCTGTGCAGATTGTGCAATCATGTATGGGACTTGCCCTGACGGAGCGGAGGAGCTCGTTCATTCTCTTATGGCATTGGGGGTTGCGGAACCCCTGTGCACCCGCTGTGTATCGGACACCTTGACACACGCTGGGTTTATGTCTCTTTTGGGCCTCTTCGTCCTCCCATCATCTGGGTAGAGAATGTCCCTCCAGACCTCGACATGGTTAAGGAGAATGCGTAGGGAGGCATGACTAAACTTAGGCGCTTGACCTTCACATCCCCTTCATGACATCTTGGTAAAAGATGCCGATGGCAGGAAATCCAGGTGCCTTTTAAATATGGTGCCCAGATAAGATGGCGAATTGCTTACCTTCAGCCCTGCCCTGCCACAGAATATGGTGCAAAACACCTGGCTGCATAATTAATGAGGCCAAGGTCAGGAGATGTGAGGGAATTTCCCTCCGACATCCGCAGTGGGAATCACCCCACATCCTCACCCCTGCCATGGGACTTAGTCCCAGATGGGAGAAATCTGCCTCAGGGGTAAGAAGGAATGGACGAGGATATCAGCAGCAGATGAGCTGAGGCAGGGTCGGGGTGACAATATCATGGAAATGGAACTGGGCGATTCTAATGATTCACTCTTTTCTCATGAGGAAGTTAACAATTAGGTGTGCCTCTGAAGAATATATGCAAAATAAATTTGAAGACACAACTTAAATGCAAAAGCAATCATTAGGAACATTACCATTTAAGTTGTACACAAATGAGCTGTATGTCACTCATAACCATGCATAATGGCATCAATTTAATGGATTTCTAATCTCAAAATGTCCTCATTTAATAGCTTTGTTTGTAAGGTTGTTGCTCAATCACTTGATTTAATCCAATAGATCACAATCAAATTAGTAATAAGAAATGCTCTTTCTGATAACATCAGTTCAGTAACAAACCTGGGTGGTGGACAAGCTTATTTAATTTTTCTGCGAGTGTTTATTTGATTAGAAGTTAAACATGGTCATCAATTTCCTTATGTTTGCTTGTCAGCATGGTAAATAGCAATCTCTGGTCCATTTCTCTTAATTAATGGTTTGTTACTAGTAATCAAGAAACAAAGAGGTTAGAACAACCCTCTTTACTGTGGCAGTCCGTGCTCCAGACCTTAGTTTATAATTAAGAAGCTATAGATCATGACGTTGCAGTTCCTTTTAATGGCTTCATGATTACTGGGTTTTGTTTGTAATTGAGAAATAAGAACCAGGAGGGGCTTGGAATTCCCAAATTAGTGCAGCTTGTGGTTAGTGGATCATGAGTAATCATTCCTTTCGTAATCAGGGCAGAGACTACTCAAATGCTGTGTCAAAATGTATTTATTTTTTCATAGTTATCATAGAATCATAGAATCCCTACAGTGCAGGAGGAGGACATTCGGCCCATTGAGTCCGCACTGACCACAATCCCAGTCAGGCCGAATCCCCATAACCCCATCCATTTACCTTAGCTAGTCCCCCTGACTCTAAAGGGCAATTTATCAAGGCCAATCAACCTAACCCGCACATCTTTGGACTGTGGGAGGAAACCCGAGCACCCGGAGAAAAAATATGCAGACACAGGGAGAATGTGCAACTTCACACAGATAGTGACCCAAGCCAGGAATTGAACCCAGGTCCCTGGCACTGTGGGGCAGCAGTGCTAACCACTGTGCCACCCCAAGTTGTACTGAGCGTGAACAGCATGTGTTTGATGAAGAATAGTCATGGGAAACTTCTCAGAACAAGGTGCCAATTTACTAGAACAGTTGTATGGTCGCCATTATTTATTTATATTATTACTGTCACAAGTAGGCTTACATTAACATACAATGGAGTTACTTGGAAATCCCTGGTCACCACACTCCAGTGCCTGTTTGGGTACATTGATGGAGAATTTAGCATGGTCAATGCACCTAACCGGCACGTCTTTCGGACTGTGGGAGGAAATCGGAGCACCCAGAGGAAACCCACGTTGACATGGGGAGAATGTACAAACTCCACACAGACTATCACCTAAGGCTGGAATTGAATCCGGGTCCCTGATGCTGTGAGGCAGCAATGCCAACCACTATGTCACCGTAGTTGAGGTCTATTTTTTATTTTAGTGTATTTTTACACCCAGTTTTTTAGTCTTTGGGAAATAGTTGGCGGAAGAATTGCTGAACTGGTCATCAGGCTATTGAACTGCGATGAACATTACTTCTGCGGCCAACAAGACCTGGCGTTGGACTCAAACCTGGAACTTCTGGTCTAGTGGTAGGGACGTGACCACTGTGTCACAAGACCTCCTTAGTATGAATCAATGGAAAGACTTTCTTCCATAAAATCATAGGTTTGAATTAGATTCATCGTGGTCAAGTTGCCGCAGCATTGTTTTGATGACCGTAATATTCAAATGGCTATTAAATTAACTAATGTGCACATTAATGTGTTGGCAGCTTCATTCCAAATGAACCATCAAAGATGAAAATCTTGCCCTCATGCCTGTTCTTTCCAATAAGCAAAAATTGGGATTTATCTCGAGGATGATCTCTATATTTTTCAGGGATTTGATCTGAGCTAATATTGATCAGTGGATAAGGAAGGCAGTTCACAAAGGATAGTTAGAGTTTTTGATAATGCTCAATTCAAGGTGCCTTTGTACTTCTTGTACCCGATTTTCCATACCCTCCGTGGCGTGTTTCGCGGTGGTGGAGGTTTGGTGGTGGGATCTTCTGATCTCATTGCAGAGACTGGGGTTTCCTGTTTTATGCAACCCCCTCCCCCCTCAACCCCCCGCCTCCTCACCCCTCCCCACCCCCGGCCTTGATCTCATCTCCCCTGGCAGTCCTGACCTTCCCCCCCCCCACCTCTGCGGCAGTCCGGATCTCACCCCACCCCCCCGCAGTCCTGCCCCATCCCCCACAGTCCCGACACCACCCCCTCACAACTGTCCAGACTTCCTGGACAGGCCAATCCCCCCGCCCCGCCCCGATGGCCAGCCCCAATCGCTGGCGTCTCCCCTCTGTCATCCAGCCAGGCAGTGGGAAGCCCACCCCCACAGATTGCCCCAGAGGCCCTCCCCCTCTTGCCCCGCCCCCTTAGCATAGCCCAATGCCTGTTCTTTTCCTTTCTCAGCTAAGGGATTTTTAATCTCAGAACTGTCCTTTACAGTAAGATCCTCCCACATCCCCACCGCCCCACTCATGGGAGATTCTTCCTCTTGCACAAGCTCGGCAAATCTTTCAGTCTCATCTCAACTCCCCATGAATTTGGCCTTTTCAATCTAAGCGTAAGCTTGTACCTGCTTTCCTGTATCATGAACCACACCATCATGTTACCTATGGCTAATCTCTCCCCTGATACTGGCAGATTTA
Organism: Mustelus asterias; assembly: GCF_964213995.1. Taxonomy (NCBI): domain Eukaryota; kingdom Metazoa; phylum Chordata; class Chondrichthyes; order Carcharhiniformes; family Triakidae; genus Mustelus; species Mustelus asterias. The sequence goes on along the minus strand of NC_135807.1, from coordinate 92,910,983 downwards.
CCTTGCCTGTGTTTTCAGGAATATCTTAGAAACCCTACCCTGCTCAAAACCCATCTGCGAAGAGAATGTTATTATTTTTAATATTTTGGGCACTTATTGTATCATTCTAAGAAGCAGGCTTGTGGGTGCTGTGAATGTGTGGTTGTGTGTGGACATAATTTAATTAAGCTGGTGGAGGGATTGTTTACAAAGTTGAGGACATTGAAGATGATAGGTGTGAAATGCAGGCACTAGAAGTAAATATGGCTAAGTTGAATTTACTGCAAGCAAATAAAACATGGAGAGAAATTTGCATTAGGAGATAGTTGTTAGATTTCAAAGGTAATTTTTTTTAACAGAAACCCTACAGTACAGAAAGAGGCCATTCGGCCCATCGAGTGTGCACCAACCACAATCCCACCCAGGCCCTACCCCCATATCCCCACATATTTTACCCACTAATCCCTCTAACCTGCGCATCTCAGGACACCTAAGGGGCAATTTAAGCATGGCCAATCAACCTAACCCGCACATCTTTGGAATGTGGGAGGAAACTGGAGCACCCGGAGGAAACCCACGCAGACACGAGGAGAATGTGCAAACTCCACACAGACAGTGACCTAAGCCGGGAATCGAACCCAGGTCCCTGGAGCTGTGAAGCAGCAGTGCTAACCACTGTGTTACCGTGCTGCCCCAGTAAGTAAAAAAGGGGTTACAATTTGGAAAATGTCATAAATAAGGCAAGGTTATTCAATGTTATTTTACCCAAAAGTGATGGCAATAGGGTGAACATTAAAAGTTTTATATTCTAGGAAGATTATATTTCAAAAGAAGGATCATAGAATAATGGTCTCAAACATGAAAAGACAAAAATATATTTAAGGAGAGATGTGAGAGCTGTGTGGGGAGAGTTCATGTTAGACCTCCTGGAGTATGCTTTGTGCTGGGACAGAACTGTAAAAGAGCAGAATGAGGGAGCTTCCAATCCACCCAGAAAAGTGCCTGTTCTTTTCAGAAAACAGGGTTGTTTTAAGGTTTCTTGCAATTTCCACAGCAGAGTGGGAGAAGAAGGGCTGTGACACTCTTCCCCCATTGCAACAGTGGGGTTGCCTTATGGTAATATTACTGACATTTTTATACATTAAATATTTATAAGGAATTATTGCCTAAAGGGGTGTTTATTTGTGAGTTTAACAAATAGGAAATCTTTTTGTGGTGAACCTTTTGTAAGACTAATTTTAACTGTGTAGATGTAATGTTATGTGTTTAAGTTTTCTTTTCCTAATACATGTTTTAATTTAATATTTAAAATCTCCAATAGTGTCACTGGAATTTGTGGCTTTTGAACTTCAGTACATATATCTTGATAGCTTGCCAAGTTCCCCTTTGGGATTTGGCTTACATGCATGTACCATCTGCCAGATCATAACACCATCTCTTTGGCAAGATGTCTCACATAAACCTTATAATGGTCTTTTATCTTGGAATTAATTAGGCAGTTTAAAGCATAATTATTTACAGCCTGGCATTCTTAATTCTTTTTTGCGACTTTGGAGACTCATAGTCTATCCACTGTTAGCACACAGGCTGCTACTGTTGTCTCCAAGTATATACACCTTGCATCTCCTTCCCAATAAAACAATCTGGGCCCCCTTTTAATTTTTTACTGCCCAAAACATAACAATCTGATTTGATTTGATTTATTATTGTCACATCTATTAGTATACAGTGAAAAGTATTGTTTCTTGCACGCTATGCTGACAAAGCATACCGCACATAGAGAAGGAAAGGAGAGGGTGCAGAATGTGGTGTCACAGTCATAGCTAGGGTGTGGAGAAAGATCAACTTAATACGAGATAGGTCCATTCAAAAGTCTGATGGCAGCAGGGAAGAAGCTGTTCTTGAGTTGGTTGGTATGTGACCTCAGATTTTTGTTTCTTTTTCCTGACGGAAGAAGGTGGCAGAGAGAATGTCCGGGCTGCGTAGAGTCCTTGATTACGCTGGCTGCTTTTTCAAGGCAGCGGGAAGTGTAGACAGAGTCAATAGATGGGAGGCTGGTTTGAGTGATGGACTGGGCTTTGTTCACGACCCTTTGAAGTTTCTTGTGGTCTTGGACAGAGCAGGAGCCATACCAAGCTGTGATACTACCGGAAAGAATGCTTTCTATGGTCACAATCTCATAAACCTTATAATTGTAATACCACCACCGCAAAGAATGGGTAGCCATAGTGATGAGTTTTCATGAACACCATCCAAAATGTAACAAAGTATAACAATCCATGTAGTTTAACCAGCAAATTACTACACACAGTACAAGGAATATTCTTCACATTTTCTCATTAAGCAGTCTACATTGGCAAATCAACCAAATGAAGCAAACAGTGAGGATTCAAAGTCTACTTTATGTCAATTTTAAAATTCTCCCTCTAATGCATAAAGTTCTCCTCCTCTCTTATTGTTAGTGACTTCACCTTCCATCATGTGTTGTAGTGTATATCCTTTCTTCTGTCAAGTAAATTTCAAAGCAAGTCTTTGGTTAAAAGCTTTCCCAATCAATTCAGTCTGGGGAATTTTGTCAAGTCTGGTTACATGCAGATAATCCGTGTGATTTTAGAATTCCATTGGATGCAAGTTATAAATTGTGATGAAATCCTCTGTCATAACTTCTTTTATCATCTGATTTCAGTATCTCCCCTTTTCTCTGTTGAATCGGTCTTTGAACCATTTGATTCAGATTCTAGCTCATCCTCTCAATTTTCTTTCATGTCTGGTCAATATTCAACATCCTTGTCCAATCTTTTTCCATGGGGGACCGCGTTTCAATTCTTTTCCCACTCGAGGGGCAGATGAGCAAATTTCGGAAAAAATAAAGTCTGACACAACTTTAAACAGGAATTTAAAAAAAGCTGAGGTCCAAAAAAAAAACAACTGGCTGAACAAAAAAAGGAAACAATCGTCGAAAATCTCCATCCTTGTCCGTGGCTAGGATTCTCTAGTGCTGCTGAAAGTTAATGGAGTTTTGGTTGGAACACCAAATTCTCTGTTCTCACTTGCAGGGGGATGGTCACCGATCAGGTCAGAGAATCCCACCCAATATCAAAGCAATATTAATAAGTAAGGATGGCCATTAGAGGGTGTATGTGTGTGTCTGGCTCACTTCCACTCTCAGGGTACTCACTCATTCACTCACTCGCTCGCTCACTCACTTGTTCCCATTCAACATGAACTTTGTTTAACTCCTTCTGAGTAAGGGACAGTTTCTTCATTTTGAGGTTTTATTTTCTGCTTTCGGACTTGAATCCATCCTTGTAGTTTCGCAGTAGCAGCACCAGTTGGAGTTGAGCCATTTTGGTCGTAAGCACTGTCTCTCTTCTGTCCATTGCTGCTGTATTCTGCTTTGACACCTGTGGTTTAGGGTCTGTAGGCATGCTTAATTGAGACAGATTCAATTTGTTTCCAGCTGGTTTTAACTTTTGATTCTTTGGACACATCTTTTGTCAGAGATGTACTTTTTACAGTTGGATTACAAAGAGTCCCTGATTTCTTTGGCATATTGTCAGTTTCAATAGATGTCTCTACTATCCTTTAGGACAGTAACACAATAGCCCACAACATCCAAACTCTCGGGTTTTGTAACTGGGGAGCACGCCAAAGATGTGTTGGGGAATCGCGCCCCTCCCTGAAAGTTTCCAGGTAAGGATTGGATGGCAATTTCTTGGGAAGTTCAAACTTGGGAAATCTCCCTGCATTGAAGATCATCCAAAAGTATGATTTAAAGTGCAAACTTTGGATGTTTCCAACTGTCTTACAATAATAGTTACCCAAGAAAAGTTTAAAGAAATGGAACTACTTCTAATTCCGGTTTAACTATAGTACTGCCTCCCCCACCCCCGTTCGCGACTCACCCATGGGACTCATCTCCCCACCAACCCTACCAAGCACCCAGTCGGACACTTCCCGATGACCTGATCCTCCAATGACCAAACTCACTGACCAACTGACCCCAACTGCCCACCCGACACCCCCCCCCACTGACTACCTGACATGCCTGATCACATGATCCTCCCCCCACTGACTACTCAACTCCCCCACTGAACACACAATGCAGATACTACTCAACTCCCCCCCTGCAGCTGAATCCCCAATCACCTATCTCCCACTGACCAACATCCCCACCCCTTCACTAGCCAACCAACCCCAAAACTTCTGACCCCCCCCCACCCCCAACTGACTCTCCTCCTGCTGACCACCCGATCCCCAGTCCCCCCACCGACCACCCAATTCCCACTGACTAACTGGCCCCTGTCCCACTCTCCAGCCCTCGACTGAAGGCCACAGGAGCACCCTGCGTGACAGAGTTCTTGCCTGACTTGAGTCAGAGGATCTGGTGAGAACGGAGCAACTGGATTTCCAGGTAAGTAACTGGGAGAGGACTGGTAATCGGACTCTGATCGTAATCCATCAAAGTTCAAGCCCTTTATCTCTGGCGGGATCATTCCCTAGTATGAAATCTACATGATTAGCCGGTAATTTGGACACTACTCAAACAATAACATACCCATTGATGAAAGAACAGTTTAAGTTCATTCTATATGATGGAACAGATTCATCTCTACCCTGTATCAATGTACTTTTATTCTGCGAACTGTCTGGAGAGAAATTCACAACTTTGGTTAACATCATATTTTGAACTCCCGTGTATAGACGGATAATAAACCTTTTGGTTCCTTTATCAGATAACAATCGAGTTACTTCAACCTCAGATTTAAAAAACTCCCATAATATTTTATGTTCCAATCTACACCCACTATAAATAGATTAGATGGTATTGATTTATCACAAACCTCACTCACTGATGCAGCATTTTCTGGAGAAACACTAGACATGACACCAAAGCTCCTGGATTAGCTTTCAAGTTCCAGCAGTCTACTGTTGTATGCCCTGTCTTATGCCAAATATGACATGTTGGCTCCCTTGAATCATATTTATCTCAAACACTGTCTCTTTCTCTACTCTGAGAACTATCTGTCTTTCCATTTCTACTATCTGCCTTCTTGTGATTAATGTTCCATTCATTATCACTTCTCTTACTTCGCCAATTTCTGTGTGGACTTGCAAACAAAGGTTTGTTGCCACCTATGTATTTGTGGGATAGCTTGTAACTATCATAAGAGTTGCCTCCCTATCTAAGGAATTTTATGGTCCTCTAGGTACGACCTGATTCCTAAAAGAATACTATTTTTAAATTCTTCCATTTACAACATTTCTCTGAAGTTTTCATACTCTTGATCGAGCTTCATCGCCGTTTACCATTGATCAAACACAATGGCTGGAACCTTACCAGCGTTCATGCCGGCGGGATATTCCCATCCTGCTGCAGTGAACGGAGATTTGGCTGGCCGCCAAATTCTCTGACCTTGCTGCAGCGAGAGCGTGGCGTGAATGGACGGCAAGATCACACCCAATTTCTTATTCTCTTGCAAACTCCTCAGAAGCCTGATTGTGTCTCCTCCTCAGATTTCTAAATTTTTGTCTGTGTTATTATGCAATTAAGTCATGCGTATTAACCCATCTGGTTCATTAATGTCCTTTAGGGAAGGAAATCTGCCGTTCTTACCTGGTCTGGCCTACATGTGACTCCAGAACCACAGCAATGTGGTTGACTCTCAACTGCCTTCAGGCAACTAGAGATGGGCAATAAATGTTGGCCAGCCGATGACTCCCAGGTCCCACAAAATGAATTTTAAAAAACATAGCTGCCTTGATGGTACTGGAGTCAGTGGATTGTATATTTGAAAGGGTTGAATCGACCTCCAGCGTTTTACCTGCTAAAATACACCAAATTAAAATTGTCCAGGTTTCTCTTGGTCATTGTAGCTTTGCAGCAATTTCCTCAGACGAGACAAAAATACATTTCAAATCCTCCCTCACAGAATTTAGGAATGAGGTGAATATTCTTTCAGATCACACCAATAGTTAAATCAGACCCATTGCCATGTAATCAAAGGCTTTCTCTATCCAGTTCAAGTTTCCTAGCTTCCCTTTCTCTTTGCAATTCAAGGCTTCCCTTTTACTCCTTGAAACTTTCACACTCTTTATCTGTTCATTTCCTTTTTTCTAGTTTTTCCCTTTTGAATTCAAGTTTGAATTTCCACTTTCCTCTTTCTTTTTCTGTTTCTTTCTCTTTTTACTCTCTTTCAAATTGAAATATTTTAATTTCGAGTTGCTTAATTTGTAGTTTTATCATTCTTAGTTTTGTTACAATCTGAGTTTTATCTGGATCACCTTTTTCCCCACTCAATGTTTCAAGTATTGAACCAACAGTTCAACCCTTTTTGACATCATGGCACCTACTTTTAGATCAATTTCTAACATTTTCATGTTGAAATTAACATTTGTTAATTGTTGCAGGGCACTCAAAAGACAAGTCCTCCTTATCAAGCAATAGACATAGACATTTTAATGTTTCAATAATTACAGCATAACTCACTACAAAATCTTTTTTATTTTATCTCTGGCAAAACCTTGTGTACTTGTCCCAGCCTGTGACTTCAAATTTCCGCAAAAGCTCCAATTTTGTTATGACCTCTGTAGAGGTTGATAGATTTTAAAAAGAAATTTGAAATTCCAGTTAATAGTTGAAACGGTGACTCACCAAGGGCTGGGATTTTCTGGTGGAAGCTGTTGCAGGAAATTCAATGACCCGGCCAGAAGGCTTGATGTCAGGCAAAGTTTAGAATATGTCACATGATTTTTACCTTTACTTAAAGACACATTCCCAAAACTTAATAATCTTATAAACTTCATTAACATAGTGCTCTGAGGTGAATTGATTGATCCACAGTTAAAATAATCCTTTGCCTTGAGTGTTGTGGGTATCATTAACCTCATCTAGGAAAAAGGATATGAGGACTATCATATATTTGGGCCATTCTGATAATCCAAAAAGCAGGGTTAAACAAGTTAAACATTGAATTAATTCCCATATATGGGGAACGTATTCATTCCAAATTGAGTCAAACATCAAGAATTTCTGCAGGAGGTTGAACAATGGAGGGAATAGGGAGTTCCTTAGTGCTGACTGGAACTGAGAATAAAAAGGTTGGGTTACAGGAGAAGCAGTGCGATAATATATAAGTGAGGTTATATGTCGCATTCATTGGACACTGCTTTGGGGCAATTACATTGGGGCACAAGTGGAGCATTAGTTCTGATGAACAGATTTAGGTGCCTACTTCCTTCAACAGCACACCTCTAAGACACCTCCACCTTAGAAACATACTCAGTGGTGAACTGTAAAATCCACCCCACTTTTATTTGGATAAAATGTTAAACTGAGGCTCCACTTGCCCCCTCCCTGGTGGTTGCAAAAGATTGGCAGGAAAGTTATCATGGAAGCCTGGACTTTTATATCTTAACCAACATTACTGAAACAAATTATCTGCTGTTATGGGATCTTGCTGTGCACAATCTGACTGCCAGTTTGTCTCTATTATAACAATGACTATACTTCAAGAAGAACTCCACTGGCTATGAAGGATCGTGTGATGTCCTTGTAAATATTGTGGGTTCTCGAATCACTGACAGCACGGACATTCAACAAAGAGCAGTGTTGTGTGCTTGTATTAATTCTTATTGGCTTACTGAGGCTTGGAAATGATGTCACAAGTGCCTAGCGTGGGAAACTGGCAGAGAAGAAGCAGCCATGTATGAGAACACACCCTGCAAATAAAGTTTCACTGGTTTAACCCTCTGTGCTCCCCGAGCGTCGTTCTCCGATATAAAACATAAAAACTGGCGACAAGGATGATGAATGGTGCTGCTCGTCACCTGGGACGAAAACATTTGTCAAGAAAAGTCAGGAAAAAGAAAGGTAGAAAAGAAAAAGAAGGTTGATGATAAGTAAGTTTGCGGGTAACGCATAGATTGGCAGGCTGGTTAATAGTGAGGGAGAAAGTCTTAGGCTGCAGGAAGATATGGACGGGTTGCTGAAATGGGTAGATCAGTGGCAGATAGAATTTAACCCTGAAAAGTGTGAGGTGTTGCACTTTGGAAGGAGTGACAAGACAAGGGAGTCCTCAATGAATGGCAGGACAGTAGGAAGCTCAGAGCAACATAGGGATCTTGGGGTGTTTGGCCACAGATTCCTGAAGACGGCAGGAGAGGTTAATAGGGTAGCTGAGAAGGCATATGGACACTTGCCTTTATCAGTCGTGGCATAGGTTATAAGAGCAGGGTGGTTATGTTGGAACTGTATAAAACATTGGTTTGGCCACAGCTGGAGTACTGTGTGCAATTCTGGTTACCTCACTGTAGAAAGGATGTGATTGCATTGGAGAGGGTGGAGGATTTATGGAGCATTTGTGTTATGAAGAGAGGCTGGATAGGCTTGGGTTGTTGTCTTTAGAGCAGAGAAGGCTGAGGGGGAGACATGATAAAGGAGTATAAGATTATGAGGGGTATGGACAGGATGGATAGGATCAGCTGTTACCCTCATTTGAAGGGTTAAGAACAAGGGGGCATAGTTTTAAGGTGAGGGACAGGTGATTTAGAGGTGATTTGAGGAAAGATTTTTCACTCAGAGGGTGGTGCAAGTCTGGAATGCACTGCCAGGGAGGGTAGTAGAGGTGAGAAACCTCACAACCTTTAAAAGGTACATGGATGAACACTCGAAATGTCATAACATTCAATACCATAGGCCAAGTGCTGGAATGTGAAGTCTGCAAACGTAGAGGGCCAGTAAAGTGATTTCCTGTCCTGTATCTGGTTGTTTTCAACCCAGGGCGCGCTTGGTGAAGTTGTTAGGTGTGGTACTTCTGAAGAGAAGTAGTGATGACGAATCACTGACCACACAGTATCAGTCCATCCTGTATAGTCAGTTTATCTCTGATGGTGAAGAAAGTGTGGAGCTCATGGGAATGCTCTCCAGCGGACTCTGGCCAGCCCCTCTTGATAAACATTATGTAATTGTTTACATGTGATATCCACCTATAAGACATCTTAGAGTTCCTGAATTCGATGAGAGGAAGCACCTCTATTGTCAAAATATCTATGTCTTCCTCATGATCTGCCTTGTCTGTAAGGGATACGAAGGCTCTGGAGAGGGCATCAGCCAAGTACAGATCCATGCCACGTTTGTAGACAACACTGAAATTTTAATGTTCCAACTTCAACATTGTACATTGCAACTGTGCAGATGTGATGTGGAGTCTTCTTCAAGGTAGCTATGAAGGGCTGATGATCCATTTCAATGGTTGAAGGTCAACTATATATAAAATCATGAAATTTCTAATAGGCAAAGATGAAAATTTTCCTTTTTGATCCAGTGTCAGTATAATAATTCTTGTTTACCAGTTAAAGGAAAAATGAGAACACATTTATTTACAGGTAAAGGCTATACAGAGACTTGTAGTCTCGTGGCTGCAGCCAGCTCCCAAGATGGTTCTGGAACAAAAACTCCTGCTTACTGGGGTGAACTTCCAATATTGTCCCTGATTGGTTTCCCAGGTCATGTGACCCTTAAAGCACAATCACCACAGTCAGTGAAGGCCCCTGAAGCAAAGGCTATTGGTTCATCCACTTCAACACTTGTGCTCTCTCCGTGCTCTCCGGGATAACTCCGAGTTCCCATCATGTGACCTCCTTGGTAACCATGTCATCACATTCTCACATGACCACTCAGTCTACAGTCCTGAAAAAATGAAGGATATTATATAACATTTTACCAAATAAGGAATGCAGAAGTAAATATTTCAGAGGCTGTAAATGTTTCTTTGGGTGAAATCTTCCAGACTCACCAGCTTAGAGGGAGGCTGTCTGGGACAGGAACACAGACTGTCTGGGGCAGGGAGGAAGCCTGTCTAGGGCAAGAAGACAGACTGTCTGGAGCAGGGAGGGAGGCAGTGAGGGGATGCAAGGGTGCAGGGGAATTAGATGGAGGGAAGGGCCTTGCCTTGTATTTGGGGAAAGTGTGATTGGGTGGGGGAAGGTGATTCCAGGCAAGGATGCTGGTAGAATGCTGGTGCTGTCTGTGGTGGGCGTCCTAGGCTTTAGCTGAGGGTAGTGGACAGCAGAGGGAACAGTCAAAGTGAAAGAGGGAAGTTGGATGCAGTGGGGGCGTGGGGGCGGTGGGGGGTGGGGGGGGGGGCATGTCCAGGGTAATAGTGAAGTAGCTGAAAGTTCTTGAGGTGAGGTCATGAAAACAAGCAAAACATGTGACCCCCATAAAGGGAAGGGTCAGTGTCTGGGTAAGCATATGGTCTGCATCTCCATCAGGATTCTTATGGCCAAGTCCGCAGGCTCATCATGGGATTGAGCAGGGGCCTGGCCTTGTGACAGAGGCATCGGCAGTCACTTCCTCTGCCAGCTTTGGACCCGTTATCAGACTGTGACCCTGAGCTTACTCGAGAACATGTACCCACTGAGGGGACTGTCCCAGTGTTCGTGGTGGGTGCAGGTGAATGTTGTGATGCTGTATCATCTGAGACACACTGCTCAGAGTTGGGCCTGAGGCTGGTTCAGTGACTGATCTCCTTTGTGTGCCTCCCCCTTTCCTTGTTGGGACGTGGAATGGAGAATAGAAACATTGAATGGAAGCCTAAGCAGGCTCCATTATTAAATCAATGCCTCACTCCGTGGACACATCTGGCATCTGCAGACTGGAGATATCCTCACTGGCTTCCAGGGAAGTCCTATCTCACCTTTAATGCAGGCGCAGTCCTGTTCCTCCCCGGCTGAAGCTGCAGCCTTTTTGTCGAGTGGGATTGAAGATTCGGATGATGCCTCCAGTTTTGGACCTCTCCTCTCTGTTGTATGAGTTCTTGTTCCGCAGAAAGACAGAAGGATTGATTGCCATCCCTACTGATGCATGAGCAGTTTAGGAGCATGTATGCCAATGCCAGCTTGTGAACTCTTCCCAGTAAGTGATTAATGAGCAGGATGACAGAAGATTGAGTGCATGAGGAGACTGGCACTTATTTTGGTAGGAAGATGGGAAGATAGGAACACAGGAACAGGAGTAGAATATTGGAGTGCCCTCGTGTAGCACTTTGCATTGATTGGACCATGCCACTTAGCCTGAAGGATCACAGCAGATCATTCATCCTTTCTCTGCACTGATCCTCATGAGCACTAATCTCGGCTGCAACCTACGCCGAGGTTGCCATGGTCAGATGACCATGACTCCACCCAGTCATCACCAATCCAATTTGACACAAATTAATAACATTATTTACACCAATTAATCCTATGCCAGCACCCGGCCAGTCTCAGCTCAGCCAAACCTTGACTCACAATCAGTCTATGTGGGCATTGCCAAAAAGGATTGGAGCACTGACCATGTGGTCTGTAGGCTGGTGGAATTATAATATTCTCTGCCAACACTGAGTCAGGCTTTTACTGGGTGTGTGGCGGAATAGGGAAGATCAAGTGTGACCTGATGCTGGCTCTGAATGGCTGACAGCTGGTTCTAGATGTAGGCAAGATCAGGTGTTTTTCTATAACCATTTATGGAATGTAGGTATCGCTGGCTAGGCCAGCAATTATTGCCCATCACCAGTTGCTTTTGCGAATGGGTGGTGAGCTGCAGTCCATGTGGTAAGGTACACCCACAACATCGTTAGTGAGTTCCCGGATTTTGACACAGCGACCATGAAGGAATGATGATATATTTCCAAGTCAGGGTAATGAGTGACTCAGAGGGGAACTTTCAGGTGGTGGCGTTCCAAGCTATCCTTGTTCTTATGGATGGTAACGGCCATGGGTTTGAAAGGTGCCCCCAAGGAGACTTGGTGAGTTCCTGCAGTGCATCTTGTAAATGGTACACACTGCGGCCACTGTGCATTGGTGGTGGGGGGAGTGAACGTTTGTGGAATGGGTGCCAATCAAGTGTGCTGTTTTGTCCTGGATGGTGTCAAGCTTCTTCAGTGTTATTGAAGTTGCACTCTTCCAGGCAAGCGGAGAATATTCGATCATACTCCTGACTAGTGCTTTGTAGATGATGGAGAAGATTTGGGGAATCAGGAGGTGAGTTACTCACTGCAGAATCCCTAGCCTCTGACCTGCTCTGGTAGTCACAGTATTTATATGGCTAGCCCACATCAGTTTCTGGTTAAGGGTAACATTCAGGATGTTGGTAGCGTGGGATTCAGCGATGGTAAAGCCATTGAAAAGGGCAACAGGTAGATCCTCTCTTGTCAGAGATGGCATTGTGTGGACACTAGTGTGACGCAAATGTTAATTTCCACTTGTCAGTCCAAGCCTGGATATTGTCCAGGTCTTGCTGCATTTGGACATGGGCTGATTCAGGATCTGAGGAGTTGCGAATAGTGTTGAATATTGTGCAATCATCAACAAACATCCGCACTCTGACCCCAGCTGAAGATGGTTGGGCCTGAGGAACTCCTGCAGTGATATCCTAGAGCTGAGATGATTGACCTGCAACAAATATAATTATCTTCCTTGGTGCCAGGTACGACTCCAACCAGCTGAGTATTTTCCCCGATCCCCATTGACTTCAGTTATGCTTGGGCTCTTTGATGCCACACTCGGTTAAATGCGGCCTTGATGTTAAGGGCAGTCATTCTCACCTGACTTCTGGAGTTCCCATCTTTTGTCCATGTTTGAACGAAGGCTGTAATGAGGTCAGGAGCTGAGTGATCCTGGCAGAACCCAAACTGAGCATCTGTGAGCAAGCTATTGCTAAGCAAATGATGCTTGATTGCACTCTTGATGACTACTGATGGAGTGGTAATTGGCCTGGTTGGATTTGTGCTGCTTTTTGTGTGCAGGACATATGTGGGCAATTTTCCACATTGCCTGGTGGATACCAGTGTTATAACTCTCCAGGAACAGCTTGGCTAGGGGTGCAGCAAGTTCTGGAACACAGATCTTTAGTACTATTGCCAGAATATAGTCAGGGCCCATAACTTTTGCAATATTCAGTGCCTTCAGCCGTTTCTTGCTATCATGTGGAGTCAATTGAATTGGCTGAAGACTGGCATCTGAGATGCTGGGGAACTTAGGAGGAGGCCGCGATGGATCGTCCACTCGGCACTTCTGGCTGAAGAATGCTGCAAATGCTTCAGCCTTATCTTTTGCACTGATGTGCTGGACTGCTCCAACATTGAGGATGGGGATATTTCTGGAGCCTCCTCCTCCAGTGAGTAGGTTAATTGTCCACCACCATTCATGACTGAATGTGGCAGGACTGCAGAGCTTAGATCTGATCCATTGGTTGTGGGATCACTTAGCTTCATCTATTACTTGCTGCTTATGCTTTTGGCAGCCAAGTAATCCTGTGTTGTAACTTCACCAGGTTGACACCTCATTTTTAGGTGTTACTTAGCCTGGGCTGTGATTGGCTAGTATATGGTCCTAGCCAGCTCTCAGAATGCTTTGTTTGGCCTCCAGGTGATTGAGGCTGATTCTGGGGGCGAGGGAGAAGGGGAGGCTCAAGGGGTAGCAACCCTATCTGGAAGAAAGTTTGCAGGAAATTTTGCTGAACCATGGGGCCACAAGTTGTCTTCTCAGTGACATTCTGCTTTGGGCAGAACCTTGAATGACAGTCAGACTGATGCTCCTGACCTGCTGTGAATGAATGAATGTCCAGATGTCCTTGTTATGCGCCTGGACCTTCAACCCCATGAAGTAATGATGGGGGCGCTGACTTCCTGCCTGTACCGAGAAGTGGTGAGCTCCTTGTGGATGCACATATACTGGGTGGGATTTTCCAGCCGGCGATGGAGTGCGTGACCAACGGGAGGCCCCATCAACAGCGGCAGGGCCGGAAAATTCCATCACTGGCCAAAATTCCATCACCTCCACCACTGCAAAACACACCTTGGGGTGTGAGGCGGAAAATCCCACCCCATGAGGGGAGCAATGCAAGATTATGTGTAGTCAGTCATCCTGCACCCCTCCCCCCAGCACACATCTCTCTCACTCCCCCACTTGCCGCCGAAACTAGACCATAGAACTGAAGATTCCGGCCTCCATGTGCACAGTAACATTGATTTAAATTTGGCTGCAATTAATTTAAAGCAATGTTTACATAATGGAGCCATCTTGTCTTCTAATGTAGCCGGGCCCAAACAAATTGCTCGTTGAATGTGGTTTCAAAGTGCGAGTTATCGATTTGTCTCAAAATAGGAACAAGATAGGGAAGGAAATTGTTAAAATAATCCTTCTGCAAAGTATGAGCTGGGAATGGAGACATGTCAGTTTATCTGGAGGGAGACAGAATTAGAGGAAAAGCTTTTGGTCGAGAATGACGCAAAAGGGCGCAGCCGAAAATGTTTGAAGATTGGTGGTCACAATGCTGGATCCATGGTGATATAATTAGAACATTAAGAGTGTTTTTCAGTTCATCCATTGTTATTTTATATCAGAATAGTTGTGGTTTTCCAACTGTATGATATATAATATAAGCAACATATGTGGGCTGGTATTACAAATCAGGGCTCTCTCCCACAGATTGGAGCCAAAACCTTGCAATAATTGACAGAAGGCCAATACATTATCTCCTGTGAAGGACGAACTGATTCTTGAGCCAAGGGCCCCCTTGTTAAAATAAATCACCCTTTCCAATTCTCATGCCTATACCTAAATGTTTGGTTAATAAACTGTTCCTACTTAAATATTCACGGTCTAGTCAATGTTGTCAGCCAACCCGTATTCCTGAGTTTCCCTGCCAGCTTTATTCTATTCTGAGCTTCTTGTGCTGTCCAATGATCCCAGAATATGTAATGGAGATAATAATTGACTGTGACCAAAATGATTTTGCTATCGTCGAAACCCAACTTTCTTTACTGCCACGTAGAAACCTCTGGCCGTTCAAGGGCGGGCACATAACCACAATGGCGGCGCTTTGAGCAGCAACCATTTGATGAATAAGTCAAAAAAGATGGTTTGAATATAGATGAAAGTATTTGATGTCTTTACTGAGGTTTTTTTTGCATGTAAATATAGAACAGCTTGACTCTACGGAGGGACAAACTGTGTTAATATAAAAACAGCTTTATGGCATCTCGCATGCTATCTTGTAATTAAAGGGGTAAATGTGCGATTCCTCCTACCAAGGAGGTCCGCCAGTTTAAAATTACTTGATGCAATCTGCAAATGAGCCCGTTGTCCGAAATACATTTGAAATACAGATTGTGCTTATCTCAGGTTGGAACTTTATGTAAAGTAACTAATAAAATCTTCAATCCCATCTAAATAGCACAACGATGAGGACTTTGATTACATCGTTTTGACTGATTCCATTAAGATAATCCCAGGTTATCAGTATCGTTGTTTTGTACTCTTTCATGAATGCTGTACACAGGATTTGTGCGCCTCAGTCATTTACTTGAGCACTGATGATAAGCATCTCATGAATTGATACGGTCGGTTGCTTCTTAATATCCGTCTTAAAGTTAATGGATGCAGAAGCCTGATAAAAGTGTCAGCCTTGCATTATGCAGCTCTTGAAAATAACAAAAAAAAATGCACTTTGCAGTTTAATTTTTTTTTGTCTGCTTTTATGCAGCCAGAACGAATCTCATCAACAAAGATGAGTTCCAGATTTCTGGCATTGTGTGCACATGCATAAAAATGCATTGAAATAAAAAGACTTACTTAATGGTGCAATGGTCTCATGGAAAATGGATTATTGCTGTCCATTTCAGCTACAATTTAAAAATTAAGTTTTGCCTATAATCTCATTCAATTTGAGTGTCACCTTTATGTTTAAAGCTAATGTCATTTGCAATACTTGTATTTAGCATTAGTACATACGATACCAAAACTGCAGAATATGCATTTGTCTTCCAGTTATATGCCTAGTTCCAAAGAAAGCACGTACCAGCCAAACATGTGCTGAAATTATTAATTACATTTAGAAGTCTATGGACAATTTCTGTTAAAAACAGAAATTCTGTAATGGTGGATTCATTTCACACATGTTCCTGGGAGATCAAGACATGCATTTAGGGCGGCACTGTGGTACAGTGATTAGCACTGCTGTCTCACAGCGCCAGGGACCCGGGTTCAGTTCCAGCCTCGGGTCACTGTCTGTGTGGAGTTTACACATTCTCTCCATGTCTGCACCTTCGGGTAGTCCGGTTTTCTCCCACAGTCCAAATATGTGCAGGTTAGGTTGGCCATGTTAAATTGCCCCTTAATGCTCAGGGGATTAGCAGGGTAATACATGGGGATAGGGCCTGGGTGGAATTATTGTCGGTGCAGACTCGATGGGCCCAATGACCACCTTCTGTACTGTAGGGATTCTAAAATATGTTATGGTGCGTGCATCTTTATAAAAGCTTTCAACTCCTTCTCATCTCAATTGAATTACTTATTTCTAAACCATGAAACAGGTTTAATATGTTTAAGAGTGTTCAAGAACAAAGGTTGGATGGCGAACAAATAGTAGACTGTCTGTTTTCAATCAGTTGGTTTGCTTTACACATTTATTAAAAATGAAAACTTCTGTCAGATATTAAAAGTGGCACCCTAGTGATTGTATCATGGTGGGTTTGTTTAGAAGATGAGTAGGGCAATTTTGAGCCTGTGTTAGCAGTCTGTGGGATCACTAACACGGGAGAAAATCCTGAGAGAATTGGAAAACGCATTTTTCTCCGGAGAGACCGCAGTGTCAATGTGGCAGTGCCAACCTCTGCCAAGGGGCAGTGCCAGGATTCCAGGGCTGGACCCTCTGGGCTGCCCCAGGGGAGGTGTTCCCCTTTTTTGTGTTGGGGAGGGTTGATGCCTATGAGGAGGAGAGAGTGCTCTGTGACAGTGGTGGAGGAGGCGGAGGGGACGATCACGCCAATGTCTGTGAATTGGAGGGAGGGGGTGGTAGTTGAGGAGAACCCTGTTGCTTGTGGTGTGGTGGGATGGGGGTGGAGCCCTGATTCTTGAGAGGGGGGTCCTAATGTTTATGTGGGGGGGCGGCACGGTGGCTGCTGGGGGTCATTCAGTTTCTGTGCTGATTGGGGCATCCTTCAAAGATGGTGTCCGGATCTCTGTGACTCCAGCCTTGCCTGCTCCGTCAGCCCCTCCCATCCCCCCAGAATGACAGAAAGGCTCAAGACTTGGAAAGAAAGCTGGGCTGCGCAGCTGGAGTGATAGACGCCAGTTTTCAGTCACAGCCTGACACTTTGAAAAAATGCGGTGAAGGTCCGCCCCAGTGCTTGGTGCTTGGTACACAGGTGCCATACAGCACAGGGAGTGTTTGGAAAATGAGGGAATCAGGCCTCAACTATGCTTTGTGCCTTATCACAAACCAAAAACATTAAGGAAGAATATTTATCCTGTTATTTTGCCATATTCTTATTGTGGACAAAGATGTATGCAATAGATATTTCGATAAATACTTCCAGCTTTCGGCTGCAGTTTTGTGCCTGTGTTCGCTGTGAACCCAAATGGTATCATGGGCAAAGTATAATGAGAATCAAAAAATGCAAATCTTGCCGGCGAGATCTCGCTCTCATGTTTTCTCTGCCCCCCAACCACAGCCTCTGCCAGAAGGTTGGGAACCTCTTTTCAATACATTAACATATCATTATTGGGCGGCACGGTGGCAGAGTGATTAGCACTACTGCCTCACAGCTCCAGGGACCCGGGTTCAATTCCGGCCTCGGGTCACTGTCTGTGTGGAGATTGCACATTCTCCCCGTGTCTGCGTGGGTTTCCTCCGGGTGCTCTGGTTTCCTCCCACAGTTCAAAGATGTGCGGATTAGGTTGATTGGCCATGCTGAATTGACTCTAGTGTAAGGGGGAATAGGTGGGTAAATATGTGGGGTTACGGGAATAGAGCTTGGGTGGGATTGTGCACGGAGCAGACTCAATGGGCCGAATGGCCTCCTTCTGCACTGTAGGGATTTCATTGATTCTATGATTATCAGGCTGTAACATTCCTCTCATTGTATATTCCTACCGTGACAGCGTGATGTCACGCAGCAAGGTTTACAAGGTTTATAGAAACGTGAACCTGGTGACCTCACCTCCGAAGGGGATAGTGCACTATCCAGAGGGGAGTTCATGGGAGAGAGGGCACCAAAGATCTTGATAGGGGCAGGGAGCCAGATGAGGTCGCAGGTTGAGACTGCGCAGGTCCTTCAGCTGCTGTGGGTGGGAGGTTTTGCTCACGGGTGCAGGGTGGGGGTGGGGAGGGGTGTTGAGCATGCAGCTGTGAGTGATGGGGGGTGCTCGTGGGTAGATTGCAGACCCAGGAAGATGCTAAAAGGTCCAGGAGGCATTGCTTGCAGGCCTGAGAGGCCAGCCCCAGGGCGGGACATCTTTGTTGGTGACAAGAGTGGAGGCCAGAGAAGGAATGCTAATCTTGGTGCTTTGCTGGGACTCAGGGTGGGGCAGGCAATGGAGCAGCAGAGGGGTGAAAGCTCTGATTCTAGGTGAGGGTACGAGGCAGCTTTATGTGGATGGGGGGGGGGCACCATTGGCATGACTCTGAGAGGGCGGTATGTTTTGGCCCCATAAGCGGGGAAAGACATTTTTGATGAGAGGGCAATGAAGTCACAAACAAATCTCACCCACCCTGAGGTAGCAATCCACAGCTGAAGGGCCTGCCAATCTCGATGGGCCCTGGCAGCTGAGCCAGGAAACCTAGCAGCTGGGCTGGGCTGGGTGGGTGAGTGTCCATGATATAAGGCTTGCAGGAATCATAATGTTTGTCGGGGGGAGGGGGGCGGTGTGGGAGGGGGTGGTGGGGAGGCTGCCAGTGATGTTATTTGAAGCTGTTAAGTTTAATATGTAGGCTTGTCAGCAATGGGCTCACTCTAGCCTGCCACAGGGGGTTTATTTCAGGATTCAAATTCAAATTTAACCATCTGCCATGGTGAGATTGGAACCTGGAACCTCAGAGCAGTGTTTTAGGTTTGTGATTTATCAGTTCCAAGACCTATACAATGAGACCACAACCCATTTGCCTATTGTACTAATTGAAAGGATTGGCCACCACCTATTAGTATAACAAACTATAATGGTTTCATAAAATCATAGAATCTACAGTGCAGAAGGAGGCCATTTGGCCCATCAAGCCTGCACCGACAACAATCACACCCAGGTCCTATCCCCATAAATTTACCTTCCTAATCCCCCTGACATTAAGGGGCAATTTATCATGGCCAATCAAACTAACCTGCATGCATTTGGCAACTGGAGCACCCGGAGGAAACCCATGCAGACACGGGGAGAATGTGCAAACTCCACACAGTCACCCGAAGCCAGAATTGAACCCAGGTTCCTGGCGCTGTGAGGCAGCGGTGCTAACCATTGTGCCACCGTGCCACCCCTTGGTTTATTTCCAAGCAGATAAATATACAGAGTACCTTCACCATGTCAACACTTCCAGCTCTCGGATTTACTCTGGCTGCAAAAGCCCAAACTCTGCACCAAGATCCCCGCGCTCATCCCCCATTAGGTGATCAGGTCACATGACTCTCCTACTTTACACCCCTTAAAGGGGCCCTCCCCCTTATTATACAATTTCCAAAACAATAGCAATAATGAACATTTTTAACACAGTCACTCAGTGAACTTTCTCTCTCCTTGGGAGTGACATAGATTAACTGGTTGTGAGGCTCCACTGTAGTTTCGGTTGGACTTGCTTCACTGGAACTCTCTTCTGGAATCCATGCCTCACTTCCCACTATTTCCTCAGTTTCATTGGGAGGAGCACTTTGACCTGCCAATGGCGAAAAGCCACTTCATCTCTTGGACAAACAACAACACTGTTTGCTGGCACAATTGAATCAGGCAGTAATGCTGGGTCTTGGGATGGCTTCTGCCTCCTCAAATGATTTACGTGTTTCTCCACTAACTTGTCCTGCACATATATCAGCAAAACTCCTGAGACCCAATTTGGTCCTCTCCCAAAATTCTTCACAAATACTGCATTGTCTATCTCAAACGCTGTTTTCCCTTTTGATGAATCATGGTTCCTTTTCTGACAACTCTGTCTTGTCTCCACCCTCCCTGCCAAATATGGAACTCATGATGTGGAGATGCTGGTGTTGGACTGGGGTAAACACAGTAAGAAGTCTCACAACTAGCTTTCGGAATGCTGCCCTTCATCAGGTGAGTGGGATTTCAGTTCACAACTGCTAGTGGCTTGTGCTACCAAATAAACCTGTTGGACTTTAATATGGAACTACCAGGCTCAACCTGGTTCTCAGGCATTCACACATGAGAAGCTCAGGTGGAGCTATTGGTATGCGGGTTGGCTCTATAGGCTAACAGGAACTGTGCTTTCTTAGTTTCTAGTAGCGCAGTTGCTTCTTCATAACAGTCTTGAAAGTTTGAACTCATGTTTGGCCAATCCATTTGAAGAGGGGTGATATGCTGCAGTTCAGATATGTTTTGCACCATTAGATGCCACGAACGTCTGGAATTTGGCACTTGTGAATGCCATTCCGTTGTCTGAGACACGTATTTCTGGTACGCCACGGATGGCAAAAGATTAGCGCAGTTTCTTAACCGTAGCGAATGAAGCTGTGGATGTCATTTTGAATACCTGCATCTATTTTGAATGGGCACCCACTAACAAAAGGAACATCACACCCATAAATGGACCAACGTAATTGATGCGCGATTAAATCACTCGGGAGGCTAGATTGTACCCGGGAAATAAAGGCTTTTATTACTGACAAGAATGGAGCACACTATATACAATACAATCCCAGACTAAAGGGTCACCAGGCAGTGCAGTGACCTTTATACTTCCCCTGGTAGGCGGAGCCAACTGGAGTGTACCACAGAACAATATCAACAGGTAGAACAGCCCAACCCTAACACCAACAGTAACTACAGTAACATATCTACAAACACCCATAATGCTGACCATCCATGGCTCAGCACTCATAGTGGTAACCAACTATGGTTCACCACAGTAATCCACATAAACTCTTACCCATGGTTGACCTGGCCATTCCCCCGGGTGCAGAGGTGCTGTAGCTGGTAGCTTTTCCTGGATCACGCGCTGGTCCCATTGTTTAACCAACCCTTTCTATATCAGCATTGACGAGAAGCCACCAGATATAGATTCTCGCTGGCAATTTCATCGTTGACACACCTGATGGCCACTGTGCAATTCTCGAAGCAATAACTCTTTTCATCGCATTGGGAACAGCCACTCTCTTTCCCCAAAGGATGACACCTTCCTCGCAACTGAGCTCATGTTTTCTGAGCTGATAAGGCTTCATTTTCCCTGAAGCACTTTCATTTCACCATCCGTGCAGTATCATATATTTAATCTTCAATAACAATGTGTTTCAATTAGACCAATGCTTCATTTGTTGTACTGTTACAGGTAAAGAGTGCAGAAAGTTAAAAGCCATTACAATCTCTTGTGGGACTAGAGGGGTTGCCCTGATTTTGGGTAATGGGGACATGACCGAAGGCATCTGCGTTGGCTATGTAAGCCCCTGGCCAATATTTGAAGGTATATTCATAGGCCGACAAGAACAGTGCCCATTGTTGTGTTCTAGCAGAAGCAATTGGTGGAATCATTTTGTCTTCCTTGAAAGCTCTAAAAGTGTCTTGTGGTCTTTAATGATAATAAAATGTCTCCTGATGTATTGATGAAACTTCTTGGTCATAGAATCAGAATCTACAGAGCAGAAGAAGGCCATTGGCCCATCGAGCTTGCACCGACAACAATCCCACCCAGATCCTATCCCTGTAACCCCACACATTTACCCTCCTAATTCCCCTGGCACTAAAGGGCAATTTAGCATGACCAATCAACCTAATCCCACACATCTATGATGCTGTAGATAACAGCTAGGTCTTCCTTTTCTATCAGTGAGCATCCTCTTCCTGTGTTTGCAGGGTTCTTGATACAGATCTGATGGGTTTTTCGGATCTGTCATCCATTGTGTGGGATAACACAGCCCCAACCCCACATGGCAATGTATTGCATGTAAATACTATCTTCATAGTGTGGTTGAAATGAAGTAATAATCATGTTGATTAAAGTGTCTAGTTAACTTCTTTAAAAGCTTCTTTTCATGGTGTTTTCCAACACCACATCTGGCGCTTCTTTAGCAGAAGATGCAATGGTGCTAGTACTGCCAATCGATTTGGGGGATAGTTGACTACCCCAAGGAAGGATCTGAGTTCTGAGGTGTTCTCAGGGGCCAGAATCTTTTTAATTGCTTTCACTCTGTCCTCCATTGGCTGTAACCCCTGAGCATTGACCTGATAAGCACTAAAAGCCAACTTGTCTGCTCGGAAAGTGCATTTTTTTTCTTTTTAGGCATACTTCTGCCTTCTGGAATTTCTTCAAAACTTCATCCAAATTTGCCAAATGTTCCTCCTCGGTGGACCCTGTTATTAGGATGTCATCCAAAATAACAATAACTCTGGGAAAATCCTGCAGCAAACTCTTCACAGTTCACTGAAAGATGGTGCAAGCTGGACGTGTATATTGATACGGCCCTTTACTTGTATTTAGTCTTGTTGTGTTGTCCAGTTTTAATTGTTGGTAAATGTGATTCATGTCCAATTTGGTATGTGCCAGACCCCCAACTAACTTCACATTCAGATCCTCTATTTTGGTGATGGGCTACTATCTAGTTTTGCAGCTTGGTTTACCATCAGCTGTGTTCCCTGCAGAGATGGATGGTCTCGTCTGGTTTAACTACTGGCACAATGGGAGCTGCACACTTTGCAAACTGTACGGGTCTGATCATGTCCAAGTCTTCCAGTCATTTTAGTTCAGTCTCCACTTTTTCTACTAATGCCTAAGGCACAGGACTTGCTCTAGAAAATCTTGGTGTGACTTCCAGATCTAAATAGATCTTAGCTTGCAATCCTTTAATCTTTCCAAGTTCCTCTCTCAATCATTTTTTGTACTTCCCCATTGACCTCACACAGGCCCCCTTCCTTTATCTTAAAGATCTCCAGCCAGTTCAACATAATCTCGGTCCTTGGCCCAACAACAACATTAGCGGCAGCTGTGCAGACCATTGTCTGTAGCTCACAGGGGTTGTAGTTGTTCCTACTATATGGCTTCTCCGGCATACATAGGTAGTCTTGTTGCAGCGTTCATCAACTTTAGGGTTTGAACTCCTTTTTTAAGATACTGGTAGGTCCACTCGCCCCCATGTCTGTCTCCATTTCAGTATGTGGAGATGCCGGAGTTGGACTGGGGTAAACACAGTGAGAAGTTTAACAACACCAGGTTAAAGTCCAACAGGTTTATTTGGCAGCAAAAAGCCACAAGCTTTCGGAGCCTTAAGCCCCTTCTTCAGGTGAGTGGGAATTCTGTTCACAAACAGGACATATAAAGACACAAACTCAATTTACCGAATAATGGTTGGAATGCGAATACTTACAGCTAATCAAGTCTTTAAGATACAAACAATGTGAGTGGAGAAAGCATTAAGACAGGTTAAAGAGATGTGTATTGTCTCCAGACAGGACAGCCAGTGAGACGCTGCAGGTCCAGGCAAGCTGTGGGGATTACAGATAGTGTGACATGAACCCAATATCCCGGTTGAGGCCATCCTCATGTGTGCAGAACTTGGCTATCAGTTTCTGCTCAGCGACTTTGCACCGTCGTGTGTCGTGAAGGCTGCCTTGGAGAACGTTTACCCGAATATCAGAGGCCGAATGCCCGTGACCGCTGAAGTGCTCCCCAACAGGAAGAGAACAGTCTTGCCTGGTGATTGTCGAGCGGTGTTCATTCATCCGTTGTCGCAGCGCCTGCATGGTTTCCCCAATGTACCATGCCTCAGGACATCCTTTCCTGCAGCGTATCAGGTAGACAACGTTGGCCGAGTTGCAAGAGTATGTACCGTGTACCTGGTGGATGGTGTTCTCACGTGAGATGATGGCATCTGTGTCGATGATCCGGCACGTCTTGCAGAGGTTGCTGTGGCAGGGTTGTGTGGTGTCGTGGTCACTGTTCTCCTGAAGGCTGGGTAGTTTGCTACGGACAATGGTCTGTTTGAGGTTGTGCGGTTGTTTGAAGGCAAGATGTGGGGGTGTGGGGATGGCCTTGGCGAGATGTTCGTCTTCATCAATGACATGTTGAAGGCTCCGGAGGAGATGCCGTAGCTTCTCCACTCCGGGGAAGTACTGGACGACGAAGGGTACTCTGTCCACCGTGTCCCGTGTTTGTCTTCTGAGGAGGTCGGTGCGGTTTTTCGCTGTGGCGCGTCAGAATTGTCGATCGATGAGTCGAGCGCCATATCCTGTTCTTATGAGGGCATCTTTCAGCATCTGGAAGTGTCTGTTGCGATCCTCCTCATCCGAGCAGATCCTGTGTATATAAGAAGGATGTGGAAGCACGGGAAAGAGTGCAGAGGAGATTTACCAGGATGCTGCCTGGTTTGGAGGGTAGGTCTTATGAGGAAAGGTTGAGGGAGCTAGGGCTGTTCTCTCTGGAGCGGAGGAGGCTGAGGGGAGACTTAATAGAGGTTTATAAAATGATGAAGGGGATAGATAGAGTGAACGTTCAAAGACTATTTCCTCGGGTGGATGGAGCTATTACAAGGGGGCATAACTATAGGGTTCATGGTGGGAGATATAGGAAGGATATCAGAGGTAGGTTCTTTAAGCAGAGAGTGGTTGGGGTGTGGAATGGACTGCCTGCAGTGATAGTGGAGTCAGACACTTTAGGAACATTTAAGCGGTTATTGGATAGGCACATGGAGCACACCAGGATGATAGGGAGTGGGATAGCTTGATCTTGGTTTCAGATAAAGCTCGGCACAACATCGTGGGCCGAAGGGCCTGTTCTGTGCTGTACTGTTCTATGTTCTATGTTCTATCTGTAATCCCCACAGCTTGCCTGGACCTGCAGCGTCTCACTGGCTGTCCTGTCTGGAGACAATACACATCTCTTTAACCTGTCTTAATGCTTTCTCCACTCACATTGTTTGATCTTAAAGACTTGGTTAGCTGTAAGTATTCGCATTCCGACCATTATTCGGCAAATTGAGTTTGTGTCTTTATATGCCCTGTTTGTGAACAGAATTCCCACTCACCTGAAGAAGGGGCCTAAGGCTCCGAACGCTTGTGGCTTTTGCTACCAAATAAACCTGTGGACTTTTACCTGGTGTTGTTAAACTTCTTACTCCATTTCAGTAGCCAGTCATTTACGAACAACACTACTGTGATGGGGGCCACCTTGCCCTTTTCCACATTGTTTGATGACATAACATTGCATTCCCCTGCTGGACAATCCTTCATACAATGCAGCAGGGCTGGATTATTTATTCTGTTTGTACCAGGCTGGCCCTGCTTGCTTGTGCCTTAAATGAACTTTTGTGCCACACCCAAAGCACTCTGCTGCTCTAAATCTACACACTTTTGGGCAGTGACTTAATCTGCATTGAAAGCAATCTGTATTACTCCTAGGCTGCTTAAGTCTTCAGTATTTAGTGATTCCTCCCAATTCTGCATTCAATTCTTTGCTTGAGCTTGATCCTATCCGCTCACTTCTGGCACGATTACTACTTGTGGTTTCCCAACCTACCTGCTGGATCTCAATGCTTCGCTCGCTTTGTAAATCCTGGACACCCTTCTCAGCACTCTATCATTGCCACCATTTCTAGCTCCTTCTTAAATATCAACTCAGATTTAGCCAATATTTTCCTTTATATTGTGATGCGCGATATAACACACGAGAGGCGTGATGTACTCGGGAAATAAAGGCTTTTATTGCCAACAATAACAGAGCTACCATATACAGTACACGATCCCAGACTAAAGGGTCACCAGGCAGAGCAGTGACCTTTATACCTCTCCCAGGAGGCGGAGCCGACTGGGGTGTACCATAACAACTATATTAACAGGTAGAACAGCCCAACCCTAACCCCAACAGTAACATATATACAGATTCATAATACTGGCCAGACCATGGCTCAGCACTACCTAGTGGGAACCAACAATGGTTCACCACATATTGTTACATTATTTAGACCACATACCAATCAATCTCTTAACATGTCATTTAAAGCTGACCTGAAGTCTCATGTTCTGCAATTTGCTTTAGCTCTGCAAACTGCTTTGCCTTGCTACGGAGACGGCGATGGTCATCCCCAGTGTCCTCCCCTTTGCGGTGTTACTGAGGCTTAAGGGTGGTAATGCCCCTTTGCTAGCTCAATGAGCTCTGCAAATGTCTTTGTGTTGGGAGCATCCGGGGACGTTAAACCTCGGACCAAATTATACATCTGGGTCCCACATGCAGTGAGTAAAATGACTTTCTTTTTACTCTCCCCCTCTATTCCTGAAAAAATGCTCCAATGCTCGATATACTTTCCCTAATTCTCAGTGGTCACATCAAAATCAAAAGCTTCTAGCTTCTCTAAGAGAGGAAGGCCTGCTCCCTCTTTTTCAGACTCGGAGCGATTTGATTCATTCTGCAGATTTGCAATGACATACTCTTTGAATTCTTTGCTGCAAATGGAGTCACTCTGATTTATCTCATTGTCAATGTAGTAATTGCAAGAATTGGCAACCACCAGTTAGTA
This sequence comes from Mustelus asterias, assembly GCF_964213995.1. NCBI lineage: Eukaryota > Metazoa > Chordata > Chondrichthyes > Carcharhiniformes > Triakidae > Mustelus > Mustelus asterias. The sequence continues at coordinate 92,884,521 of NC_135807.1, read as the reverse complement.
TATAACCAACTGTAATGGTTTATTTACAAGCAGATAAATATACAGAGTAATTTCACACTGTTAATACTTTCAGCTCCAGGATCTACCCTGCCTGTGCTCTGCACTGAGGTCCCCACGCTTGTTCCCCATTGGGCAATCAGATTACATGACCCTCCTGATATATGACCCTTAAAGAGGCTAGCTACTAACTTTTAACATTCCGTAGCTTTGATGACTGAGCTAACTTCACCCAGTTACTTAGTTATGACGTATGCTGGTCCCACTGATTGGCACTGACAAGTTCACCCTTTCCATGATGAAGTCCCCATTCCGTGAATTCCAAGGCTTTCCCTCAGCATTCGCTGAGAGGGCCAGCAGATGCATTGCTTCTGAGACAAGGGCCGAAGATTTCAGATCTCACCAGGCTACCCAGCTCCAACATGTACTGTTGCAGCAATGTCCTCACAGCCCTTCATCACATCCCCCTCCCTCCCATGGGGTGGACTGCGCCCAGGGCCGTTTAGTTAACCCATCATGATGTTGCCTTTCGGGAGGCCTGAGGGCTGGAGAGGGTCTCCGAGGTAGATGCCCATCAGTCACACTGCGTGGGGAGAGGCTCGTGTGCAGTCCTGGTCAGTGTGGGAGCTGTAAGGGAGTGGAGCTCTATGAGAAGGTGAGCACAGTGATGGTGAGAATCCGATTGGGGAGGAGAGCTCAGAATGCTCTGATTGCTTCCCACTTCATTGATGACAAGGACTAGAGAACTAGCGTGGGCACTGAGGCACTGAGGTCCCATCATTGGGTGTGTCCCTTCCTCAATGTATGGTGGCAGTGTGACCACAGTACTGAAATTGCTCTTGTCATGGGAAGGATCCAGTTGCTATGGTCCACATGATGCAGGAAGATGATGGTGACCTGCAGGGAGAACAGAACATTGGTTTCTAAAGATCTACTGTGAATGTTAGACTCCTGCCTGGCTGAAAGCAGCTCGCGAACTCTCAGTGACTTGGGTAATCTCAGGGCAGTGGACAGAGTCGCCACTGTTGATGCAGACTCCTACTTAGTTAGGCCTGCTCCTGAGAATCTGCGTCATTGGAGTTTGAGCAGCGGCTCTCGCAATGGTCTAGACTCTGGGTTCCTTGTGCTGAGCTCTGACCTCTCCAAATGATTGGATTGAGTGGTAGGGTTTACTATAGTGGGGAGGGACACCTCATGACCAGGGTGACACTGGCATGACTGTGTCCAGTCAGTAGGAGGGAAGGCCAACCAGTGGGCTGACATCCTCACAGACACAAGATAAAACTGGTGCCATTTGTTAGCATCCAGCCTTCACGTGTTAGATGGACGTTGCTATGTGTGTGACAGGTTATGGAGCAATGGAATGAGAACAGGGAGGAACTATGAGGGTGCACGACCTAAGGTTTAAACCGTGACAGAGGTGTTCACATTCTTACATCAGTGTTTGCTACCTACAAATGGCTAACAACACCTGTACCCACACTGTGCAGCAATAACCTTTTTACCTTCCTAAACCTGCTGCTACATCCTGGTGTTTCCCCAAAATCCACAGCTGAGGTGGAGGCAGTGTGCTGTCTGAGATTACCTTGGTGGGCATCCTCTGGAGGGCTGAAATGTGAAGGGTCCAGGCCTCCTTTCAGGCAGCGTGGTTGTTGCAGTGCTGTCCTTCTCGGTGTGGGGGGGTTGAACCTGTGTCAGTCACAGGAAGGGTGCAGTCAGATGGTCTGGACACTCCCAGAGTCTCCAGGGTGGAAGTCCCTGGGCCATGAACCAGCTGATCCTCCTCCGTAAGGGAGCATGAGGGCACCTAGGTTCTTCCTTGGAATAGAGGGCAGCTGGAGTGAGACCCAGAAGCCTCACCATCCTCTAACCAGTAGATGTAATATACTAGGATTTTCAAAAAGCATTTGATAAGGTACTGCACAGAAGACTACTTAATAAGACGGTGTTGGGGGTAGTATACTAGAATGAATGGAGTGTTGGCTAACTGGTAGAAGACAAAGAGTTGGGGTAAGAAGGACATTTTGAAGATGGCAACATGTAAGTAGGGAATGCCACAGGAATCAGAGCTGGGGTCAGAATTATTTACAATATACATGAATGACTTGGATGAGGGAAGTGAATGTTTTGTTGCCAAGTTTGTAGTGGCACAAAAATAGGTGGGAAGGCAAGTGGTACAAATGACACAGAGTCCAGAGAGGGAAATAAACATGTTAGGTGAGTGGGCAAAAAGTTGGCAGATGGAATATAATGCAGGAAGATGTGAAGTTATGCATTTTGGTAGGAAGAAAAAAGGAGCTGAATATTATTTAAATGGAGAAAGACTGCAGAAAGCTGCAGTACAGAGGGATCTGGGGGTCCTTGTGCATAAATCACAAAAAGCTAGCATGCAAGTTGAGCAGGTAATTGGGAAGGCAAATGGAATGCTGGCCTTTATTTCAAAGGGAATGGAGTATAATGATAGGGTAGTCTTGCTAAAACTATACAAGGCACTAGTTAGACCACAACTAGAATACTATGAACAGTTTGGTCCCCTTATCCAAGGAAAGATACACTGGCATTGGAGACAGTCTGGAGAAGGTTCTTTTTTTATTTGTGGTACATGGACGTTGTTGGCTGACCAGCATTTATTGCCTATCCTTAGTTGCCCTGGTTTAGGGGGGAGTTGAGAGTCAACCACATTGCTGTAGGCCAGACCAGGTAAGGATAGCAGTTTTCCTTCCCTAAAGGACATTAGTGAACCCGATGGGTTTTTTCCAACAACCGACAATGGTTTCATGGTCATCAGTAGATTCTTAATTCCAGATTTTTAAAATTGAATTCAAACTCCACCATCTGCTGTGGTGGGATTCGATCCCAGGTTCCCAGAACATTAGCTGAATTTCTGGAGTAATGGTCTAGTGATAATATCATGAGGCCATTGTCTCCCCTAATTCACTAGGGCATCCCGGGTATGGAAGGATTTTCTTATGAGGAAACGTTGAGTAGGTTGGGCCTGTGCACTTTGGAATTTAGAAGAATGAAAGCTGACCTTATTGAGACATATAGGATTCTCAGGGGGCTTGACAGGTTAAATGCTGAGTGGTTGTTTCCCTTTTGGGAGTGTCTAGGACCAGAGGGCATAATCTCAGAGTAAGCAGTCACCCATTTAAGACAGAAATGAGGAGGAATTTCTTCTCTCAGAGGGTGCATCCATGGAATTCTTTACCACAGAGAGCTGTGGAGACTGCATCATTAAGTATGTTCAAGGCTGAGATAGACAGATTTGTAGTCAGTAAGGGAATCAAGGGTTATGGGGACAAGGCAGGAAAGTGAAGTTGAGGATTATATCAGACCAATCATGATCTCACTGAATGGCAGAGCAGAATCAATGGCTGAATGGCCTACATCTGCTCCTACGTTTTATGGTCACTGGTTCTGGCATTTGTGAATGAAGACAACTGCCTGCACCATGTAGTCGCTGCCCTGTGTCATGGAGTTCATGGCCTGAACCGTGGAATGAACATCCCTCACCATCTTACACCAAGGTCTCCACTGCAGATGCCACTCTTGCAGTATCGGTCTGGTTGCCTCAGTGTCAGCATGATCTTCCAGGACCTGAGGCGATGGGACTCCTCCAGTCCGCCTTGCAATCTGAGGAATGAGGCAGACATCCCTTCCTGATGTTTCTGACTCTGCCTTCGTAGATCCAGCAGCTGAGGGACAACCGAGTCCAGAGGCATGGCATCTGACTGGGGCTCAACAGAGTCCTGGGCTCCAGCAGCCCTCCAAGTGCTGAATCACTTTGATGTACCAGCCTCCACCTGCTGCGGGTCATCAGAAGTGAGGTGCTCATCAGTTAGCGACTGAGAAGCCTGTCTACTAATTATTCCAAGATATGAATCTTTACGCTGGTGTGTGTGACAGCTGTGACACCTCCTCAATGGCAACTTCTGAGAAATCTTTAGAGCTGCTCTCCTGGCTGGACTCCAAAGCCACAATTGTGGATGGGCTGGGCCGCTCCATAGATTTTCCTGTAAAGGAAGGGAAATGGCAATGGTGCATAGCAAGGACATAAGGATAGGAGAGATTAAACTCACATGAGGCTAGCCAGATGAATGTGTGTGTTGTGGGTTGTTGTGGGTCCTCACTTGTCTCTTGCGCTCGGTTCACCCTCCTTCCTGACAAGCTCTGGGGTGCTTTCCTTGAACGGCGAGTGGATTTTCAATTTGGACATTCCTCCGTCTATCTGTGCTCTCTACTTTTTGTTGTGAGCCAGCTTGTCTTGTGATGAGACAGACAGGGAGAGTGTAAACAGGACGTGTGCTGGGTCAGATGGTAAGGATGCCTGGCATGTGTGGTTGGTGACTGGGAGATGGGATGTGTTGAGGAGAGGAGCCACTGGGGGGATAAGTGGGGGGGTTGGGAAGGGTGAGTGGCAGGGCCCCGTGAGGTGGCAGTGAGTGAGCTCCCAGTGGATGTGTGTGGGTGAGAGTTGAGAAATGAGAAGAGTGACTTACCCTGGCTGCACGGGTGAAGTCGTTCATCTTCCTGCACTGGTTGCCCATCCTCTTGTGCAGGGGTTTTGTGCTCACCAGTGCTGCCACCGCCTCCTATGAAGGGTTGATGACTCTGCTGTTGGTCTTCTGCCCTCTTAAGGATGTCCCACCTCTGCTCCACCCCATCCAGCATTCTGGTGAGTGCTCCCCGTGAAAACCTCGGGGCAGTCTTCCTAGCAGCCATTCTCCTGACTGGACTTGGAACAAGCATTGGGGAGGCGTTTAGATGGAGCGACCCCCTGATTGAAGAGCTCAAGTGCTACAAGGTCGGGCGAGTCAGAGCAGCCCACCACAAACATGGTGTGAAACTCGTGCAAAATGTTTTTCTTCAAAGTGCCTAACAATACAAAGCAATATCTCACCGACACTGTCAGCGAGTTACTGGATTTCTCGCCAAAAACCACACTTAGTCAAAGTAACGGAAAATTCTGCATCTTAACCTTCGACTTTATCCCCTTGATTTTAAATGAGTTTAAATTTTGAGAGTTTGTGCTCCAACTATTCCTCTGTTTATGTTATTGTATCACCAGTATTTATGAATATTTTCATAAAAATAGGTAATTTTATGATACTTATTCATTTTTACTTATAGTATGTTTCAGAGAGATTCCACTGCCCCATTCTTCCTCTTATATCCAAATATTTTCATTAACGGAATCAACATTTGTGATTTTTCTGCTATTCTCTTTTTAGGATTGCACCCTAATATCGTGCAAGCTGAGAAACATTCTTGAAACATAAAATATGGGTGCACATCTGAGGCTATCTACTCAGCACATAGTACTCTTCAGTAATCTTGTTACAGCAAACTCATTGTCTTTTGCAACTGTTCCTACAGATATGTCACAAGTACAGCAGTAAATATGATGGCCCCCATTTACTCAGCATTCTGCATCCACTAGCATGGACAGCCTGCCCTAGGGATCCAAACATGGCAACACCCCTTGCATACATGTTCATATTGCCAGCCACCAAACTAAGCATTAGGTGCTGTAGCACTCTGTCACTTGACCATACTTCTTTCTTTACATTCAGTTTGGTTTGCTTTCTCATGCTCTTACTTCCAATTTCTTCCTTCCACATTGCCTTTAGAGGTGCTGACAAATATCTGAAAATTATTTTTGGTCTTTAATCAACCATCTCTCTTTGAAATTTCCCCGCATTACTTTGAGGGCTACAATGTTGCACTATTTCAACCATTCCCTCCACTCCATTCATAAGCTCCCAGTTGCAGATCCAAACTCGCTCAAAGTACACATAAATTATAGTAATGAGATGATCTTTAATTATGATGCAAAGTCAGACTCTGCTCCTTGTCTGAATCCCTTTGTTCACAGCTGGAACTACACAAGTGACTCTGATGATCACAAGGATAATTGTGAAATATCTAGGTTCTTTGAAACTGAAAGTTAAGTTTTGAAAACCAACGGAGTACAATGCAGAATCAAAGTGGTTAAAGTTTTACAAAATTGAATGGGGACAGTGTGGTTTTGAACAGATGGTCCAAAGGGATTGTGGCTAAGATAGCAGCAGACTTTCTTGCTGAACTGTGAAAAAAAGAATTCTGTGTTTAAATTAGTCATTCTATTTATGTCAAAGGAGAACCTGTTGCCAAAGTTTTTTTTTTCACAATCTTCAAGGATCGTTGCAGTTGTTTGATTTCATTAACCCTCAGGGTGCTGGAAGTTCCTGGCTCCTCAGACCTCCTGCATTATATCACTTTCAGCAAACACAAATATGATGGCACAGTGGTTAGCATTGCTGCTTCACAGCACCAGGGACCCGGGTTAGATTTCTGGCTTGGGTCACTACCTGTGCGGAGACTGAACATTCTCCCCATGTCTGCCCGGGTTTCCTCTGGGTGCTCTGATTTCCTCCCACAGTCCAAAAGACGTGCTGGTTAGGTGCATTGGCCATGGTAAATTCTCCCTCAGTGTACCTGAACAGGCGCCAGAGTGTGGCGACTAGGGGATTTTCACAGTAACTTTATTGCAGTGTTATTGTAAGCCTACTTGTGACACCAATAAATAAAATAAATATAGTAAAAAAATCCAATTTCAGGAGCTGCTTTACTCCAGTAATACCTTGATGTGGAGATGCTGGTGTTGGACTGGGGTAAGCACAGTAAGAAGTCTCACAACACCAGGTTAAAGTCCAACAGGTTTATTTGGAATCACAAGATTTTGGAGCGCTGCAGTCACCTGATGAAGGAGCAGCGCTCCGAAAGCTTGCGATTTCAAATAAACCTATTGGATTTTAACCTGGTGTTGTAAGACTTCTTACTGTGCCCAGAAATACTTTGGCAGTATAACAGTCAAAATGAACACAAAATGTAATTCAAACAAAACATTAAGTACTTTGGGCAAAAGAAAAACTGAGATTCTTTGCGCCCATGTAAGTATTATGAGTGCCCTTGGAGCTCCTAAATGGCGTCTGCTTTAAACACGCCACTTTTGGGGCAAATCACACAGGTCATCATATTATTGAGAATATTAGCACATATGGTGTGGACGATCATCAGAAGTATGCAAAGCAGGTAGATCATGGCGTCAATCAGTGTGCAACTGGGTGCAGAGTAGTACGTGGGTAGGATGGCAGGTCGGTAGAATGGCAGGTGGGCGCAGTAGTAGCTGGGTAGTGTATACATGGGTGGGGTGACAGTTGGATAAGATAGTAGGTGGGTAGGGATTTAGATTGATGTGATGATAGGTAGGTAGGGTGCTTTGTGGGAAGAAAGATATAGCAATAGAGAGCTAAGTGGGTGAGGTGACAGGTAGGTAAGGTGGCAGGTGGGTGCGGTGGTGGCTGAGTGTTATGGATAGACGCTTAAGGTTATAGGTGAGTTAGGGGGTAGTCAGGTCAGGTTGGGGGGGAGGTTAAGGAGGTTAGGAGGGGTAGTTGGTTTGGGATGGGGTTTCAGTCGGGAGGTCTGGAGGGGGATGTCAAGGTTCACTGTGAGTGATTGGAGAAGGAGGGTCAGTTGTATAGTTGCTCTGGAGTTAGACGAGGATTTCTCTGCCAAATATTTCCTGGTAATTATCCAGATAAGTAAGTTGGAACTGTCCAAAGTTTCTGATTCTAATTGAGAGTCGGAGATTTTTGTGGAGGGTCCTATAGGTGCAGGGAAATTACTTGTGGAAATTTCAAACTTGTGGGGAAGATCCCAATGAGGTGAGTGCATCGGGACATTTGCAATGTCCAGACAGCATCTTGGGTCGTATGTCTGGTCTCCGATGATCCAAAGATTGGAAGATCTGGGCCAATCTGTACTTCAGTAAGGACAACCTCATAAAATTCACGGCAGCAACAACTGCTGCCTCAGTGCAGGACAAAGGCGACATTGTCAGTAATTGTAAAGGTAACCATGGTGACGAAGATTTACGTTTCTGGCTCATTCCAGGCTGGACATGAAGATACTTACAACATCTTGCGGACTGACATTCATTGTTGCGACTGAGGCTCTCTGCTCATTGCGAGCTGACTATATTGCACCATCTGCAGCTTGTAAATCAGAAGGTACTGTGGAGAAGGGGAAATGAGATGTGAGAAGCAGGACGAAGTATGAGATTATTGGTATCTTTGATGGGTTTCACCGTCTGGCCATGGCCTCAGCATTGACCATCCCAATAATTAACCAGTAGCAACTCTTTTATGGGGAACAAGGCACACAGCTTGTGTGTCCCCCTGTCAGATTCTGCTGCCTCTGCTTGTGTGCACATTGAACCTCAAGAGAGAGGGAAATGTTCTACATTTTGTTTGGGTGATGTGGCTATCATGGTTGAATAGCTGACAGCATGTGCAGGTTGAGAGATGTGAGGGTATGCCTTTGAACAGCTCTAAGTGTGGCAGAGTACAGTGGAACATACAATGTTAGTTCTTAGTCCTCATTAATTGATATTGTTAGTTGGTGAGAGAGTGAGATGCAGTGAATTGAGTAGTGTCTGAGGCTATTGCTGCAGTTGCAGTTGGTGGGATATGGCATTTGAAAATGCATTCACACACCATAACCACTCATCTGTGGTTGCTCATCCACTAACAGCATGGAACCAGGAACCTTGACACTTGTCAAAAACCAGCTAGCTATTTGCTTCCACTACTTGCTAAGCTTCCATTCTAGACGGCCTTTTGGTTCGCAGCGGGGATCTCTCCCCCTGTCCACCTCTTCCACAAAGGCCTTCAGTGTAGCATTGGAAAATCCTGAAGCTTGTGCTCTCCCACGTTGTGCCATTATTCCCTGTCCCTAGCTTAGAGTCATGTTCTGCAGTGTTAAACACTTGCACTGGCCACAAGGCGCCATCCCTTTAAGATGTGTAGGGATTTTAGCAGCTCAGGCTAACTTTAAACAAAGTTAGCATTTCTGATATTAGACCACTGCTGATGCATGTGCCCTTTCAATAATAAACACTGGCTGGGTGTTTAAATGATTGGAATAAGCAGAAAGCACAAAGTTGATGTACTCCCTTCATTTCAGTCAATGGGCAATGGATTAATCACATTCACAGTCTCTGGGCCCACTTACAGGGGCTGTCAAATTTATCCCCTTCAGCTCAGTTTGTAAACTCTATTTGATAATCATCTGGTAATCAATTGCCAGTTTGGTTTTTATGTATTGCATTTTAACTTTATGTATTCCCTATGTATCTTGGACACAGTGCTGAAGCAACCATGTTGAAACATCCAATCTCAGAGAAACAGTTGTGTGGCCTTTCGCATCAAGATTTGTACGTGAAGTTAACAGAAGAACGTAAGTAGGAGGAAGGTTAAGCTGTACGGCCCTTCACACCTACTCAGCCATTCAATAAGATCATGGCTGATTCTTGACCTCGGACTACTTTCCTCCATATTCCTTGATTCCCATAATATTGTGTAGCGCATATTACCTATTACATTAATGGTTTAACTCTTACGATTACCCCCACGAGGTCCATGGGGAGTCACCGATTTATTTCCTTGTGGGGCTCGTTGAGTGTGAGTTTCCATGGCAACAGGCAGTGGCCTGACCAGCTGAAACGCATTATCTGAGCCTTTTTTAAGGCAGGCCCAGGACTGGGCCTGCTAAACGGTAGTCTCAGGCACGGATTAGTTTGTGTACAGCACGGTGGTGATTTTACTTTGCATTCTGAGATAAACTATGCTCCTTTCCAGTCGGGCTTCCTGAGTCATTACACTTTTCTTTTTCAAACAAGTCACATCCAAATAGGCCTAAGAGGGCCGGTATTGTGAGGATCTGTGAACACAGAGTCCCATTGAATGTGTGTGCTGGGCACAGGACCAAGATTGTGATGTAGCCCTCTCTCCAACCCACACTCATTACTAACAAGCTCACTGGAACCCACACTGATTTTAGTGACAGCTTTTATAAGATCAGCAATGAAGGGAGAGAAGAAGACATTTTTGAATTTGATTTCCTAACTGGATTGTAAGCAGTTTGGAGAAGATTTTCATCAGTGTCTGCTGGATTCTAGAACTGCTACAGCCTGGAAAAGAACAGGTTAATAAAACTGCTGAGGGAAAAAGCACCTCTTGGCCACAACTGCTTAAGATCTACCACAACCAATGCTACAAAGGGAACTTTTGCCTGAAACAATTCAAATTAAGGGTGGTGCCTTTTAGAAAAAAGTGTCTAAAGTTTCTTCTGAAAACTTTGATTATGTCACCACATTATCAGTTTTACATGGAGCACACATAGGCTGGGAATTAATTTGGGTGAAGGGGCTCTCACCTACTGGTTGGAGAAGTGGTGGGGGCTCCAGGCTGCTTTTCTCCAGGCGTTCGATGTTATTACATTCCAAACCAGCAATTGCTTGGGCAGCATCTGACCTCCTGTCCGATTAAATCCTCTTGGCGTGGTAATCCTGCTCCCGAGAGTTGCTGACTAAACAGAGGCAGCAGCTCTCCAGTGCTGACAGTGTAACTGGGAGTGGTGGCCACTGCTGGTGTGACAGTGGGATTGCCAGATAGAGGTGAGACATGGCGGGTTGGGGCCATGGGGAGGGCCTCATCAGCAAGGGTGGTGAGAGGGGTCAAAAGCAAGACCAAGGGGGTTGGCTTCCATGCAGGGGTGGCACGGTGACACAGTGGTTAGCACTGTTGCCTCACAGCGCCAAGGACCAGGTTCGGTTCCCGACTTGGGTCACTGTCTGTGCGGAGTCTGCATGTTCTCCCCGTGTCTGCGTGGGTTTCCTCTGGGTGCTCCGGTTTCCTCCCACAATCCAAAAAATGTGCTAGTTAGATGCATTGACCATGCTAAATTCTCCCTCAGTGTACCCGAGCAGGCGCCGGAGTGTGGCAACTAAGGGAATTTCACAGTAACTTCATTGCAGTGTTAATGTAAGCCTATTTGTGACACGAATAAATAAACTTTAAATTTCAACAGGCAGGAAAGGCTTTGGTGTCATGCTAGAATGGGAGATGCCTGGTCTTCAGGAACATTTTAAAACAAATGCTTTTATGTAACGATAGATTATAATGTCACAAAATGAAAAAGCAGGAGGTATGGACAGATAACATCAATCGGGAGCTCCACACCGAGGCAGAGCAAAACCACAATGAGGCTAAAACCTCCACCCAAATTGATGATGTAATTAACATGTTGAAACAGCACTTTCTGTTTCTAGAGAGGAGGTGGTGAGCGCTAAGAAAATATCTCGGATCATTCACACCTGCTGTGTGCAGCATTACTTCCCCAATTCATTGCTGGGAATCTTTGCAGCCAGAAGAGTTGAAAAATGAGCCTGAAGAATAAGAGGAGAGAGAAGAGGAAGGAAGATAACTGGGCAGGGTAGTGGTTATGGTACTTGACAAGTAACTATGTGGTCGACTAAATGCCTTCCGGGAGATTAGGGATGGGCAACACATACCGTCTTGTCAGCGTCACCCATATCCCAAAAACACATTAAAAAAATTGGCTGAGGCTGATACATGGCTAGGCAGACTGACGCTTTGAGTAATAGGATTTTAACCCTCACTGGAATAACCAACACTCTCTGTAACACTCGTGGAAAAAGCTTGGGGTGGACTTAGGCAATGGTGGGCAGCATATTGTCTGAAGATTTTCCTTGCAATGGACCACATAAAGGATCACTGATGATCATTTTGTGCAGCCTGGTATGTAGCATTGGAAAGGTATTTGTATCTAGAATATATGCAAGTGTCAGCCAGCATTAGAAATAAAGTGGGAGAGGCCTGAAATATCTTCTTGTCTCATGTTTATCTAAGAACAATGGGAAGGTGCCAATTGGAAGGACACCTGAAGCAATTGGCAGTGACCCTCAGAGTTGTGGATTTCAAGATCAGGCAGCATGGCCATGCAGCGAAGATATGCCTTCATTTCACTGTTCCAAACTGGTTCTTGGGCATTGAGGCACTGCGGCTTGTATTCTTGGACAATGGTGGAATTTCTGGTCCTAATGCTGGACGGGGGGACCTGCTTATCCAAACCTGTACAAAAGGCCTAAGCCTGAAAATCCAAGTGTGTTCTGTCCATGTGAAGAGGAGTGCACTGTACTTGGCTTACGCTGAGGTGAATGAGGTGTGGTGGGTTGGGGGACTCAGGGTGGGGGGTGGAAAGGGGGGAATTATGGAGATGGTATGGGGGAAATTATGACAGATGGTATGGGGGAAATTATGTGATTATTTAAAGAATGTCCTATTGCTTGTAAAGTGGTTCTACTAGGAACTTCAAGTCACAACAAATTTGAACTATTTTACTTGTATTTTACTGGTTGTATAAAATGTGCAGGAACAGAGAGACCCATGCAGTATATTTGTACCAAGCATCGAAAATGATAGAGTAGATTGGGAAAGTGGTTGATAAAGGATACATGACCTTGGGTTTTATGAATAGATGTATTGAGTATAAAAAGAGAGGGGTTATGGTTTACAGTTACAAAGCACTGGATCAGCCTCAACAGGAGTATTATGTCCAATTCTAGGCACCATACGCTCAGAAAGATGTGGAAAAGATGCAGAAAAATAATGGGATAATGGTTCCAAGGATGAATAGATTGAGGAAGCTGACGTTTTTCTCCTTCAAGCAGAGATGATTGAGAGGGGATTTGATAGATGTGTTTAACATCATGAGGGGTCCAGACAGAGAAGATAGAAAGTGTTTCCATTGTCAGAAGGGTTGAAGACCAGAGAATACAGATTTAAAGTGATTGGCAAAACCAACAAAAGTGACATTGTTGGGATCTGGACTTACCTTTCAAAAAAGGGATGGATCTTGGCCTTCAAAAGGGAAGTGGATAAAAAGCTGCAGAGAACAAAAAATGCAGGGCAGTTCAGGGGAGTGGGACAACTAAATTGCCCTTCCAGAAAGCTAGCATGTACACAGTGGGTTGAATGGCCACCTTCAGTAATGTGCCCATTCTATGATTCTATAATTCTATGTATGCTGTTAAATTACATGTTACTATTTAGTTTCCATTGCTAATGATTACCATAGAGGGCATGATTTTAGAATAAGGATTTTTTTTGCCGTTTATAGTATATACTCATTATCTCATCACTTTTCTGATACTAAAATAGATGATAAATGTGTAGCGGCTTCAGCTACATTACAGCCGAATAATGACAATTATACACATTCTACTTAAGGTTTTAATTAACATAAGTACTTCACCTTCCAAATGACAATAACATATAAATCTTCTGGGTTTTTAACATCTATTGTATTCAAGATATTGGAGAAATATTTGAGGACATTTGCCAAGATATGATTTGTAAAAAGTCTTTAGCCCTTTAGAAGAAGGTTCTCTCATAGTCCATGAATCTGAGCACTCCTGATGTCATTGGTAAGAACGATTATCCCTTTTTATAGAAACTAAATATGACACTGCGATGTTAATATGTTAACAGATGATCAACTTTAATTGTGCAATTAATATATTCAGAAGAGAAAGGATTTCACAAAGTAATGAAACGGCAAAGTGAATTTCTCATATCAAAGAACAAAGAACAAAAAAAAGTACAGCGCAGGAACAGGCCCTTCGGCCCTCCAAGCCTGTGCCAATCATGATGCCCTGACTAAACTAAAAAAAATCTTTCTGCCCTTACTTGGTCCGTATCCCTCTATTCCCTCCAAAATCTCCATCACCGATGATACAGCATGCAAGAAGTTTCAGGGGCATTGGGAGTGGAAGAGGAAACTTAACATACTGATGTAAGGTGAAACTGGCTTTAGGGTTTGTTCTGACATGATAGGTGTAAAATGCCATGGCTGGTACAAGGGTTTTACAGAGAGTATTGATGATCATGAGGGCTGAGTAATTAGTGTGTGAATAGTACCTGAATTTATTTACTTCCAATTGTCACCCTTTAATTATAGTCATAAAGCACAGAAAAAGGCTTTTGGTCCATCAAGTCCTTGTCAGTTCTCTGCTAAGTAATCCAGTCAATCCCATTTCCCCATTTATATGCCTCGATGCTCTGCAAGTTTAAGCAATGCTTGTAAAAGGCAGATAAGATCTGTGGAACTGTCAAACTGTCAAGTTTTAAAAATTCCCTGCCCTTTAAATTAAAAAGCAAAAGGATGGATAAGATCTTTGTAACTGTCAAGTTGTCAAGTTATTTAAATTCCTTGCCATTTAAATTAAAAAGCAGCCTGCCTGTGTCTGTAAGTTGAATTGCTGCTTTCAGTTTCAATAGCTATTTGCTGACATAAGTCTAACTGCTATTGGTATAGCGTTATTACTACATCTCCAATCTGTCATTTTCACATTCGGGTCTGTAAGTTTACAGTTTGATTGACACCTCCAAGAGGCTATTAAAGGAATTGAGGTGAGTTATGCATACAAGTGTTTTATAAAGGATTAAGTACTTAAGGGGATTTAAATGTATTGAATGGTCTTTGAAAAATGAGAGTTTTTCTTAAATAGTGAAGTCTGTAATAGATAATTAGAACCTTATTTTGATTTATTTCAGCATAGCTTCATGCCCATGATGGATACTAGGTGTTAGGAATGTCAGGTTTTGTAAATGAGTATACTTTAAACTGGCTATTTAATTCCAAGAAAGATTAGAGCTAGGACTCTAAAGAATAGCTAATTAATATTTCTACCTGTATACTATGCCCATATGATTCACATTGGCATGGAGATGGGTTTTGAGAGAGTAAGAGTCCATATCAAACCAGTGAAAGAGCAGGTTACCATTTTTAAAAATAAAGATATCCCTAATGATCACAGACAGGTCAGTCTGAAAGAACCTGGGAGCAAGAGAGAGGGCAGAGAGCTAGAGGCAGACAGTCTTGATTGTTTAATGTGCAGAATATGGGTTGGAGCTCATGCTCGAATTGAAGAGACCATGTTTGTGAGGATTTAAATGAGGCTGCAAGATTCACCGAGCTTTGGCTAGATGGAAGAATCTCAAGGGTACCCTCACCATGAAAGTCAGAAACTGAGAATAGCTTTGGATTGGCTCCTAAAAATCAAAGTATCTACTTAAGGGACAGAGTCAAGTATAACCATAGAGGGGGATTTTTGGTCATTTTGAAAATTAAGTGGGAAAAAATTTCAGTAATTTTACATTGCAAACTGAAATAGTGTCCAGTTAATGCTGCTTTCAGTTTAGTTGTTTATTACAATAAAAGTTTGAACACTTGAAATCTTGTCATGTGATCCTTCTAGTCAGTCACAGGAAGTTTGATTAACTTTCTAAAAGTTATAAATAAAGTGACAGAATGGGTCATCAACAATATTATCAACTGGTTGTTGCTTAGTAATAACCTGCTCACTGATGCTCAGTTTGAGTTCAGCCAGGTTCATTCAGTTCCTGACATTGTTACAGCCTTGGTTCAAACCTGGACAAAATATGGGAACTCCAGAGCTGATGTGAGAGGTACCGTGCTTGATACCAAAGCAGTATTTGACTGAGTGTTGCATCAAGGAGCCAGAGCAAAACTGGAGTCAATGGGAATCAGGGGAATTAGAGGGAAAACTCTCCATTGATTGGGCACAAAGGAAGCAGATTGTTAGAGATCAATCATCTCAGCTCTAGGACATCATTGCAGGAGTTCCTCAGGGTATTGTCCCGAGGCCGAATCATCTTTAGCTGCTTCATCAATGACACTCCTTCCATCATAAATGGGGACATTTGCTGATGACTGCACAGTGTTCAGTACCATTTGTGACTCCTCAGATACTGAAGCAGCCCATGTCCAAATGCAGCAAGACATGGGCTGACAAGTGGCAAGTAACATTTGTGCTGCACAAGTGCCAGGCAATGACCAGCTCGAACACGAGAGAATCTAACCATTACCCCTTGATATTCAATGGCATTTCCATCACTGAATCCCACACTATCAGTATTCTGCGGGTTACCATTAACCGGAAACTGAACTGGACTGGCCATATAAATTCTGTGGCTATAAGAGCAGGTCAGATTTGAAATTCTGTGGCAGGTAACTCCCAAAAAACCATCCAAAATCTACAAGGCACAATTCAGGAGCGTGGTGGAATATTCTCCATTTGCCTGAATGAGTGCAGCTTCAACAACACTCAGGAAACTGGACACCATCCAGGACAAAGCAGCCCTCTTGATTGGCATCCCATTAACAAAACATTCCTCCCTTCACCACCGATGCACAATGTCAGCAGATTGTACCATCTACAAACGTGATGCACTGCATCAACTTACCAAGGCTCCTTACGCAGCACCGTATAAACCCATGGCGGCTACATCAAGAAGGACAAGGGCAGCAGACACATCAGAAGACCAACATTTTGAGGTTCCTCTCCAAGCCACTCACCATCCTGATTGGAATAGGGGGCGATTCTCCCAAAAGTGCTGAATTGGTGAGAAAACTGGTCTAGATCATGACTGTTTTTTCAGTGCAGCTTCAGACCTGAATCTCCCTACCCTGTGCAATGCAGAGGTCACAATCATGAATCGCTGATCTATCCCCGGGAGGCAGACCATTCCACCCCCCACCGCCTGGCAGAGCACCACCCCCTCCAGCCCAGCTCCCTGGCCTCCCTCCAGTCCAGACTAATCCCCATGCAGTGTATCCCACATCTCCACCAATCGCCCCTAGCCCTGCCCACAATAGGCCCCTTGGCACTGCCCGATGCCTGCTGGGCAGTGCCAAGATGCCCCCTAGGCATGGGCACTTAGCCCTGTGGGCAGTGCCAGGGGCACAGGCTGGCACTGTCAGGGTGCCCGTGCCCAGTGGCATCACCCCCCCCCCCACCATCTGATGCTCTGGGGGTCCCGATTGCACCTCTTCACTCCGGCGGGGTCTCCCACTAGTTCCCCGAACGCGGGGAGCTACTCTAAACCCCGCTGGAATGAAGTACTCCTGGTGGGGTGGAAGATGCTATCGGGCCCGGCAAGTTCTGTTCCAGGCCCGATAATCAAATGCAAAATAGATTTAAGATACATTAAAAAAAGATTAAAAGCACATACCTCTCTTCCCGCCGGTTTCCAGCGTGGTTCCGACTGCGACTGTTCTCCAGCTCTGGGAGACGCACATGCATTGGGAACGAATCCCACGAAATGGCCAACACGCGATTCTCCCAAGCGGACCCATCTGAAAATTTGTGGGTTGCAATGGGAGAATCGCCCTCTATATTGCCGTTCTTTCACTGTTGCCAAATCAAAATTCTGGAACTCCTTCCTAAGCAGCACTGTTTTTAAAGTTTATATATTATTGTCACAAGTAGGCTTACATTAACACTGTAATGAAGTTACCGTGAAAATCTCCTAGTCGCCACACTCCGGTGCCTGTTCGGGTACACTGAGGGAGAATTTAGCATGGCCAGTGCACCTAACCAGCACGTCTTTCAGACTGTGGGAGGAAACCGGAGCACCCGGAGGAAACCCACACAAACACGGGGAGAACATGTAGATTCTGCACTTTCAGTGACCCAAGCTGGGAACCAAACCCGGATCCCTGACGCTATGAGGCTGCAGTGCTAACCACTGAGCCACCGTGCCAACCACAGTAGGTGGCAGCACCTACACCACATGGATTTCAGTGGTTCCAAAAGGCAGCTCACCACAACCTTCTCAAGGGCAATTAGGAATGGACAATAAATGCTGGCTTAGCGACACCCACATCCTGTGAATGAAAAGAAAACTCTAAATGACAACTGACATTTATGTAGCAGTTTTAATGTCATAAAAAGCACCATGTTACTTCACAAAAACATTATCAGACCAAAACTGTCACGTGGCCAATAAAGAAGCTATTAGTAAGGGGGAGTAAAATGTTGATCAGAGAGTTAGGTGTTAGGAGGAGAGAGCAGCATATCTAATACGCTGTTATAAATGTTCACAGAAAAAAATATTCATGCAGAATCATGGGGGCGATTCTCGCAGCCCGCTGTGCTGCTCTAGCAGTGCAGCAGGCTGGGAGACATCAGCGGAGCCTGTTTTGCGGGCTTCCCACTGGGACCACGGCCTCTGCGAGACTCCCAGCCAAAGGTTTCCAGTGTCATCAGCTCTGCGCTGGAAATTGGCATGGAGCTGATTACAATATGGAAATCTTCATGTCATTAGCAGGCCCGGACTGAAGTCTCCAGCCCCACTAGGACCACCCCCCACCACGCCAGGAATGGGTCCATCCAGCGGGGTTTACTCCTGCTCTCCACAAATGGGGAACAGGTGGCCGGCCCTGCTGGAGTGAAGAGAGGCCATTGAGGCCCATCCAGGAGCACGAGGGTAAGGAGGGTGCCCCTTGGCAGTGCCAGGCTGGCAGGGAGCAAACTGGCACTGCTCAAGGGACACCTTGGCATTGCCCACCGGGCATCGGACAGTGCCAAGGGGGCAAGGCCAGAGGGGGCAGTGCTGGCTATCCGGGTGGGGGGGCCATGGCTGTTGGTGGGGAAGAGGTCGGGGCTGGCAGGGGGGGATTGGATGATCAGGGCTGGACGGGAGGCAGTGATGGCGGGGATGAGATAGGGACTGGCCTGGGAGGCCAGCGATCGGCGCCGGGCGGGGGTGGGGGTGGGGGTGGGGTTGGGGTTGGGGGGGGGCATGGTGGTGGTGCGGTTGGTAGGCCAGCGATGGGGGATTGTGGGGCTGGCCAGTGATCGGGATGGCCAACGACCGGGAAGCCAACAATGGGGGAGGGAGCAAACTGTCTTTGCGCTGACAGTTCGGCGCATGCGCAATGGCCCGCTCAGCGCTATGCTGCTGGCCTCTAGGGCAGAAATAGGCCCTGCCCCCTGATTTTCAGAGGGAATCATGCTAGGGCACTCTGATGCACAGAGTGCCAGAGATTCGCTCTGGAAATCATGTGAAAAAAAAATCGTCAGGAGTTACTCCCGTTTTTATGACAATTGGGGATTTAGAGTTATTTTGGAAGAATCCCAGCCCATGTCTTATTTGATCTTTCTGTAACTATATTTTGTATTACATAATGTACATTCGGTATACATGATGCAATGGTTATAAATTAGTCTACATATGACTAAAATTGATGATGTAAGGTGTTTATACTGCTTGTCACAAGAGTCTTGACTGCTGTCTCAATAGCAATAACTCAAGTATTCTGACCAGCTTGGATTGACTATGAACAAGAAAAGGGTTATTTTCCCACTCATCATTAATAACCCAGATTGAATGGCAATCTTGTGTTCAAATCCATTTAAAGGATTTAGTCTGACGGTTCCTTATATCTTTTATGTGGATATATTCAGATTTGGACAACATCTGCAGGCATCTGAAATCAGCAATTTGCCACCGCCCATCAAAGTGATTGATATGGTCATCAGGTCAATCAAACACCAAGTACCGGGTTTCTCTTTGAGACTAAAATAGGGTTAGCATTACTTGCTTTGAACACATTTTGTCCCCATTTAAATAAAATGTTTTTTTAGTGGGATGTAGATGTGCTGATGATCTTTGTGAAGCTTTTTCATTCCACCCGATCTTTTGACAATGTTACATTATGCCTTGACTGACGATATTTATTTTTGCACTAAATAATTAGCATATCTTGGAAAGTTAAGTTCTCTGAGTTCTGACCCTATGTCGGTGACTGGATCAATATTACCAAGGCTATAGAGAAGATTTAGGATATCTAGAACTGCCTTGCCAAGGCCTTCAATCTAATAATGTGTAACTTACCTAATAAATCCAAAACAGTCTCAAACATTGTGCCTTGCTAGAAATATTTGAGTGTACTTTCATTGATCTATTGAATGACAACCCTATCTTTGAGCAGCAATAGTTTGAGAAACACTTTGGAACCTAACAGTGTGCATTTTCTTCAGAGACAAAACAAGAACAAAGCCACAAGATGAGACAGGAAGCCACTTGTTAATTGATAACTTTTCAGTGGTTGAGTGCTGGTAATTATATTGTGTGAAGTAAATACCAAGGCGTGACTGGTGTCTCATTATCACTTAATTTTGCCTTACACTATCATCTCTTTAATCATTTAATCACTTCCTATCACAAACCTTTCTGTTTGTTTCCTGTCCTCCTACCCCCACCATGTCCACCACCTTTTCTAGCTATGTACTTGCTTAAATTCTGTTCATCGCTAATACCTTCCAATTCTGAAATTACCCAAAATGATGTTGGCCAAATAATATTGGGGAAATGGGGATGATGGGGTTGAAGTTGAAGTCTGTGGTTCACCAGGTAAGAGGGTCAAGGAGGGCCAAGAAATCTTAACAGCAGTCTCATTAGCAACTTGTAGCATGACCTCCTACTTAACAGCCAATCAAATAGAGTGGCTGAACAGCAGGGGGTAACACCATTAGGTGGGAAGGAACACCAGTGGCAGAAGGCCAGCTATCCTTGGCAACAGTTATTGACACTGGGAAGGGAACTCAGTATGTGGTAAGTGGGGAGGTTTAGGAGAGGTTTGAATTGGGAGAGCTGGGGGGAGGCCAGTTATTGAGAAAGGTAATGTAGTGCTAATGTTACTGGACTGAATCAGACAAAAACTCTCCACTGTTTGGAGCTTTATGTTCAGGAGGGGTTTAATTTAAACAGCATTAATTCCTCACCCCTCCATCCATTGGTAAACAGAAAAGCATTTTGATTTGTTTTCTTCTTCATAAGTGCTGCAGTAGTTCCCAACCCCTCAGTTTTGGTGCAATCCAATTTTCTATAATTAGCCCCACAGCGAACTTGAGACAGGGTGAACTTAAAGGTTAGTTTATTATCGCAAGCTCAAAACATAAAAAGAGGGTTCGCAACGTCACTCTCATTCAGATAGTAAAGAGAGGGATAGAGGAAAGAATGATTTACACAACAGTGACCACAGAGAAAATAAATGTTGTTTCATATGGGTTCTAGAGTACAGATTTTAAAGTCCAATGCTGTATTTCTTCAGAGGTCAGTGAGGTTGAAAACCGATGCTGGATAATTCACTTTCCCGGTAGTGTTGACTTCACATAAGATAGCATACAGAGATGATTCAGTCTTGTAGGTGATGGGATAGAATTTCCAGCATAAGCGATGTAAATAGATATCATTGCAGGTGTTCCTCAGAATAGTGTCCTCGGCCAAACCATCTTCAACTGCTTCTTTAACTGCTGTCCCTTTAGCATAAGGCCAGGAATAAGGATGATTGAACAGTGTTTAGTAGCATTCGCAATTCCTCAGATAATGAAGCAGTCCGCACTTGCTTGTCGCAAAATCTGGATATCTTTCAAGCTTGGGCTGATAACTGACAAGTTACGTTCAAGAACTCAAGAGCGTAAGAGATAACAGCAGGTGTAGACCAAACAACCCATCAAGCCTGCTCTACCATTCAATGTGATCCTAGCTGATCCTAGGCTTTAGTTCTACTCTATTGCCTGCTCCCCATATCCCCTGATTACCTAAACATCAAGAATCTGTCTACCCCAGCCTCAAACATAGTCAACATTGAAACATCCACAATCCTCTGGGCTAGAGTTTTGCATTTTAAAATTTAAAAAGTGGAAACGGGGTTGCTTCATCCATACCTTTTGCACTGACCTGCTGGACTCTGCCACCATTGAAGATGGGAAAGTTTGTAGATCCTGCGCCTTTCATTAATTTTTTAATTGGCCACACCATTCATGACTAGATGTGATGGGACTGCAGAGCTTTGATCCTGATATTTTATTTTAGGCCCTGGGGTTGTGGTAAGAATTGTGGCGGTAATCTCTCCAGACATCAAGTTTCGTCCCTATCATCCTCAGATTTGTGTTATGTAAACATTTGGATACATTCGGGGGATGCAGGAGCAAGTTAAAATCTCAGCTTGTATCTTTGTTTCTCTTTCCAAAGATCCTATTTGTCCTGCTGTGTTTTTTCAGCATTTTCTGTTTTTATTTCAAATTTCCAGCATTCAAATTATCTTGCTCTTGCTGTTGTGAATTATTCTGAGAAATCAAACCACTTGCATTGCAGCTTTGTATATTGCACATCAGCATTTGTGTTCAAACTAACCCATCCTCTGAATAGTCTACATGATAAATAACCATCTTGACTATAAACATGCATACAATGAATCCCCACCTATAATGCACATATTTGAATATCCTGGCTTAAATGTAATTCAGTGTAATTTTTCTTGAAGCACAGAAACTCGGAGATAATTCAATTTTCTTGCAAAAGCATCATCTGCTGCACTGCAGGCAAATTGCTTTTTCCACAATGTTACACTTGACTTGGACTGCAATTCCTATATGAGGCTGAGGGCCCAGTTTGGCACATTCAGTTAGTGCCCCACATTGTGATAATGCCAGACAATGTGGGTCTGCTGCTCAAAACAATGCCTGGGATAATAACACGGAGGCAATTGCTTTGTTGGAGCCGAGAGGGGGTTTTGGGGATTGTCTATTCTCCCAAGGTATGGTCCTTGAGTTCGTATTTTCTTAAAACCATGATCTTTATTTGTAACAACTATTTACACATTTCTGTTCTTCCTCATGTGTTATATATTTAAGCGATTGCATGATTATATTAAGAGTAGGTCACATGGCTTGATCATGAGATCATTGGGGTGTTTCACATGCTTCTCTCTTAGTTTCATTTTCTGTTCTGCACAGAGAACATCACTTTCAATAAACATATTGTGTGTTACATTGAATCTATGTGCAAACCATATATTTTTCTTTCTGTTAGAACCCACCACCCCTTAGAGTTAGCACTTTACAGGGGCGATTCTCCCATCCCGTTGCGCTAAAAAATCTCCAGCGTGAATAGGCCCCACCCCCTGAAATCTAATGATATTCATGCTGGTGGCCTCTGCAGTGCACAGGTTCTAGTCTGAACTGCCACTGAAAAAAACAGCGTGAATTACTCCAGTTTTCCCACAAATTCAACACTTCAAATGTTTTTGGGAGAATCACCCCCCTACATGTTGTTTTACCCTCTCATGGTCATTCATGATACTATTGGGTAGGAGTTTTGGTTCTAGAGATGGAAGATGTGTTCTCACTTTTCATTCATGAGGAACTCTGATGGCGAGAAACCATTCTATATTGGTGAGGTTCGAGACTCAGAAGAGCTAGATTAAGGGCTTTGTTTTTCTGGAATAAACCTTTGGTGATTCATAGTCCTCTCTCAGTTTCTCTGTTCACTTGAGGATACCAAGTTGAACTGGTTACATGAACAAGGCATATTCATTTGAAAAATTATGGAATAGCTCATTAGCAAGTTGTGGTCCATTGTCGGACACATCAATGTCAGGAATGTCATGCGTTGCATATACTCCCTTGAGGGACTGGATGATTGATTGTACTGTGATACCATGCAATCTGTTTACTTCAATCCATCGTGACTAGTAATCAATGACAACAAGAAAGATTTTCCCCCTAAATTCAAGTAAGTCCATTCTTGGGTAATCTCAGACTGATGGAAAAGTAGAAGAGGATAGTGATTATTTTTGTCTTTGGCTGTTTACAGCACAAATAAGACAGTTAGAAATAATTTATTCCATAGAGTGATTAATGCCTGGCCACCAGACTGATAGCTGTCCTCTTACGTGGCATTACACTATTCCTAGATGACCTTGGTGAAGTCTTTGAAGAATATCAAACTGAAGTATTCTCAGCATCAGTATTCCCTTATTGAAGACTATTAAGTTGTCAATGACTGTGAGGAGATTGTGCTAAGTGCTGCCATAGTATTGGATTCATGGGGATATAGTCTGGCCATCCATCCAGCCAATGGCCAGGATTCTCCCAAAAAAGTGCTGAATTCACGTGAAAACTGGAGTAACTCACGCCGATTTTTGTAGAAGATTTTCAGAATGAATCTCAAACACGCCATGCATCACAGAGCGCTTCAGCATGATTGACGTTGAAAATCAGTGGGCGTGGCCTATTCCCGCTGGAGAGGTCGGCAGCATAGCGCTGTGCGGACCACTGCGCATGCGCCGATCTGTCAGAGTGGAATGCAGCGCAAGTGCAGTGATCCCGCACTGCCAGTCTCCCGATCGCTGGCCAGCTTGATCGCTGACCAAACCCACAACCCTACATCGGTGCCCCTCTGACCCCCTGGACATCTCCAGGCCAGCACCAATGTCCCTCCACCCCCTGGCCAGCCCCGATTTCCCCAACCTTCCACCTGGCTAGCCCCAATCTCCCTGACCCACCTTCCCCCACCCCTGGCAGTCCCTCCCCCCTCACACTGGCAGTCCCAACACCCCGACAGCCCCGACTCCCCCCCCCCCCCCCTGCAGCCCCAACCCATGCCCACCCGGTTGGCCAGCCCCGATCACCCCTTCCCTCCCTCTCCCAGTGATCTTCTAGCAGAGTGGCAGTGGAACCTCCCCACCCCCACGATCGCACCTATAGGCCCCGCCTCCAATAGACTCCCCTCTGGCCATATCCCCTTGGCACTGCCCGGTGCTGCTTGGGCATTGCCAGTTTGCCCCTTGAGCAGTGCCAGGGGGCCAGGCTGGTACAACCAGGCTGGCACTTTCCAGGGTGCACCTCCATCTTACCCCCGAGTCCTAGGAGGCCTGCATGGCCTCAGTTCCCTCCAGCGGGTTCAGGCCGCTTGTTCCCTGTTAGTGGGAAGCTGTTGTAAACCCCGCTGGAGTGAACCAGTCCTGGTGGGGGGTTGGGGGGGGGGGGGGGGTGGGGGGGTGGCGGGGGCAGTGGTAGGAGACACTAGCGGGCCTGGAGACTTCATTCCCAGGCTCACTAATCGGATGCTAATACTCATCTAAATATTGAAATTAGCTCCGCACCAATTTCTGATGCGGAGCTGATGGCTCCAAAGATCTTATCCCCGGAGACATGTGGAGGCCATGGCGCCCAGCGGGGAGCCGCTAAATGGCCTCCGTTGACGTCTCCAAGCCCGTTGTGCTGCTGGAGCAGCTTGGTGGTCTGGGAGAATCGCCCCCAATATTTTGGAGACATTCTTAATTTTGTTTCTGGGCTTATTTTACTTCCTGCACCCTTTTTGCAGTAACTTGTAAGTGTTGAGTGATTAAAAATGTGAATGGTTCAACCTTGTCACGAAGTGCAGATCCTCTCGTTTGGTTCCTTCTATGGTATTTTTAACAGTGCGCCTACCGCTTTTTGATACTTCTCTGGCACATAATCAGAGTGATATCTCATCAATCTTGGATGAACTGCTGGATTCTGAGTGGCATTTTCAAAATTTCATTCATGTTCATTCAAGCCCAGAAACAAAATGAAGAATGTCTCCAAAATATTGGGGGTGATTCTCCCAGCCCACTATGCTGCTCCAGCAGCACAACGGGCTTGGAGACGTCAACGGAGGCCGTTTAGCAGCTCCCCGCAGGGCGCCATGGCCTCCACATGTCTCCGGGGATAAGATCTTTGGAGCCATCAGCTCCGCATCAGAAATTTGTACGGAGCTGATTTCAATATTTAGATGAGTATCAGCATCCGATTAGTGAGCCTGGGAATAAAGTCTCTGGGGAACATATGAACAGGAGTAGGCCATTCAGCCCGTCAAGCTGCTCCGCCATTTAATACAGTCATGGCTGATTGGATACTTCAATGCCTTTTACACCTACTATTCCTGTAAATAGGAACTAATGGTTTATGGTCTGTTTCGATTTGAAACATGATCCCTTAACATAGTGTGAAATTCTTTTGCATACCATTATTGCTGCCAATGATTCTCTTTCTAATGTGGTGTATTGTTGTTTTGTTACTGTTAGTAACTTATGGACATAATAAACTGGTATATGCTTGTGCCTCTCTGCACGTGAAATAAAATTTCCTCCAGAACTGTAGATGGTGCATCTGCTGTTACTACGGTCAGTAATTTTGGGCTACAAATTGCCAAGATTTCAGAAGAGATTACAAATTGTTTAATCCTTCAAAAACATTTCATTGGTGCACATTCCAGCATCACTGTTGAGCCCGCCTCAACAACTGTCTCAAGAGCTCCTTGACCTTTGCTAAATTTGGTAGGATTTTGCCTGCTGGGTTAACAATCCCAAGGAATCCTTGAAGTTCAGTTATGTTCTTGGGTGTGAAAATTCTCTGATTAACTTCATTTTTTGTGGATCAACTGTGCTTTCAGTGGCTTGTACTATGTGACCTAGAAACTTAATCACAGGATTGGCGAACTCACGTTTTTCCTTCAATGTAAGACTCTTAGACTGCTCGGGCTCGGGTTGTACACTTCTCAGTAGAGCTGTGTACAAGTATGCCATCCATATGGAATATTATTCCTTCCACACCCTCTTGAGTGTGAGACATTATTTTCAGGGAATTCCTGGTGTGGACTCTATAGCAAAGAGCAATCTATTAAAATGGCTGAATAAATGTGGTCAGCAATCTGGATTCTTTGTTCAGAGGCAACTGCTGAAATTCACTGTTTGCATCCAATTTGGCAAATGAAGTACTCTTGGCGAGTTTGACAATACTCTTAACCACTGAGGCCATTCGGTAGACCACACGTTCCACTGAAATGCTTAGTTGTGTTAAATCCATATAGATTCTTATGGAGCCATTTGGCTTTGGGACCGTGACCATTTCTGGATACCATTTGTCAGCATGGTAACTGGTGAGATAGTCCCTTGTGACTACATCTTTTTAATTGACCATTCACTATGACAAAGAGTGAATGAGGGACTTGCCTTGGTGTAAAGAGGCAAATTTATTTACCATCAGCACATAAGGCAATATGGTACCCAGCCCTCTAAACACCATTGGAAATTCATTTTGAAATGTACTGCTATAGTTTTCATTTGGAATTTCAACTATTTTATCAATTCATTTCAAGTTTAGGCATGTCTTTATGTTTAATAGTGAGCACTCTTGATTTTGAATTACATGGAGAGATCCAAGAATTTCTCGGTCTTTATATTTCAGGTTTACCATGAGCTGGCCTTTCACTTGTCACACCACGACCTTGTATTTTACTAATTGAGGGTCACTGATCTGCTTGAACCATTTGACTTCATCTAATAAAACAGAAACCCCTGCTCCTGTGTCTAATTTTAAACTCTGTGGGCTGTCCATTTACTTCAAATTTACTTTCCCATTATTTGCTTTCAGTATCATTTGCCTTGCTCAGGAAGGTGACTTTCTTTGCTTGTGGTTCTTCTACTTCTTCTAAGTGATTCTGTTTTAAAATATTCTCCCCCTTCTTATAGTTTGCCAGCACTTTTGAGTGATAGTTTTGAAATAGCATATATTTCTAGAGTTGTGGCATTCTGAACCCTACCCCCCCCCCCCCCCCCCCCCCCACACCTTGCTCCTGCTCACCCGCTGGGCATTCTTCTCACTTGTGTTGTTTGTTCCCCCACACTGAAGATGGACTCAGGCTTTGGCATGTTTGCCCTCCTGTGACCTGCAAACTGAATGGTTTCACTTGATCACTTCCATGGGACCTCTCCTTCCCCATGAATAAATACCCAATTATTTTCCCTGAGTTCCATTTGCCTCACAATCTACACTGCTTTCACTAGTGTTTAATCCTCTCTTGTTTGTAAGATATCTGATACTGCTTCATCTAGGAACCTGACTATAATTCTATCATGAATCAGTTTATCTTTTAAGGTTCCATTATTACCACTCCCTGCTAGCCTAGAGAGATCATTGATGAACGAATCCATGGCTTCACCTGATCTTTGCTTTCCTTTATTAAATTTAACCCTGTCTGTTATAAATTCCAACAGACACTAAAATAAAAGTTGTAAGCTTGCAGGACTTGATCATAAGAACAAAGAAAATTATAGCACAGGAACAGGCCCTTCAGCCCTCCAAGCCTGCACAGACCATGCTGCCCGACTTAACTAAAACCCCCTACACTTCCGGGGACCATATCCCTCTATTCCCATCCTATTCATGTACTTGTCAAGACGCCCCTTAAAAGCCACTACCGTATCCGTTTCCACTACCTCCCCTGGCAACGAGTTCCAGGCACCCGCTACTCTCTGTGTAAAAAATCTGCCCCGTACATCTCCTTTAAATCTTGCCCCTCGCACCTTAAACCTATGCCCCCTAGTAATTGACTCTTCTACCCTGGGAAAAAACTTCTAACTATCCACTCTGTCCATGCCTCTCATAATCTTGTAGACTTTTATCAGGTCTCCCCTCAACCTCCGGCGCTCCAGTGAGAACAAACCAAGTTTCTCCAACCTCTCCTCATAGCTAATGCCCGCCATACCAGCCAGCATCCTGGTAAATCTTTTCTGTATCCTCTCCAAAGCCTCCACATCCTTCTGGTAGTCTGGCGACCAGAATTGAACATTATATTCCAAGTGCGGCCTAACTAAGATTCTATAAAGCTGCAACATGACTTGCCAATTTTTAAACTCAATGCCCCGGCCGATGAAGGCAAGCATGCCGTATGCCTTCTTGACTACCTTCTCCACCTGCATTGCCACTTTCAGTGACCTGTGTACATGTACACCCAGATCCCTTTGCCTATCAGAAGAAGTTGAAGTCTCATCAATCCCCCATCCATGCTGTCACATCATCAGCAATAGATCCTATTACATTAAATAGTGTATTGACCTGGGCTTTTTGATCTTTCTTGTGTAATCCTGAAGCAGTTCTACACATTTTGGACTTTTTCTCCAGTTGGCCCCTCTAGGCCTGTTGTGTGCCTCCTGCTCTCTAAAATGGCTTTGGGAGTGGTAGTGTGGATTCTTTGCTTCTGCTGAGCCCTGGAATTGTTCCTGCCTCTGTGCTGCTGTTTTTAGCTTTGCGCCTGTGCTCATAGCTGTCAGGTCCTCTGGGTCTGTGTCTCTTCTTGTATCTGCTGCACCTATGATGTTCCAACAAAGTAAAAGTAAAGTTTTTTTTATTAGTAACAAGTAGGTTTACATTAACACTGCATTGAAGTAGCTGTGAAAATTCCCTAATTGCCACACTCCAGCATCTGTTCGGGTACAATGAGGGAGAATTTAGCATGGCCAACACACCTAACCAGTAACACTTTGAGTCTTAAATTTATACTTCTTTTGTACTTCCTTCAAAAATCTCTTCTTGGCAGCCCTTTGTCTTTTTAAGGTTTGCTGGGTTTTTTACCCTGGAAATCATAACACAATTTTAATATAAGCAGGCCTGAAGTATGAATTAAATTGCCTGAAGTCATGCTTTCTGCCTCTGAGTGAGAATGTCCCATTCCCAAGGCTGGCGGACAGCCAGAGAGCTCGTGGCACTTAAATCCCAGCAGCGCCATTGGGAGTGGTGGCCATTGTTGGAACTGCAGCAGGCACCAAACCAGCCAGAATGGAGGAGGCAGCTAAAAGCAGAAGTAGGCCATTCAGCCCCTCGAGCTCATAAGATCATGACAACATACTAATAATTACTGAAGAGTAATTATTAATCTCACTGTCCTTCCTACATGTCTTTGAATACTGTGATTATGTCATCTATTGTCTCATGCTGATCTTTTCTGCTATTTAACCATCTTACCACTACCACCTTCTCAAGGGCAACAAGGGATGGGCAAAAATGTTGGTTTGACCAGCAGTGCTCACATCCCCTGAATGAATAAAACAAAAGTCAATTTGCCCCTAAAGTTCCTGTCTCTTCTCTTGTGTGTAATTTTTACTCCCCTTCCTTTTGTTCTATTCCTTTTTAAAATGTTCTACATGGGGAATATTTTTCAGATTGAATAAAGCGTCGCCTTGTCTGCCCTCTTCACAGATGTTGACTGGCCTCCTGAGTGTTTCCAGCATTTCAGTTTCTCTTTTTGGATATTTTTGTTTTTCTTTTCATCCATTTCTTTCCTAGTTGCAGAATTTTCATTAAAATGAAAAATGAGCTTTCAGAGGACCTGACATCTGAAGGATGTTCCAAAAAGTCACATTCTGCCGGCAACCGCACAACAGTCAGAGAGGAACCTGCTCCACTGTTCAGGCAGTCTGACCTTCAGGCGGGTTGATAGGATTCTGAATGGTGGTCTATGTTTACAATCAAACTGAATACAGTGAATCCCGATCTATAATATAGATATTGTATGGAATTTAATGGCCTTCTGCGAGTGTACTGGGAGGTGGGAGCAACACCTATAATCGAGTGGGAAGGTACGGCTTGGGGAGCATATCAGTTGCAGTTTTTGTTTGTGTTCACATTAGAAACAGTTTATAAACTTGCAGAGCTTGGAGTCAAGTTTGCCAGGTCTGGCATACCTCCACCAATCAATGACCTCTTATGGCCATTATCTGCCCTCTTCTCCTGCAATTTTCTATGGAAAGATCATGCTGTCATTTGTGTGATCAACATGAACATTGTCAAACACCCACCACATCTCAATGATCCTCACAAACTGATAGTCCTTTGACTTCACACTTCCCCTTAGAACTACCTGATGTCATGCAGTCTGCTTCATCTCACATTCTGCACGTGGCCCAGGCACTAAACGATAACACACCTCCTAAATAAGTCCCTACACAAAATGGTTCAACACTTACCCTTGCAGAACTAACAAGTGCTTTAACCTCTTACGCTGTAACTGTAACCATGTGCTTTAGATGAACCCATGGCTGCTGAACTCCTCTGCAATCTCCATCTATGCTTTTTTGGCCTGCTGGGGAGGTCTTGCCTTCCCTAGACATGAAAAACTCCTGCCAGTCATCCATAGTTTGGAGAAAGACTTGCAGGAAGTCATCATCAAAATGTGGGGCCATCCGTGATCTAGGCTCCTCCAGTTACTTAGGCAACTGCAAA
Source organism: Mustelus asterias (assembly GCF_964213995.1). Classification (NCBI taxonomy): domain Eukaryota; kingdom Metazoa; phylum Chordata; class Chondrichthyes; order Carcharhiniformes; family Triakidae; genus Mustelus; species Mustelus asterias. Next base: position 92,853,938 of record NC_135807.1, on the reverse strand, counting down.
AGGTGATAAGGATTCAAAGCAGAAAGTGATTAAAATACTCAGGATGTCTGTCAGTAGCTGTGGAGAGACAAACTGAGTTATAGGATGAAATATGACTCTTTTTCAGAATGCTTTTTCTTCAAAAGGTGAATGGGACAAGTATGTTCAGGTGTTATTCCAGGGCCTGGGAGAGGGTCCAAGGTGCAAAGCACTGGGATCTGGAGGTTGAGGGGATGCTGGTGCTTGTTTTTGGATATGGAGTTCACACTGTTGCCCAGACTGAGCAGCAAGAGCTTCCGACTTGAAAGACTGGCTTGAAAAAAAAATCAAACCTGTCAGTTCCATTTCATTGGCACTTGCTGTGCTGCTGCTACTGATTTTCAAGCAGTTTTGTGTTCCGATTATTTTATTTTAAAGCCCGCCAGAAAACCACACAGCTTCCTGAAGATCAGTAGCATCCTCAAATACTTGGAGCTGGTCCTGGATATTGGGTGGGTAGTGCAGGGGTTACATAATTATAGAGGTAACTAACATCAATGGAGAATGATTTCAACAGGGGGGTAAAAGCAACATCCGATCCAAGCCTGCCTCTCCTGGGTGAGTTAGGATAAAATCAGGTCCTCTGTTTGTCTTAGCTTGAAGTTTATAGGTTGTTTATCATTTGAACACAAACAAAAACTACAACTGGTATGCATAAGCCTGTCAGATCTGAAATGGATTCTACATATAAACAGCCTGTTTCTTTTCAATGTAAACTTTCTAATACAAACACAGTCCGAATAAAGAATATGTAATTCGCAGTCCAGATTTTCTTCAAATAATTTGAAAAATAAAATGATATGAAGAAACTGACGAGAAACATCTGTTGATTTCACTAAATCCTGTGCAATTATGCACACTTCTCAGGCTGTTAAATCTGCCTTCAGCTAGCAGAATCTAATATATTACATTAAGGCAAGAATGAAACCTTCAGATAAAGTGGAACAGAAAAGTTTAGAATGAACCCTGGTTCATGTGAGTTCCAGAGTCCCAAAGTCGGAGTCCAATGAGGAAATCTTTCACATCGGTATTCGATAGAAGTTTTGTATGATTTGATTTTTCAGGTGGCTTATGCGGGAATTGAGGTAGGCACGCAGAGATTGCGTCCATTCTGTAGGTGATGATACAAAATCTTCCGATAGAGTCAGGTTAGATGGGCCAGTGGTCCAACCTGGTCAGAATTTGTTCCTCTGTGGCCTACCAGCTGGATGTTCTACAGAAGCCTGGCTGCACAGTTCAGAAAGGTAATGTTAAACTGCTCAAAAGGCCAGAGTGCTAGGTTCTGTGAACTTCCTTCTCTACAGTGACTTCAGCAAAGGATATTTGTCCAGCATCTGGAGTTTGGCTTTGTTTTCGGGATTGATAATGTCTCAGACATTTTAGGTTGAAAAGGATGCCATTCATGGTGAGGGCCTGGTGACAATTCCGGGGAATTATGCACACTTCTCAGGCTGTTAAATCTGCCTTCAGCTAGCAGAATCTAATATATTACATTAAGGCAAGAATGAAACCTTCAGATAAAGTGGAACAGAAAAGTTTAGAACGAACCCTGGTTCATGTGAGTTCCAGAGTCCCAAAGTCGGAGTCCAATGAGGAAATCTTTCACATCGGTATTCGATAGAAGTTTTGTATGATTTGATTTTTCAGGTGGCTTATGCGGGAGTTGAGGTAGGCACGCAGAGATTGCGTCCGTTCTGTAGGTGATGATACAAAATCTTCCGATAGAGTCAGGTTAGATGGGCCAGTGGTCCAACCTGGTCAGAATTTGTTCCTCTGTGGCCTACCAGCTGGATGTTCTACAGAAGCCTGGCTGCACAGTTCAGAAAGGTAATGTTAAACTGCTCAAAAGGCCAGAGTGCTAGGTTCTGTGAACTTCCTTCTCTACAGTGACTTCAGCAAAGGATATTTGTCCAGCATCTGGAGTTTGGCTTTGTTTTCGGGATTGATAATGTCTCAGACATTTTAGGTTGAAAAGGATGCCATTCATGGTGAGGGCCTGGTGTTTGGATGACACTGCCTCAACAAACCCACAGTCTCCTATAGCAAGATTGGCTTGTCAAATGCAAATTGTATCCCTGTCGCTCCTTTTGAAATTGGTCTGTACAGTCTGAGGTGGTATATTAGATGTTCCTATGGCATAACGAGATGTGACATTCCCAACACTGAGAAGAGAATTCTTTTGTTCTGGAGGCTGCAGGGGATCATTTCCAGACAGAGTCAACAATCTTGATTGTCTCTGCTCAACAGAAACATCCAGTTTAAAAATAAGAAATAGTAATGAGGATAACGTTTTACATACAGGGTTGGGTTTCACGCTCGTGTCAGAGGAAGCCAACAACCTAAACAGGCCCTTATGATATCCCAAAATGCTTTATGACAAGTGAATTACTCTTGAAGTGGTCCCTGTTATAGAATCATAGCAAACCTACAGTGCAGAAGGAGGTCATTCGGTCCATTGGGTCTGCACCGACAACAACCCCACCCAGGCCCTATCCCCGTAACCCCACATATTTACCACGCTAATCCCTCTAACCTACACATCCCAGGACACTAAGGGGCAATTTTGCATGGCCAATCCACCTAACTTGCACATCTTTGAACTGTGGGAGGAAACCGGAGCACTCGGAGGAAACCCACGCCGACACGGAGAGTGCGCAAACTCCACACAGATAGTGGTCTGAGGCCGGAATTGAACCCAGGTCCCTGGAGGTGTGAGGCAGCAGTGCTAACCACTGTGCCAGGTGATTGTGCAGAAAATTATTAATTGTATAAATCGGAAGTGAATGATGGATCAGAGAATTTGCTTTTGGTAGTGTTTGTTGAAGAAGAAATATTACTCAGAACACTAGAAATGGCAAAGTTGAATCTTTTGTGTCCACATGAGCAGACAGGAGGGGGATATTACGTGCCTTTGGTGGGTGTGCTTCCCGTGGGGAAGGCACCAAAAACGAGGTGGATGCCCAGCGTACTGTTCCCGCTCACCCCGATCATTTGGGGGCAGCAGATGCCAATTAAGGATCAATTTAGCATGTTATCGAGGCAATTAACCTTGATAAAGTTTAGTTTATTTATTAGTGACACAAGTAGGCTTACGTTAACACTGCAATGAAGTTACTGTGATAATACACAACCTGTGCCATAAACCTTTTGGCATGGCCAGCCGGTGGAAGGGGAAGGCCGATTTTTTATTTCAAGTGTTTAAAGAGCGGGAAAGATGGGAGTGGGTCACTCTTTGGGGGCTGCCTTTTGCTGATTGTGGGGTGCCCCCTCTTAGACTGAACACCCACTCCAGAGATACAAGGCCTTGTAATATTTTCTTCTCCAGTTGTCCTGGAGACTGATAGAGCTGCTAACCAATCAGAAAACTTTTGGCCGTTATCTCCCCCTGAAGTTGTTAAGACCTGTTGAATGTAATCTATTGGGGAAACCAATGAGACAAGACAAGACTGTACACTCAGCGCTCAAGCTAGTTATTGTTCCAGCTCCTCCAATCACAGGTTCCCTTCTTCTTGCCACTCCTCTAGAGACACAATCTATGATTGGTGGAGCAGCAAGGGTGGGAGAGAGGGAAACTGTGATAGGAGGAGCTGCAGCAGTTATTCTGGCCATTCCTGCTGGCCGCCATGCAGGAACCTTCTGGCTGCACTCAACCACTTGTGACAACATCGTTTGGGAGGCCAAGGAGAAGAAATAGAGAATGAAAGAACAGGAAGGGCTCTCCGTCGGTAACATGGCAGGGGTAGGCCTCACTGAGCCATCACTAAGCCTCACATCAGGCCAGACCCACATGTTATCTGCATCTACAGAGTGAGCCGTTGCCAGGGAGCTGCAACTTCTTTTCTGGTCATACTCAATTACCTTCAGCGAGGCGAGTGAATGCTGTGCCAGTGTGTCCAGGGAGAGAGGAGGGAACTTAGGCAGCAGCAGGTGAATGCAACCGTCCCTCTTCCTCCAACTGTCTCCCTCCCTCCATCCGTCCCTCCCTCTTACCCTGCTACAGATCTCCAAAAATGAAACAGTGCAAACTGCAGCATAGAGTCAGTCTTTCATTCTGTACAGAACCGGAAGTCAAAACATTACAAATATTGGATTTTTTTCCCCAGATATGAATTTTCTGTCACCATGTACATATGGTGCAATGTGCAGAACATATTAATGAGGCAGTCAACAAAATCACCGTTACCATCTACACAGTATTATAAATACAAATTGTATATTTTCCTGTCAAATTAGCAATATTGCATGATGCAATATAAAATTTGCACTCTCTAGTTGACTTAATAATCATGGTGGGATCATCTATAGGGCACACACAAACTCACACTGCATTATATTGTTTCTGCTCTTAATATTACTGACCCATATATTGGACGATATTTGTAACCAGATGCTAACTATGGATGTTATCTTTTTTATTCGGAATTTTCCGTGATTGATCAGTGAATTGATTGGTGAATCTTGAAAGGGGGAAATAGAATGCAAGATAGGTGAAGGAAGCGTATCAAAGGGCTGGAGAGGGTGTGTGTGTTTGGAGCTGATAAGCGATAAGGGACCCGATATTATATATTTAAGTGGTTGTGTGATTGCTTCAAGAGCCGGTCACATGATTTAACTGTGATGTCATTAGAGTGTTTCACAGGCTCCTGCCTTTACTCTGTCCAGTCAACATCTCCTCCAATAAACTTGTTATTTTGTACAAACCACTGGGGCGATTCTCCCAGCAGTGCAGTGGACTGGGAAGACTCAAGTGGAGGCTGCTTCGCGGGCTCCCCGTTGGGCGGCACAGCCCCTGCGAGTCTCTGGCCGCCGGATTTCAGGCACTGTCAGCTCCGTGCCAGAAATTGGCATGGAACTGCATAACTTACTCAAATTAAAATTTAGATCTAATTAGCGGGCCCGGGACTGAAGCCTCCGGGCCCCCTAGCCTCACTCCCACCCAGCCAGGTGTGTTTCACTCCAGCGGGTTTTACAATAGCTCCCCATGTGTGGGGAGTTGGCGGCCCAACCCCGCTGGAGTGAAGCGGGGGTCTTGGAGGCCCCCCAGGAGGTCAGGAGTAAGGGGTGCCCCCTGGGCATTGCCAGCTTGGCAGTGCCTGCCTGGCCCCTGGCACAGCCCAAGGGGCAAAGTGGCAATGCCCAAGGGGCATTTTGGCACTGCCTACCAGGCATTGGGCAGTTCCAAGGGGGCAGGGCCTAATGGGGACAGGGCTTATTGGGGAGGGACCTCTGGGGGAGAGTGGGGGTGGGTGGTCCCAATTCCACTATGCAGTCGGCGGTGACAGAGGGAGGGAGGCCAGCAATCGGGGCTGGCCATATGGGTGGGGTGGGGTCAGCCTGCGGGGGTGGGGTGTGGAGGAGATTGGGACTGGGGGAGATCGGTGTGGCCAAGAGGGGTGGGGGGTCAGGGCTGACCTGGACATGTCTGGGGGGGCTGGCGATTAGGGGATGGGGGTGTTGATAGGACAGTGATGGTGGGTCATGGGGCTGGCCAGCGATCGAGCATCCGCAGTGGCCCGCTCAGCGTTATGCTGCCAGCCTCTCCAGTGCGAATAAGCCCTGGCCACTGATTTTTAGCCTGATTCACACTTGGGCTCTCTCCAGTGCACAGAGTGTGGGAGATTCATTTTGAAAATTCCACTGAATAAAACAAAAGGATTTACTCCAGTCTTTATGCGAATTCGGCCCTTAGAATTTTTTTGGGAGAATCCCACCCCATGTCTTTTTCCTCCTTGTTTAAAACCCCAACCCTTAACATAATTAGGACATTACACTCAGAAATAGAAGAAGCACCAGGGCCCATGATTTCTCTCCCTGGTTGGCACAGTGGTCACCAGAATGGAAAATAAGCTTTCTCACACCTTCTGCTGCTCTGCTGCATCAGTGCCAACGATGGAAACTGCCTTCTTCCCAGAATTATATCACCAAACTCAGATTTCTCCTGCAGCTGCCACCCACCTGCCACCAGCACGCCATTAAATGGGTGGCTATGACTGACTTCTGGCTCACGGCCTAATCCCTATCCCACCAGATGTCCTGCCCGAGACACCGGATTGAGGGGGAAGCCCACAACACCCCCCACCACTTCAGAACTCTAACAGGCTGACCTTCCCACTGGGTAGCCAATAGTTGGCTGTCTGACGCTTGAGTCACCAGGGTGGGAGCGTGCAAATCGCGCACTTCCCGTTCTGCCTTCCTTAACCTGCCGGAAACTGTAAAATCCAGCCCCATATTTCTTTAATTTTAAACAGAGAATAAAATGAATCCCATTTGCTTGCTTTCTCCTCCGGGTTCCGCAGCTATTGATATTCCTAAGAAGAAAGTGGTTTGCCTTGCTCTATTTGAAGCCCCGAATTTATTATTGCCACAAAACTGTTGCAATTATGAACTTTTCCTCAGAACACTTGTGCAATATAATGCAAAGTAAGTCCATTCATTGCCCATATTAGACTCAGCAACACTTCTACAAAAAAATCATTAGCATTGCTTCAGAACACATCAGTAACTTATCTTATATTGTAAACTCTTATCAAATACATATTAATTCTAAACCTGCAAAGGGTAATAATGCCTACTCAACTGCTACTGATGGTATAAGGACTTTGAAGTATTGGAATATGCTGTACCCAATTCTCTTAATTGGGTAAGTTGATGTTGTTCCTTCTCATAGAATCATAGAAACCCTACAGTGCAGAAGGAGGCCATTCGGCCCATCAAGTCTGCACCAACCACAATCCCACCCAGGCCCTATCCCTGTAGTCCTACTTACTTACACTCCTAATCCCTCTGACACTAAGGTTCAATTTAGCATGGCCAATCAACCTAACCTGCACATCTTTGGACATCTTCTCTTCTGATAAATATTTATTGCTGTGTTAAATCCATATCAGATTAAGCAAAGCAGCTGTAATACCACTAAAACTGTGCTTATAATCTAAACTGGAATCTTTCACGTGATTGTGAATTGACAGGGTGAAAGTACTGACAGATTGAATGTGTCCACTCTATTTTTGATCGATATTTTGATAGCTATAGAAAGTTCTCAAAACAAACTAGACAGATTGGAACAGAACTACCCTGGGAACAAAAAATCGTAGGGGAATCTTGTGCCCTCCCCCGGGACAGGTTTGGTGATGGGAGGGGTTTTAATCGGAGAGGACAGTGGCAGGTGGGGACCATGCCACCGACATCACTTCACCGTGATTCGATCCATGGCAGGAAAGACTGTAGATGAATGTTTCCCCGCTGCCAATTGAGGGTTTTAAGTAGCCAATTAATGCCCACTTAAGGACTTCATCCTACTGCCGCTGGTATCAACACAGTTGTGGACAGGGAGCATATGCTGCAGTGCAAACAGACCTTTGTGGGTGTGTTGAGGGGGGAGTGCATGTCCTTCATTTAAAGACTCAACATCTGATTGATTGAGGGACCCGGCATTGAGCAGGGGATTACCCACCAAAAGCCACCCCTGCTGCCGACTTCTTCACCACCTCCCCTGCAGCTCTTCCACCTCTCGATCCCCTAACCACTCATTCGCCATAATTTCCATGTGTCTTGATCCCTCCTCGATCGGAGGCCTCCATTGGATACCAGATTGGCAGCTTCACTGCCTCCTTGTGGTACAACTGAGTACAGTTGGCCTCTGGTCAGCAGCTGTCGGTGGGCGGGACTTCTGCCTCCCTGGTCCTTTATCCTGAGGATGGACAGCCACTGGCCTGTTCAGTGCCTGAATGGCACAAGATGTGGCGTTCTCACCAGCTCTCCAGCTAATGTTCCCTCCACATGATTCCACCCTAAATCTCAAATTCTGATGCTTTCTTTTGTAAATGTAAATCCAAAGAAACTAGCTCATTTTTAGAGTTATAAAGTCATATAGAGGTTTACAAGCCCTTTGGCCCAACTATTGACTACCTACCTTATCTAAGCTCCTCATTATTTTATATACCTCTATAAGATCACCCTAAGTCTCCTAAGTTCCAGGGAAAAATGTTCCAGTCTGTCAAGCCTCTCCTTATAACTGAAACCATCAAGTCCTGGTAGCATCCTAGTAAATCCTTTCTGCACTCTTTCTAGTTTAATAACATCGTTTCTACAATAGGGTGACCAGAACTGTACACAGTATTCCAAGTGTGGCCTTACCAATGTCTTGTACAACTTCAACAAAACGTCCCAACTTCTGTATTCAATGTTCTGACCAATGAAACCAAGCATGCCGAATGCCTTCTTCATCACCTTTGATTCCACTTTCAAGGAGCTATGAACCTGTACCCCTAGATATCTTTGTTCTATAACTTTCCCCAACACCCTACCATTAACCGAATAAGTCCTGCCCTGGTTCGATCTACCAAAATGCATCACTTCGCATTTATCTAAATTAAACTTCATCTGTCATTCATCAGCCCACTGGCCCAATTGATCAAGATCCTGTTACAATCCTTCACAAACTGTTTGAATGCCTGGGATAGCTGCATTTACAATGTTACAAACAGTGGGCAGGAATTTTTCCTCCGTTATCTAAGTTCAGTAGCGGGCAGGAAAAGCGACCTTTTCCCTGCCGACCACAATGACATATTTTCACACCCAATTTTCTGCCTCACACCTCATTAAACATACATCATCGTTGGCAGAGGTCCAACCAAGTCATCAAGCCGGTTTGGGAAGGAGGTGTCAGTGATTTACACCTCAGCCTGCCGGAGGCCAGCGATCCTGTGCCACAAATGGGTGAATGATCTCACCCGCATAGCCAGGGTAAGTCAACGTTCTCATTCTTCTCAGCTCACATTCTCTCCATTGGTCTTCATGCAGGCCAAGCTAATAAGAGGAAGAGGTCTCAGAATGCCAGAGATCAGGGCCTCCACACACTATGAGGAATATGCAGTACCCTTGTCCAGAGTGGCCCGGGACCCTGCCTACAGCCACAGTGAGGACAGTGGTGCACACCCAAGGGAGGACCCTGCACCAGCTGATCCTTCAGACAGCGAGACTATGAGTGCAACGTCATGTCTTGGAGTCTGTTGCTATGCACTGATTACCTCTGCTCTCTTTCATTGGCCAAGTGCCCCTGGGTCAGTGGGAGTCAACCCAAAATATTCAGCCCTGAGGACACTTCAGAGAGGGCCTTGAGGATCCACTTGTGGAAGACCCATCACAGCAGTCACCCACACCTTCCCCCAGTGCAGAAACAAAAACCATGCTGGGACCTCGATCTCTCGAGCAGCCTCGGGGCCACAATCTGGTGAGCACAGCATGGATTCTGGGCCAAAACAGGCAGAGGAAGAGAAATCCAACACTCTGAGGACTGCTGGAGGCCAGGATTCTGCTGAGTCTCAGTCTGATGGTGAGACTGTGAACTTGGTCTTAACTCAAATGTTGGAGCTGCAGCAACAGACACAAGGATATCAGGCAGGGTTTCAGTGGCATTCCACAAATCACAACATGCAATGGAGGAATCTGTTCTTGTTCAGTCTGAGGTAATAGCACTGGCAGGTCAGCACAATTAGGGCAAAAGTGGTGGGATGTTGGTTGCCATGCAGACCTTGGTTTAGGACATTGCGTCTGTGCTGCTATGCGAGTTGCATCCATCTTTGTAGGCATTGGTAGCTTCCACGGGGCCAGCGGGCCAGATCTCACTCTAGGTAGCCTTTCTCCTCAATGAGTCAGCAGGGGCCTTAGGCACTCATAAAGACCAACAGATAGAAATCCTGGACCATCCACCCAGGTGACCCCATCACCTCCAGCTCCACAGGTTAAGGAGAGTGCACCTCCCTACAGCAGGAGATCTAAAGCAGGCTCATGCCCTCCGAGTCTTGCCCCCCAACCCTCTGTCCTCACCCCCAGAGGACACCCGCCAAAGTCATCACAAACAGGGTGTAGCAGTCAACAGGCTACCTCCATCTCTAGTGTGGATGTCGGGATGCACCAACATGTAGTTGTAGGGTTAAGTAGATCAAGAAAGATTAGGAACACAACGTTGGTATGGGTGTTCACTACATGTATATACTTTCCACCAAGGTAAATAGAATTACACGCATTCCACATCTCCTCTTGTGTAGGCTTCAACTGTATCCGGAGGTATACTGTGCTTGATCAGATGTCACACCATGGTCCCTCTATTGCAGATCTTGTATCCTGTGTGTCTGGTCAATATTGTGTGCACACAGTGTGCGTCCCTTCTCAGTTCATTAACAACATGCATTGAAGGTTAAAGTGATGTTCATTTTGGACTGTTTAAGATGGAGGCTCCTGAAGTCCCCCAACTCATTTGCATTGTGGAAAAGTGAAGGTGTAGTTTAGAAGGAGAGATGTAAGTGGTCATAGAGAAGGTTATCTTCCCTTGAACTCAATGCCTTCTGTCATCCGTGAGGGTTTAAAATCCATAAGCCCACGCTCCTTCTGGACTTGCGGGTTGTTGACGCTACAAGTGTACACTTACTAAACTGTGAGTAAGTGTGCGCACCATCCCACCTCAATGTGCCAGTGCTCTGTCCTTCACCAGAACAATTTTCACCCCCTGGTTTTGCACCATGGAAATGTTAGCATTGTGCCCTCAAGGTTATTATCAAAAAGAAGGGATGCAGCGCAGACCATTATGGGAAACTGATGGTGTTGAAAAGGAGGCTTTTTCATGTCTGTCAGATGGTCATTATAAGGAATGCTCATCTGTGCATTCCTCCTCATTTGGTGACAGAGTTTTCAGATTGGGATCCTTTAATGGGAGCTCCTGGTATGGTGATCCACTCCTTCCAGAGGCCCGAAAAACCATCCCCAGCAATGATTTTTCTTAGTTTTGCTTTCTGCTGAGCTATTGCATGACCATCCAACATGGTGGTCCTCAGGTTTTATGACCAGACCTGCTTTGACCCTCATAGAATCATACAGTGCAGAAGAGGCCCTTCGGCCCATTGAGTCCCTGTGTGACTGTGGAAATCTCTCCTATTGACTTGAAGGAGCATAATGTTCACATCTGTAATCCCTTATCCCATTGTAATTGTTGTTGATATCGCCATGAGCGGTTTGAGTTTGATTTGATTATACCTCATGTGGACCTTATCATTCGTCATTTGAAGTTGACTAAACTGTCACATATAGTGTGCCCCCATGGGACAACTCAGTATCCACCACAATACTACCTGTTCCTGATCTCCAGTTGGCAGATGCCTCCCCTGAAGCACCGTGCACGGGGTGATGTTTATACTATCTGAAGCAGAGTCGTATGCCAGAAACCCCCTGGACCACCGTGCACGGGGTGATGTTTAAGCCCTAGAATCGTAGAATCATACAGCGCATAAGAGGTCCTTCGGCTCATTGAGTCCACACCAACACATTAGAAACACTTGAACTCCCACCTAATCCCATCTGCCAGCACTTGGCCCTTAGGCCTGAACGTTACGATGTGCCAAGTGCTCATCCAGATACTTTTTAAAGGATGTCAGGCAACCTGCCTCTACCATCCTCCCAGGCAGTGCATTCCAGACCCTCACCACTTCTGGGTAAAAAAGTTTTTCCTCACATTCCCCCTAAACCTCCTGCTCCTCACCTTGAACCTATGTCTACTTGTGACTGACCCTTCAACTAAGGGAAACAGCTTCTCCTTATCCACTCTGCCCATGTCTCCTCATAATCTTGTACACCTCGATCAGGTCGCCCCTCAGTCTTCTCTGCTCCAATGAAAGCAACCCAAGCCTACAAAACCACTCTTCATAATTTAACTGTTCCATTCCAGGGAGCATCTTGGTGAATCTCCTCTGCACCCCCTCCAGTGCAATCACATCCTTCCGATAATGTGGAACCAGAGCTGCACACTGTACTCCAGCTGTGAACTCACTAAAGTTCCATACAACTCCAACATGACTTCCTGGCTTTTGTAAGCTATGCCTCTGACCATACATTGAGCACTTTCTTGTCACATTACTCCTTCCTAAAGGGGCAGCACGGTGGCACAGTGATTAGCACTGTTGCCTCACAGCGCCAGTGACCCGGGTTTGCTTCCTGGTGTGAAATCTGCACATTCTCCCCGTGTCTGTATGGGTTGCCTCCGGGTGCTCCGGTTTCCGACCACAGTCCGAAAGACATGCTGGTTAGGTGTATTGGCCATGCTAAATTCTCCCTCAGTGCACCCAAACAGGTGCCAGGAGTGTGGCAACTAGGGAATTTTCACAGTAACTTTATTGCAGTGTTAATGTAAGCCAACCTGTGACACTAATAAATAAATTTTAAACTTAAAAAAAAGTGTATGACCTCACACTTTTCAGGGTTAAATTCCATCTGCCACTTATCTGCCCATTTGACCATTCCATCTATTTCTGCTTATAGCCCAAGACACTCTGCCTTACTGTTAACCACCCGTCTAATCTTTGTTTCATCTGCATACTTACAAATCCTACTCCCTACATAGTCATCAATTTCATTTATATAAATGATGAATAATAGGGGGCCCAACACCAATCCCCGTGGTACGCCAGTTACTGGTTCCAGTCGCTAAAGCAGCCTTCTGCCATCACCCTCTGCCTCATACAACTGATCCAATTTTGGGTCCACCCTGCCCTGCATACACTATGCCAGGCATAACTGATGGTGAACTGACATGCCCTCCCTGTTCCTAGACTGGGACAAAGCCTGTATTTGGAAGCTCATTAATGTAAGAGGAAGCACCTCATTGTTCCTCAATCCTCCCACTCTGGCCCCGACTCACATATGACCTTCCTGAAGAGACTCTCTCCCAATTCTGGCCCAGAGGATGCTTCCACCCCCCCCCCCCCCCACCACCATCATGTGTTTGGCTGCAATCTTCTCCAGTCTTCCCCCTCCCCCAAGTCAAGCCCTTTCCCACCAGCCTCTTCTTGCCCCTTTCTGGCCTCTTCCCCCCAACTGAGTCAATCCCTTGCCCACCAGCCCTTTCCCTTGGCTCTATCTTGTCTCCCTGCTGCCCCAGTTAAGTTCTTGCCCAGCAGCTCATTGCAATCTATCCTGCCTTACTGCTGCTCTGGTATGTAGAACCTTGCCTCTGTAACCATTGCTTGAAAGTAAAATGGTGCTTCCCGCGAAGCCACCATGGAGTCTGAGGTGCTGTGAACACTGTTCAATGCAAGATAGGCGAACAAATGGGTGAAGAGCAGGTCGCCAGGTGTACGTTACGTAAGCGAATGTGAATCTCCCCAGTCTAGTTGGATGTTACCCTGGCCTTTATATCCAGTGTGGGGGTGTGTTTCCTGAGAGCTGCCTTCATTATGAGCATTCATCGTATTTTAATGTATCCAAATGGCGTTCTCAACATGGGAAAAGCATGCTGCCATTCAGGGCGGTAGCGGATGATCGCAACCTGTTGTGACATTGACGGGAAACTGACCTTTTCACTCCTGCCTGCATGCCTTACATGGACAGGACAGGAAAATCTCAGCCAATGTATTTTCATCCCATTCAATAAGGCGACATCTGAGTGTGTTCAGCTACCGGTCTTTACATAGAGAAAACCATTTGCCATTTATCCAGAATTTCTACAAGGGTAAGAAGACAGACAATCCATAGTCATGATACTGAACCATTAGAGTGTGCACAAAATCATGTGCATCTCTTATATTTTGTCTTAAGGAGCCTTGATGAACACTTTTCATATTGTTGCAAATGGGCAGGTGGCTTAGAAATCCAGGAAAATGCATCTCCAATGGCAGCAATGTCTGTAGGAGAAGCAGCTTCTGGTGTAGGCAGACACTAGTTAATGTATCTGGCAGAAGTAACAAAGAGAGATGAACTCTTAGGTATGAAGAGAAAACCTGATAATAAGGTGACGAGGATATTATGGAGGGACATTATGGAGGGGTGGCATGGTAGCACAGTGGTTAGCACTGCTACCTCACAGCGCCAGGGATACGGGTTCAATTCTGGCCTCGGGTGACTATGTAGAGTTTGCGCATTCTCCCAGTGACTGCGTGGCTTTCCTGCAGATTCTCCGGTTTCCTCCTACAGTCCAAAGATGTGCAAGTTAGGTTGATTGGCCATGTTAAATTACCCCTTAGTGTCAGGGGATTAGCAAGGTAAATACGTGAGGTTACAGGGATAGGGCCTGGGTGGGATTGCTGTCAGTGCAGGCTTGATGGGCAGAATGGCCTCCTTCTGCACTGTTGGGATTTATGACACTGTTCTTCATTATCTGAAGAGAGAAAGATTAATCCTTTAAGAATAGCAGCAGACCATGTGTGCCAATATAATTCTCGGAACTTCTGAAGGGTTGCACTGCAATGATTGTCCAAATAACTGAAGCAAGACTTTGGTTTTCCAATAGGCTGCTTAATTACCTATTCTCCTCTGCTGTCCTTAGCCAGATGGAATTGGGCCATCAACCATGGCTGTGGAGGGTACCCGAGGTCACTGATTAGCCTTCCGGGCATATACTGCTGGCTGAATAGGCATTGGAGAGTAGACTCCCAGAAGACAAAAGTATTAAGCAGCTTCCCGGATAACATGCATTCACATGAAAAGTAATGTGGCTGGCATTACACACACACACACACACACACACACACCAGTTAGCCGTTGAGTGAGTGAAAATCCTTTCTGCTCTTATTACTCAGCGGATGCTCATGTGGAGTCTTTATTGCCACATGGGTTGTATTGATGACACTGTGAACCTAGGGACCGCTAGCTACTTAGTAAAGCGAGCTGCATGTTATTTCTGCTTTCTTGGCCGGATAGGAAATGAACCGCAATGGTTGTGTGACCAGGGCCCCTGACACTGCTTTGATACAGTGATTGATTCCAGGTCAGTGTGTGTGGCTTATACCCACGAAACAGTCCTGAATGATTTGGCCATATACAAGTACACTGCAATTGTATTTCTCATAGCACTGGGCAGAGATATAAAGTTGGTTGAAATGTAATTCAGGGATCAGATGATCATATAAATCAAATTTAATTTAGTTGGAAAGCACCGATGCTTCTCAGATGCTACTTGTAGATAAATCCATGATAGAATAACTTTGTCTATACAGCATCTGAGATGAGTATCTGATTAGTTGGTCTCAATCCACTCACCCTCCTGATCCTCATTATGCTCTTCCTCAAGACAGAAGAACAAAGGGAGTTCTAAGTGGAGGTGAGTTTCTGAATGTCTTTAAGGTTTTAAAAATTGACATTGATCTTTTCCTTGCATAAATTTCAGTAATTATTCCTCCTCCAGGAAAATGCCTAGAAAATACACAGTATGCTTGCAGCTCTTCAAAATCTTACAGTCTGGCTTCCACAATCTTCTCCCACCTCAGGGACAATGTACTCATATTGACAATGCCACTTTTATAGTAATATTATTTCCTGGCGGTTGAGATAGGGCAGTCTTGAATGGAAAGTTTTAAAGTTTATTTATTAGTCACAGGTAGACTTACATTAACACTGCAATGAAGTTACTATGAAAATCCCCTAGTCGCCACACTCTGGCGCCTGTTCGGGTACACTGAGGGGGGAATTTAGCATGGGCAATGCACCAAACCAGCACATCTTTCGGACTGCGGGAGCAAACCAGAGGAAATGCAGACACGGGAAGAACATGCAGACTCCGCACAGACAGTGACCCAAGCCGGGAATCAAACCCAGGTCCCTGGCACTGTGAGGCAGCAGTGCTAACCAGTGTGCCACCGTGCAGGCCCAGAGAATGGTGAAGGAAGCACCACCAGCTCATCATCACTAACATGCAATGTGTGGGAAAGAGGTAACAAGCATAATCTGACCGGAAGGTGGGGGGGGCAGAGGGTGGGCCTTTAGTGGGGGACCTCGCAACCACATTTTTCTTGATTTTCTGCTGCATTACAGCCTGATATTGGGTGATAACGTGGAGGAAAATTATCTCCAATCCTTCTGAGTATTGTTTCCATGCAAAGTCCCGGTGAGATGAAGTATTAAAGATTTTTTATTTATACTGGGGCTAATCCTGACCGCTGCAACACTATGAATATGCATTTCTTCCTTTTCCCTATCTATAACAGCACAAGAACCCACCCCCGATAATGCTGCAATATTTGGTGTACACAATAGATTTAATCTGATCCAACTTGAATTTTGCTGTCAGAGCATATTTTGCGCAGATCAGGATTGAGTGAATCTTGATGCCAGTTTTATTATCATTGTTCTTTTTGTCTTAGGAACATAGGAACCGGAATAGGCCATTCAGTCCCTTGAGCCTGTTCTGCCACACACTGAGATAATTGAGATCTATGGCCTGACTTCATATACCTGCCTTTGGCCCATTATCTTTAATACTTTACCTTAGCAAAACATTATCTATTTCAGATTTCAAATTAGCAACTGATATAACCCAACTGGTGTTTGTGGAAGAGAATTCTAAACCTCTACCACCCTTTGTGTGTAGAGGTGCTTCCTAACATCTTTCCTGAATGGTCTGGCCCTAATTTTTAGACTCTGTCCCCTAGTTCTAGAATCTACAACCAGTGGAAATAGTTTATATTTACCTACCCTGTCTTTTCCTGTTAGTATCTTAAAGACCTTCTAAATTCTTGAGAAAACAGGTCTAATTTGTATAATCTCTCTGAATAACTTGACCCCTGAGTCCAGGTATAATTCTTGTAAACCTGTTGTACTCCCTCCAAGGCCAATATATCCTTCCTAAATGTGGAGCCCAAGTCTGCTCACAGTACTCCAAGTGGGGTTTAATGAGGGTTTTGTATAGCTGCAGCATAATTTCTGTGTTCTTATACTCCAGTCTCTAGATATAAAAGCCAGCATTCCATTAGCCTTCTTGATTATTTTCTGCACCAGTTCATGACATTTTAAAGATCTATGCATCCAAACCCCCACATCTCTTTGGATATGTACTCTATTTCACTTCATACCATCTAAAAAGTACCCTGATCTATCCTTTTCCGATCCAAAATGGATAACCTCGCACTTGCTTACACATTGAAATCCATCTGCCACAGTTTTTTCCATTCACTTAGTCTATCAATATCCCTTTGTAGTTTTATGCTGTCATCTACACTGTCTACGATGCCACCTAACTTTGTATCATCAGTAAATTTGGACGCATGACTTTCTATACCATAATTCATAATACCATAATAGTCCAAAGATGTGCGGGTTAGGTTGATTGGCTATGCTAAAATTGCCCCTTAGTGTCCTGAGATGTGTAAGTTCGAGGGATTAGCGGGTAAAATATGTAGGGATATGGGGTAGGGCCTGGGTGGGATTGTGGTCGGTGCAGACTCGATGGGCCGAATGGCCTCTTCCTGCACTGTAGGGTTTCTATGATTTCTATGATAATAAATAAAGTGAATAACTGAGGCCATGACACAGATTCTTGTGGGACACCACTAGTCACATCAATTTGAGTACCTACCCATTATTCCTACTTTGTCACCTACAACCTATCCAATTTCCCAAGCAGGCCAGTAATTAGCCCTCAATTCCATGGGCTTCTACCTCAGTTAACAGTCTCTTACCTGAGACTTTATCAAATGCCTTCCGGAAGTCTATATAAACAACATCCATTGACATTCTCTTGTCCACTACCTTAGTCACTTCTTCAAAAATTACATTGAGGTTTGTTAGGCATTACCTACCCTTTATGAATCTATGCTGACTCTCTGATTAACTGAAAAATTTCAAGCTGTTCAGTTATCCTATCCTTGATTATAATCTCCAACAATTTCCCTACCACAGATTTTAGGTTAACTGGTCTGTAATTTCTTGCTTTTCCTCTTTCACCCTTCTTAAAAAGTGGAGTGACATGAACAATTTTCCAATCCAGAGGGACGACTCCTCGGGAACTCTGAACGATTATAGTTAGGGCATTTACAATGTGCTCCCTCACTTCTGCTAACACACTGTTAACATGGAAACCATCAGGCCCTGGAGATTTATCACTCTTTAGTTTCATTAATTTCCTCATTATCACTGTTTAACTTATGTTAATTTTATTTAGACTCAGTCCCTGATACATTATTAATTTCCTTGGGACATCTGGCAAGCTATCCTCCTTTTCTACTGTAAATACTGAGGCAAAGTAATTATTCAACATGTCTATCATTTCCCCATAGTCATTGGCAATATCCCCACTTTCAGTCTTTCGTGGACTTACATTGCTCCTGACCACCCACTTTCCCTTTATGTAACTATAAAATGTCTTCTGATTGATTTTGATGCCCCTTGTCAGTTTCTTTTCATAATCCCTTTTGTAGCTCTTACAAGCTGCTTTGTGACCCTTTGCTAGTCTTTGTAACTTTCCCATTTGGCAGGATTTGTGCTGTTTTTTGCATTTTTGTAAGCCCGTTCTTTTAGTTTTATGCTATCTCTTATCTCTTTAGTTGTCCATGGCTGTTTTTTCTATGAAGTTGTGCTTTTTCTTCTCAGTGATATAAACTGATTCTGTATTGCATCAAATGATTCTTCAAATATCCTCCACTGTTCTTCAGTTGTTTTACCCATTAGTAGATTTTCCCAGTTTACTGTGGACAGTCTCTGAGTTGTCTCCTTGAAGTCAACCTTATCTAAATCTAAAATTCTAGTAGCTGATTTGTGCTTTTCGCTTTCAAATGCTACATTGAACATGATCATGTTATGATCACTATTTGATAAATGTTCCTGCATTTACTAATGAAATCCGGTTCATTACCCATTACTAAATCCAATATAGCTTGTCCCCTTGTTGCATCCAGGACATATTGCTGTGGGAAACTGTTCCTGGACACACTCCAGAAATTCATACCTTTCTGACAGGTGCTTGCCTGCCCGTCCCAATCTATGTTAAAGTTAAAATCCCCCATTAATACCACTCTGCCTTTGCTACACATATGCCTAATTTCTGCATTTATACAATCTAGCACTTCAGAGCTGCTACCAGGGTGTCTGTCACAACACCTATTGTAGTTTTAGATCCTTTACTGTTCCTCAGTTCCACCCGTAAAGTCTCCACTGAATGCTTTCCCCTCACTATATCCTCCCTCACCATTGAAGTGATTTTGTTTCTAATCAGTAAGCCTCCTCCACCCCATCTGCCATTTTCCCTGTCCGTCCTGTAAACCTTATAACCTGGTATATTTAGTTCCCAGTCCCCACCATCCTGCAGCCATGTCTCAGCAATGGCTACGATATCATCATCTCCAATTTGAGTTTGTACTTGTAGCTTGTTTAATTTATTCTTCACACTCCGTGCATTTGTATATAGAAATCTTATTTGGGCCATACATTCTAGCCTGTCCCTCAGCACTGATACTATATTCACTTGTTTATTATTTCTCTCTTCTGGTTTAATCAATATACCTCAAATAGTTTTGATACTACCTGTCGTTCCTGAAGTAGGATTCCTGCCTGTTTCGTTACTCTCTGTCCTGTTACTTGATTTTGAAACTGTATTGACTTCCCCCGATGCCTCCCCCCACCCCCCCCCCCCCCCCCCCCCACCCAATTTGCTAGTTCAAAGTCCTTATAACCAGCCTATGTAGCCTTTCTGCTATGGCACTGGTCCCAGATAGGTTCAGGTGGAGCCCGTCCGAATGGTACAGTTTCTTCCTGTCCCAATACTGATAAATCTTAGAATCTTAGAAACCCTACAGTACAGAAAGAGGCCATTCGGCCCATCGAGTCTGCACCGACCACAATCCCACCCAGGCCCCACCCCCCATCCCTACACATATTTTACCCACTAATCCCTCTAACCTACACATCCCAGGACACTAAGGGCAATTTTAGGATGGCCAATCAACCTAACCCGCACATCTTTGGACTGTGGGAGGAAACTGGAGCACCCGGAGAAAACCCACGCAGACACAAGGAGAATGTGCAAACTCCACACAGACAGTGACGCAAGCCGGGAATTGACACTGGGCTCCTGGTGCTGTGAGGCAGCAGTGCTAACCACTGTGCCACTGTGCCACCGTGATGCTAGTGCCCCATGAATTGGAACCCCTCTTCCCTGCACCACTCCTTTAACCATGTGTTTACTTCCCTAATTTTAACAACCCAATGTCAATCCACACGTGGTTCAGGTAATAACCCGGAGATTATAACCCCTGATGTTCTGTTCTTTAATTTTGTTTCTAATATTCCCCAAACAGGACTTCTTGCTTATTCTTGCCTTTGTTGTTGATCTCAACACAAAGCACAACTGGATTCTCCCCCTCCCTCTCCAATATCCTTTCAAGCCAGTTTGAGATGACACTTGCCCTGGCACCAGGTAGGCAACATGCCATGCAGGACTCTCGATCCTGCTTACAAAGGATGCCATCTGTACCCCTGATTATGGAATCCCCTACCTCTGCCACTTGTCTTTTACCTCTCCCCGCTTGAATGACCTCCTGTACCATGTTTGCAGGGGTCAGTTTGCCCATCCTCCCTACATTATTTTTCCTCATCCACAGAGGGAGTGAGTATCTTGCATCTGTTGGACAAGGTCAAGAGCTAAGGCTCCTCTAGTGCTAAATTCAGGATCCATCTACCTCTTGCTTATAGCTCCACCCCCGCAGTCCCTGACCACTGGCCAAATTCGAAGTGCTCAACCTACGGGATGTGACCGCCTGAAGCATAACGTCAAGATAACTCTCCCCTACCTCTTATGCCACAGTGTCTGAAACTGAGATTCCAGCTCATCAACTCTGAGCCAAATTTCCTCGAGCTGCAAACACTTTCTGTGGATGTGGTCATTGCGGCTTACAATGGGATGCACTAGTTCCCACATACCACAGCTACAACACTGCACTGCCATCTCTAATTTAGTTAATTAGGGTTTTTTTTTAGTTCTAAAATATTATTCTCAGATAGTCCCTTAATTATAACATATTATTTCTAACGTTCACCACGTTCTTTACTGAAGTCTTACCTCCCTCTCTCTCTCTTCACTCTTTGTTTCAATCCTGCCCTTCTCTCTTTCTGTGCCCTTTATTGAAAACTCACCTCTCTCTCTTGGTCTTCATCCACCTTCAATACTACCATCACATATGTGTATAGAGCTTTAGCACGGCCTTCTGATACATTGAATGCACACTTCGGCAGCTTTATTCACTTGAGTTCTGGCTACTTTGCATCAATGGCATACATTTAAATGACAGTCACCATTTTATCTTCTTTATTAGCTTTATGCATGTGAATTAGAATTGACTATGTACTTTGATGTGCAGCACATTTTGGCAACTTAGTTAAGTGGCAGACAACACTAACATGCATCTTATATCTTGGTTCTCTCCCTCTAAGAACATTCAGTGGTAACAGAATTTAGTTTGTATCCAAATTGACTGCCAATCATCATTGTTGCTATTATAGGTACATTAGCTTACCCAGAAATATACCATGCATCATGCTACAGCACAACCAATTTCACTGAAAGCCATAACTCCCCATTAACCCAACTATATAAGTACAAATAATGACATCCAACTTTCCTTTTCTTTGACACTATTTTATACCATTATTAAAAGTTAGAAGTTATTCGTAGTCCATCAATACAGGAACTAAAGTTTGGATTTAGCCCCAGATGGGTTGGAGCACTAAAATCAGCCAAATAGGAAAACACAGCCTATTTCTTCAAAACTTTGCATCAAAACCCCAGTCCTTGATGCGCATTCATCTCCAGCACTACCTGGCCTGTTGCGTGAAGAAGGACTGGCTCGCTGTGGACTAAGAATTTGCAAAAATTCCTTCAATTACTGTCTGACTTATAAGAACAAAAATACTGTCGCCATTGCTTCCTTGGACATTGATTCAAGCTGGAGCAGTTTTTTTTGTAATCTCGGCATACTAAAGGATCCCAACTTAATATAGTCTCTGTTACGAAGAGAGGATACTTCTACTTTCATACTTGCAGCTTGGCCTACCTTCACTCTTGCTTCAGTCCTTCTACTGGTAAAATTGTGATCCATTCTTTTGCCATCTCCAGATTCAATTGGCTCACCTTCCATCGACTACGCTCTGTACACTCTCCTGTTCATATCTTATCCAACACCCCTCTCCTTACAATGATGCCTGGTCCCTCAACATTTCCAATTGTAAATGTTGATTCTGTATTTGAGGCCCATGGTATCCCTATCTCAATAGCCTCCTCCTCCTCCAGCCTCACAAACACTCCACCCTTGTCTGAATTCACTCTTCCCCCTGAATTTGACCTTTAAAGAATCCTGCCATGCTGTGTCTGACCATAAGAGTATAATAAATAGGGCCTGCTGAACCAGTCAATAAGATTATTTTTGAATTTCTACTCCATTTTACAGCCTTATCTCCATTTATTCCCCGAAGATCTATTGTCCTCAGCCTTGAATATTCTCAATAATTGAGCATCCACAGCACTGTGAGGTTGAGAATTATAACATACATAACCCTCGGAGTGGAAATATTTCTATTCATCTCTGCTGTAATTGGCTGATCCCTTATCTTGGGATTATGACCAGTAGTTGTAGACTTTCTAGTCTGGGAAGCAGCCTTTCAGCATTTACAATATCAATCCCTCGAAGATATTTTTACATTTCAATGATATTGCCTCTTGTTTTCCGAAACGCCAGAGAATATAAACTCATTCTAATCAATTTTTCCTGACAGCCCTCTCACTCCAGGAATCAATCAGGTGAATTGTTTGCACATCCCTGAAGGCAAGTATATCCTTCCTTATTAAGCAGAGCAAAATTGTACACGGGACTCCAGGTGTTGCCTTGCCAACCATTGGTGCCTGTGCCTTCATCTATTTAGGCATCACACTCTGGAATTCCTGTCTTAAAATCACACCCCTTTCTACCATGCATCTCCTTTAAGGATCTCCTTCTCATCCACCGCCTTGATGAAACCTGTGCTCACCTTCAATAATCTTTCTGGGGGCGATTCTCCCCCCAAAAATCTAAGTGTTGAATACACGTGAAAACTGGAGTAAATCCTGTTGGTTTTTTCAGTGGGAGCCCCGAAAAGAATCTCCCACATTCTGTGTATTGCTGAGTGTCCGAGCATGAATCATGTTGAAAATCAGGGGCGGGGCCTATTCCCGTTGGAGAGGCTGGCAGCATAGTGCTGAGTGAGTCATTGTGCATGCGCCAATCTGTCAGCATGAGATCAGCACATGCGAAGTGGCCCCACACTGCCGGCAACCAATTGCTGGCCAGCTTGATTGTTGACCAGCTCGATCACTGGCCAGCCCTGTGACCCTATTGCATCACCGGCAGTCCACCCCCTCCCCCACCTACGGCCTGATCGCTGCCCCCCCCAAACATGCCTGGGCCCAGCCCTGAATCCCCCAGCCTGCCCTGATCCAGCAACCCCCCGATCCCCCCACCCCCCATCGCAGTCCTGATCATCTTGCCCCCCTGCAGTGCTGCCCCCCTTCCTCTCTCCACCCCCACCGATCCAGAGTGGAAGTGGGACCCCCCCACACCCTCCAATCACCCTCCCAGAAGCCCCCAATCAGGTTCCACCCTCATTAGGCCCCACCCCCTTGACACTGCTCCATGCCCAGGGAGCAGTGCCATTTTGCTCTTCGGGCAGTGCCAGGGGGCGAGACTGACCCTGCCAAGGTGCCAATGCCAAGGGGGTATGCACCCCAACACCCAACCTTCTGGGGGACCTTGATTGCTCCCCTTTACTCCAGCAGGGTCAGGCCGCCAGCCCCTCACAAGTGAGAAGCTATTGTAAACCCCGCTGGAATGAACCATTCCTGTTCGGGTGGCGGGGGGGAGGGTTAAAGATGCCAGAGGCTAGAGGGCATGGAGATTTCAGTCCTGGGCCCGCTAATTACATTTAAATTGGATTATAGTTGACCCCCGCATATCTAGTGCAGCTCCGCACCTATTTCCGATGCTGGGAGACCCACTCGGGCCCAGGAGCCTGGCGCAGATTGTGCTAATCCGGCGCCGCTTAAATCTCCCAGCCCATTACGCTAAAAAATCAGTGCAGCAGGATGTTTTGATTCTTTAAAGTGCCTTGGCTATGTTAAAGAGACCATGTGACTGAATATTGTTGTTATGAACTTCACACTGGTATCTCTGGGATGAACACTACATGTAACAGGTCATATCAAAATGGAAAATGCTGCAAGTACTCAGCAGTACTTCTCTGGCACCATCTGTGGAGAGAGAGTTATTGAATGGCATTTTCTGTCCCTCCCTTGCCCACGGCATATTTTCCTGCAGTGCAGGTAGCCCACCATCAGCTGGCGGTAGGATCTTCCGGTCCTGTCGAAGTCTACAGGGGTTTGTGCACCCTTCACACTGCGCCACAAGGCAATGAACCGCTGGGGTGTGGGGGGAGGTTACCATCAGTGAGACCGGAGGATCCGCCAGCAGGAATGGGCAGAACATTTCAGCCAACCTTTCAAGTCCAATGTGAATGAACATACTAAAAACTTGTGCTCTAGAACTAAGTGGTTTAATTTACGCTTTTTCCAATCACTTATTCCTTTTAAAGGAATGACAGTTATCAATCAGGCTTAGAGTCAATATAAATATTGCAGTTAGGAACATTGGAGGTACTTGCGATGCATTCAAGCATGAAGGGAAATGCAAATAAACACAACTGACTGGAGCCTGAGTAGAAATCCATTAAACTATCACTTGAAGCCTCTTTCAAAGCACTGAACTTTGAAATTGGCATAGGCCAAAGGCTTCGAATGGAATAGAGAGGGTTTCAAAGGTTTCAGCCAACTAGGAAGGCTCAGAGACTTTAGAGTCAAAGAGGTTTACAGCATGGAAACAGGTCTTTTGGCCCAACTTGTCCATGCCTCCCTTTTTTTTAAACCCCGAAGCTAATCCCAATTGCCCACATTTGGCCCATATCCCTCTATACCCATCGTACCCATGTAATTGTCTAAATGTTTTTTAAAAGACAAAATTGTACCCGCCTCTACTACTACCTCTGGCAGCTTGTTCCAGACACACACCACCCTCTGTGTGAAAAAATTGCCCCTCTGAACACTTTTGTATCTCTCTCCCTCACCTTAAACCTATGCCCTCTAGTTTTAGACTCTCCTACCTTTGGGAAAAGATGTTGACTATCAAGCTGATCTGTGCCCCTCATTATTTTATAGATCTCTATAAAATCACCCCTCAGCCTCCTACGCTCCAGAGAAGAAAGTCCCAGTCTATCCAGCCTCTCCTTATAACTCAATCCATCAAGTCCTGGTAGCATCCTAGTAAATCTTTTCTGCATTCTTTCTAGTTTAATAATATCCTTTCTATAATAGGGTGACCAGAATTGCACACAGTATTCCAAGTGTGGCCTTACCAATGTCTTGTACAACTTCAACAAGACATCCCAACTCCTGTATTCAATGTTCTGACCGATGAAACCAAGCATGCCGAATGCCTTCTTCACCACTCTGTCTGGTGGAGTTTGAGGATTTGGAAGACTCCACCAGTGCTCCCGCAGATCCACAAGAAATCAAGGCTTTGTGAATACATTGGGGCTGAGTGCACAGCTGTGGAGAATGGAACTAACCCCCAAGTGAAATTAAAATCTCCTATCTGTCAGAGACTTCAAAGGGGTCTGCTCACATCTGCAGCATCTGACAGGGAGAAAGGAAAATCTCTGTTGCAGAATGGAGTGCTGCTGTGATATTAAAGTCTACCAAATGACCAAGAGGCATGTAGATTAAAGTGACTCGACCACTTCAAAACGTTCACAGCTGACAGTCAGGAATGAAGATGTTGATCACAGGGCAGACCTGAAATGGCCATGGCAGGGGTGATCTTCAGGTCTACCAGAGCTAGAAGGGGGAGTCCAGCCACGATACCACCATCCTGGGGGAGAGTGGTAAGGTCAGCTCCTTGCCCCAGCTTAAGCCCACCCAACCCCCAAGACCCTTGGGGAAGTCTTCCTCTGCAGCCTGGCTGAGAATGAGGGGCAAATAGCCACTGGACCTACCTCCTTGATTCCCCCCTTGGATCCGAAAGTGCCAGTCCAGGGTGTCAGTGCCAGAATGCCTGGCGGTAGGTTTAGAAAAAGTTGACAAAATTATTTTGCTTGCTGTGTTTAATTGATGCTGCCATGATAAAGAATTCTTACATGCTGGAGGTGAAGATGATGCTGATGAAGATGAATATAAGTTCCCTCTATTCTGATATCAGGCAACAGAGAATGACAGGAGGTGGAGCAAGAGAGCCATCGCCCTGCAGCCAGAGAAAAGAGGCTGCTGCTTTCCCAAATTCAATTCCCAAATTGAGAGCATGAAAAAGAGTCTCCTCCGTCTGTCCTCCCAACCTTCTCTCAACAACTGCCACAATCAGGATTGCATTTTCAGACTCTTCTACGACTGCAATAAAAAGGCCACACTATCACATGTAATGATGCAGATGCACAGAATAT
Source organism: Mustelus asterias (assembly GCF_964213995.1). Lineage (NCBI taxonomy): Eukaryota > Metazoa > Chordata > Chondrichthyes > Carcharhiniformes > Triakidae > Mustelus > Mustelus asterias. The sequence continues at coordinate 92,827,655 of NC_135807.1, read as the reverse complement.
ATTCAAAAATCTACTTTCTAAAACAATGTTCAGCAAAACAGCTTCCAAAAACGTTCTACACATTAGCTATAAATATTTCTGACCGGTATCGCCAAGTATTTATGACTTTATTTATTACTCTTGGGCAGTTTTCCCTGAGTGATCTGAGGTTAAGGTGTGAGTACTGGGAAGATTTCTTTGGTGCCTTGGGGGACATGCATCCCACTCCATGGCTGTGATTTGACGGCTGCGCTAGCCACGTGAGGGGGGCCAAAAACGGAATTTGCACTGGCGAGATTTCCGAACACGATCTTCCCGGCCCCCTCCGATGACACAATCAGGCTTACACCTGATTAGCATAGATTAGAACGAACGGCAGAGTGGTTAGCACTGCTGTCTCACAGCATCAGGGACCCGGGTTCAATTCCAGCCTTAGGTGACTGTCTGTGTGGAGTTTAGAAATGTTCTCCCCGTGTCTGCATGGGTTTCCTCCGGGTGCTCCGGTTTCCTCCCACGCTCCAAAGATGTGCAGGTTAGGTGGATTGACCGTGCTAAATTGCCCTTTAGGGAGATTAGCAGGATAAATTCATTGGGTTACGGGATAGGGCCTGGGTGGGATTGCTGTTGGTGCAGATTCAATGGGCCGAATGGCCTCCTTCTGCATTGTAGGGATTCTATGATTCTAGAATATATTTTAACATCATTAATGGGTCTGACACAGCTACTTCCACCCTCATCATACCTTCCCACCCTGCTGGCGTGATATTACCCTGGTGCCATTCACTACTGGTTTTCAAAAACAAAAACCAGTCGCGATGACCATGCCAGGTGCAGAAAGGTAAGTATAGCCCCGGGTTGTGAGGAACAAGCCCTGGCAGTGCCTCCATAAAAGTGCAAACATGGTACTGGTACGGGTAGTCCCTCTCGGCAGCCCCATTTAGGGGGGTTGCCCTTAAATGTGATGGAGGGGGGCATACCCCCAATGCCTGTTAGGTGGCAACGATGTCTGTGTGAGGGGGTGTAGTGATGCTTTTTGTGGGGGGTTTAGTGCCTTGATACCTGGGGGGTGGGGAGGGGGCAGTGCCCCGATTCTCGCATCGTGGTGGGTCGCCCCGATGTTTGGGGGGAGGTGGGGGTGGGAGCTGTTCCTCCATGTTGGTGGGGGTGTGGGAGGGAAATTTATTTTAAATGCAGATTGTGGCACCCTTTAGAGGTGGTGCCCTGGTCTCCGTGGAGCTGGCCTTGCCAGCTCTACCACGCCCCACCCTGCCAGAGTGAATCATGCCCCCAGATTCTCAGTGAATTAAGTGCCAGAAAATATGGAGTGGAAACTCGGCTATGTATCTGGAGAGAAAGATGTCAGTTTTCAGTCTGAACCTGACATTCTCTGCCGGATTTTCAGAAAATTCCACCCCCTATAACTGATGAAGAGCCAAACTAAGATGTTTGAGCAGGATTGTGATGGGTTTATGAGTTTATGAGTAAGTTTCATCCCACTAAAGACCAGTCAATAGTTAAAGGCAGCCCTAAATCTACAGAAGGAAAATAAATGAAATTTTGTTTCTTTTCGTGGCGCTGACTGCCTTACCTTGATCTATATTTTTTAATCAAGCTTTGACTTTTAATGAACAAGCACTTATATTTTGACTGTATAGAGTGTATTGAACAAAAAAGTTAAAGAAAAATCCATTTCTAACATCTAAAACAAACTAAACTCATGAAATTTTTCAAAACCGAATTTGTTTCTTTTCCCTAGGATGTTTTTCTTACACTGGCTAGTAACTAGTGAATGAATCTGGCAGAAGTATATTGCAGAAAAAAGTTAAGTATCAGATGTGGTACAAAGGCCTTTCCTCTCAGGCTAAGGGGTCAAGTACTTGCAATTTGCAACCCACAATAATTCTGCAAATCAACCCCTTTTAATATAACATGATCTGTCTGCCTTTGATTGAAGATGACTAATAGTTGGGTGGGATTTTCCAGCCCTTCCCACAGCCGGGATCTTCCCATAAGTTTTTGCAAACCTTACCGCTCTCCAGGCAATTGGATGTTAACATTTTGGGAGTTCTTGCAAAGATTTTTTCACTCCCGTTTAATATTAAACAGATTAGGTCTGTGCAAAGTTCTGAAAAGCAGTGAGAAACTATTTATAGTTCATTACTTTTGTTTAATTTGCAAGCTACACTCTTTAGAGCAATACTGACTGAAATTTCTCAATTCCTTAACCGAGGCTAGAATTCTCCGGCTGCGCCTGAAGCTGGGATTTTCCTGTCCTGCTGCACTGAACAGAGATTTGGCTGAGTGGCAAATTCTCCATTTCCGCTGACTGCAGCAGCGGGTGTGCGGGACCAGAGGATTCCAGCCCAAGTGTCATTTTGGGTGCGAAAGCGGTAAGTAGCCCGTTGGCTCCACTGACCGCCTTTCCCACCATATTTTTCAAAACTAAGTTGAAAAAGTGCGGGAGGCATTAGGGGCACTACGCATTGGTAATGCCCCCTAGTGCCATAGGATGGTGCCCAGGGGCAGTTCCAGGGGCAGTGCCAGAGGCAGTGCTCGGGCACTGCTAGGGTATTGCCCCGGGCATGTCCCTCTTCCCCCGGAGGCTTTACTTACCTGTGGACTCTCAGTGGGTTCTCTCCGCCTGGTCTCCATTGGTCCAGACCTGTGGTAAACCCCGCTGGCATGAAAGTGGTTTAGGAACTCCCCCTCAATTCTCTGCCCCTGGCGCCATTCCTGCCAGCCGTACACAGGGGTCAAAAATCCCCACCATCCTGTCATTTGCCGTGCACTCTTTGGGACTCCGAACCTCAAAATTCTTCCTTCCAGGTTTGTTATCATAGGTTGGGTGTTCTGATGCGCGATTAAATCACTCGGGAGGCTGGATCGTACCCGGGAAATAAAGGCTTTTATTAGTAACAAGAATGGAGCATACTGCATAACGATACAATCCCAGACTAAAGGGTCACCAGGCAGTGCAGTGACCTTTATACTCCTACAGGTAGGCGGAGTCAACCGGAGTGTACCACAGAACAATACCAACAGGTAGAACACCCCAACCCTAACCCCAACAGTGACAACAGTAACATATGTACAAGTACCCATAGTGCTAACCACCTATGGTTCACCACATGTTCCATGATTCTAATATCATAAGCAGCCTCTACTGGGAAGCTGGGTTAATAGATCACTCCAGGATGCAATGTACCAGTGACTGCTGATGGATGCTATCGAAAGTCTTCTTGAGACCAATGAAGTTGATAACAAATGGTTTCTGATGCTCTAGGCTCTGTTCTATGATGTTCCTGAGCGTAAAGATCTGCTTGCTGCATGATCTGCCACCTCAGAAACCAGCCTGTTTTCACAAAGGGCACCGTCTCCTTCTGCTTTCAATCTGTTGAGGAGCACTGTGCTGAAGACCTTGATGTGGAGATGCCGGCGTTGGACTGGGGTGCTTTAACCTGGTGTTGTTAAACTTCTTACTGAAGACCTTGCCACAGGTGTTATACCCTCCAGTTGTTTCAGTCACTGAGGTTCCCTTTTTTTGCCAGTTTGACAATTACTTCTCACCTCCAGTCATCCAGGACATCTGCTGGTTGAGTAGTGTAGCAGGGCGGGAAATGTCAGCAGGAGGCCAAACACTGGAATCGCGATCAGCCAGCAATCCCTGATGTGTCTTTCTCATTTTTGACCAATTCAGGACCGTATCATGTGATATAAGCCACACAAATAGATCTGGAATCATTCACTGTTTCAATGCAATGTTATAGGTGCCCTGGTCACACAGACATTGCAGTTCATTTTCTATCCGATCCACAAAGGCAAACTAGCAGGCAGTTAGCTTTACTAAGTGGCTAACTGTCCTTCGGTTCACAGTGCCATCGACACATCCCATGGGGCAATAAAGACTCCACATGAGCATGTGCTGAACAATGAGAACAGAATGGATTTTCACTCTCTCAACATCTAGCTGGTGGTTGAAAATTATCAGCTGCAGTTAGAACCATGCTGTCCCTTTGTGCTTATCCTTTACTTCAGACGTACAACACCTACCCTACTATTCTGTCTGAAATGATTTATTTAAAATGGAAAATACAAATAATGTTCCATGAGCTGTTTGCTAGGATTCTGCTCGGTGTAACTTCCTGTATGTGGGTCAGTCATGTTTGGTACTGTGATGCTTGACAAATTTTTCTTGATTTTTGACGTTTCTTCCTCTGCACCAAGAACTTTGGAAAATGGTGAGAGGTAGCAATATCATAAAAAGTGTCCCTTCCTTTCGGAGTTCCTTGAATTTTTGGGAAGTAAACTTGCGATTCCTTACTCTGTTCTATTATTCCGCCATTGTGTTGAATTGACAGCTGCCTGGGCCTGACCGATGCATTTTCAAGCCTTCAACAGCCTCCTGATTGTGAGGATGAAGATTATTGATTCTTCTGTTTATTCAAGAGGCTTGATATGCATCCCACTTGTTTTTACTGAAATCAGAACAATAATGATTTAAACAGCTTTCCTTGTAATCCTCATAAGCTGAGAGTAACCTTCACTTAACTCTTCAATTGTGTAGTAACAGCTGGTTCCAGAATTGCATCCATTTTCTGACATGATTTTATATATTGGGGGTGATTCTTCCAGCGCAGTAGGTTGGGAGACTCAAGCGGAGGCCATTTAGCGGGCTTCCCACTGGGCGCCATGGCTTCCATGAGTCCCCGCCGCCGGATTTCTGACGCTGTCAGCCCTGCAGCAGAAATCAGTGCAGAACAGCATAAATGATTACAATGAAGGTCTACATATAATTAGCGGGCCCGGTACTGTAATCTCTGGGCCGGCTAGAGTCTCCCCCCACCCCCCTCCCCCCCCCACCGCCAGGAGCCCGACCCTGCTGGATTGAAGGGGGGCAGTGCGGCCCCCCAGAGGGTAAGGGGGCTGAGAGGCCAGCGATCGGGGCGCCATTGTTGGGGCGGGGGGGGGGGGGGGGGGGGTGTCGGCCTACCAAAGGGGGTTGGGACTGGAGGGGTGCGGTCTGGGCAGCCGATGGGGAGAGTGCAGGGGGAGATCGGGACTGCTGTGGGGGTGTTGTGGTAGGGTTGAATCTGGCCCAGACATGTCTGGGGGGGCCAGCGATTGGATGGGGTGGGGGGTCATAACATGGATACTGGCCAATATCTGCTTGGGTACTTGTCAGTCACTCAAAGGTAAGTAAAAGCCCAGCGTTAATTTTGAATCTTGATTGTCCTGTAAAAGTTACTACTGCAACTAATATTAATTGTGTGAATGAATAAAGGTTATTATATTAATAAGAAGTCAACTCTCAGTTCTTTACCCACCGTATGAGGGTTAAAAACACACTGTGTGACAAGACACAATGGCCCTGTCTTCTTTAAAAAGTCCCAGCAATGGTTTATGATCAGTTACTATGATGAAGCGTCTACCGTGGACCTATTGGTGGAAGTACATTTTACACCAAAGCCAACTACCAACTCCTTTTTCTCAATCTGGGAATATCTCTGCTCAGCATCCGAGAGAGTCCTAGATACGTACACAATAGGCTCCTCTGTTCCATCTTTCCAGCAATGTGCCAGTACTGCCCCAATCCCCTAAGGGGAGGCATCGCATGTCAAGCTAACGTCCTTTTTTAAGGTCAAAATGGGCCAGTAAATTAGAGAACAGAAGTTGCTGTTTAACACTGTTTAAAGCCCTCACTGCTTCTTCCCTATTGGGAGAGCCTTCTCACGCCTAATAGGGGAGCGCATATTCTACAAGGTCCCCAAGGAGATGTATTAACGATCCCCCATGGCCATCATAACGTTTATATATTAAAGTTGCCCATCACATTGCTGACTAATGCAACATCCTTCTGGTCTGAAAAAGATGATGGCCTGTAATTTCTGAACTCTGGGGTATCCCAACTTGAGGGGGGAGGGGGTGGTTACCCAAAGATGAGTTGGGGAACACTGCCCCCGACCCTGCAAGTGGATTTGTAAGGATTGCACAAGAAGTTCAAACTTCCTTTAGGTAATTGCCCGACACAGGGAACCCATCTGAAAATAGAATTTAAATTACAAACTTCAGGTGGTTAGGATTGTCTTACAGGAATAGTTACCAAGAAAAAGTTAGAAAAATGTAAACCGCTTCTAACTTCTGGGTCATTATAGTACTAAGCACACCTTGACCCTTAACGGGACCTACTCTGACACCCCCCCACCCCACCCACCAACACTTCAACCCAACCCCTCCAACTACTCCCCGCAAAACCCCACCTCCTGACCACTCCATCCCCCCCTCCCCTAACAGGACTGCAGCCACTACCCCTGGCCCCACACAGGACCTCCCCAGATACCTTCCCTGGACATCCACAGGACTCCCTACACTTCATTTCACTGCCCCCTCACCCATGACTACACTTCTCATCAACTACCCTCCCCATCATCCCCCCACACCTGACAACTCAATTTAAACCCCCCAACAGGACTCCAGCCCATTCCCCCCGACCCAAGAAAGCACCTTCCCAACTACCTTCCCCAAACCTCCACAGGAATCCCCAAACTTCCTTTCACCATGAAACACCCCCAAAGCACAACCCTCACCAACTACCCTTCCCGACACCCACACAAACCCCGACCGTGCCCCGAGGCCCTAGGGGACCCCTCCCCAACTGCCATCACCTCCTCTTAACTATGTTTCCAACCCACCCCACTAACCATCCCGCCAACCACCTTACCCCGCTCACTAAACAACCCCCCAACTGACCACCCAACCTCTTCACTGATGAAATTACCCCATGCCCATTGACCAACTCCCAACCGACAATCCCTCCCCACTGACCAACCCCCAACTAACCACACAAACTCCTCCACGACTGACTCCCAAACCTCCAAAGACCACCCGCCACCTGCCACTGACCACCCACTAGATCCCACACTACCAATCCTGTGCACTGACCATCTGACTGCCCTCAACTTCTCCCTCCCCCCCCTCCCCCCCCCACCCCACACCAACCCCACACCAACCCCACCCCCTAATCCTACCCACTTACCTTCAAGTTATCTTCTCCCAGATTTCACATTGTGGCTGGACTTTTAAACATACATTTACGCCAGCTAAGCGGGGCGGGGGGGGGGGGGGGGGGCGTTGACTTCCTTACCTTCGACTCTCTGCTCTCATCAGAAAGCCTCAGGAATCCGCTGTCCTGCACTGTTCTCATCCAGTCCGAGACGGATGGACAAGCGAGCAAGGAGCAGCTTCATTTCCAGGTGTGGAAGTCGGAATGCCGTTAGAAGCTCTGGGCAGATGTCTGTTGGCACTTCCTACTGGGTTAGGGTTATGAGAACTTCCTTCTGGGCTACATCACGGTGGACAATCTGCCAGATTTTCAGAGATAACCAGGGCAGATGTACAAAGGAAAATGCTCTATCCAGATTTATTCTAGGGGGTGGCATGGTGGCACAGTGGTTAGCACTGCTGCCTCACAGCGTCAGGACTCGGATTTGATTCCTGGCTTGGGTCACTGTCTGTGTGGAGTTTGCACATTCTCCCCCTGTCTGGGTGTGTTTCTTTGGTACTCCGGTTTCCAAAGAAATGCGGGTTAGGTGGATTGGCCATGCTAAAAAATTGCACCTTAGTGTCAGGGGGGTTAGCAGGGTAAATACGTGGGGTTACAAAGATAGAGCCTGAGTGGGATTGTTGTCAGTGCAGGCTCAATGGGCTGAATGGCCTCCTTCTGCACTGTAGGGATTCTATGATTCTATTATTCTATGGAATATTCTCATAATTACAGTGCTCTGAGGCTGGGTGGTGAAGGATCTGTTAACACCATTATTATAGCTAATGCAATGTCAAATGATATCAGCCACTATTAAGTTAAGCTCTATATAGTCTTTTTGGAATGGTCAAATTTGTTTCAGATCTAAAATACATTCTACTTTTGACATTCTAGTGCTTTCAATAATTTAGTGTGAACACAGTTCACTAATTCGGAACATCCTTTGCAAAATGGTATTATTTAATGCTGTATATACACTCAACCCTGGAACACCTATGTCAGACTCCTATTCATGGGCTACATCTCAGCCTTCAACACCATTATTCCTACAAGACTCATCTCCTAACTTCGTGGCTGAGGGCTTGGCTCCTCCCCCCGCAACTGGATCAACTAGACTTCCTAACCCACAGACCACAGTCAGTAAGGATAGGCAACAGCACGATCATCCTCAACACTGGTGCTCTGCAAGGCTGTGTCCTCAGCCCCTTACTATTCTCCTTATAGACTCACCTGGGAAAGGAGCAGAGCTTTGAAAGCTTTTGATTCCAAATAAATCTGTTGGACTTTAACCAGGTGTTGTGTGACTTCTTACTGTACTCATTATATACCTCTGACTGTATGGCTAAATTCCACTCCAACTCGATTTTCAAGTTTGCGGATGACACCACCGTTGTGGGTCAGATCTCAAAAAATGATAAGACACAGTATAAGGAAGAGATAGAGAATCTGACGAACTGGTGCAATGACAATAATCTCTCCCTCAATGTCAACAAAATGAAGAAGATAGTCATCCACTTCTGGAAGCGTAGTGGAGGACATGCCCCTGTATACATCAATGGGTACAAAGTAGAAGTGGTCGAGAGCTTCAGGTTTTTAGGTATCCAGATCACCAGCAACCTTTCCTGGTCCTCCCATAAGGATGCTATAGTTAAGAAAACCCATCAATGCCTCTACTTTCTCAGAAGGCTTAGAAAATTTGGCATGTCCACGACAACTCTCACCACCTTTTACAGATGCACCATAAAAAGCATTATTTCTGGTTGTATCACAGCTTGGTATGGTTCCTGCTTTGTCCAAGACCGCAAGAAACTAGAAAGGGTCGTGAATGAAGCCCAGTTCATCACTCAAACCAGCCACCCATCCATTGACTCTGTCTACACATCCCGCTGCCTCAGAACAGCAATCAGCATAATCAAAGACCCCACTCACCCCCGACATACTCTCTTCCACCTTCTTCTGGCGGGAAAAAGATACAAAAGTCTGAGAACACATGCCAACCGACTTCCCTGCTGCCATCAGACTTCTGAATGGATCTATCTCATATTAAGTTGGTCTTTCTCAACACCTTGGCTATGACTGTAACACTTCATTCTGCACTCTCTCCTTTCCTTCCCTATGAACGATATACTTTGTATAGCGCGCAAGAAACAATACTTTTCACTGTATACTTGTCACATGTATTTACTAATACATGTGACAATAATATATCAAATCAAATATATGGTTAATAAAGATAAATATTTTTAATTATACAAGGTATACAGTATAATTACCAATAATTCGGTCAGGCAACCCATTAAAAACTGATATAAGATAACGACATACCCAAGTAAATAAAATAAACCCTGGGAGCTTTTAGCTTGATTTTCAATGTTCGCCTGTGTAGTCTGCAGTACTCCTGTTAAGCAAAGGACAAAGAAAGTCTTATGGACTTGTGTGAGCTGTTGCATTGCTATCCCAATGTTCACTATATTTTACCGAGTAATTGTTTGAATCGTGTTATTGATTAATAGAGAGGGTATAGCAATCCATATGTTGGAATTAATGTCAAATATAATGTCCCATTCATTATTCTGCACCATTAAAGTTATTGAGAGGAGACATTTTATCCTCCAGATTAGGCTATTGAAAGTTAGTGTTATGTTTTGAAATGTTTTACATAGCAAAAAGTTGCTTTGTTTCATTTGATATGGTGTTTTGCATTATCCATGATCTTGCTGCGAAGAATGTGAATGTGGTTAGAAGCTAATAATGTGTTGAAGGATAGAGCTTCAAGGTTTTAGGTGTCCAGATCACCAACAACCTGTCCTGGTCCCCCCATGCCAACACTATAGTTAAGAAAGCCCACCAATGCCTCTACTTTCTCAGAAGACTAAGGAAATTTGGCATGTCAGCTACGAGTCTCACCAACTTTTACAGATGCACCATAGAAAGCATTCTTTCTGGTTGTATCATAGCTTGGTATGGTTCCTGCTCTGCCCAAGACCGCAAGGAACTACAAAAGATTGTGAATTGTAGCCCAATCCATCATGAAAACCAGCCCCCCATCCATTGACTCTGCCTACACTTCCCACTGCCTCGGCAAAGCAGCCAACATAATTAAGGACCCCACACACCCCGGACATTCTCTCTTCCACCTTCTTCCATCGGGAAAAAGATACAAAAGTCTGAAGTCACGTACCAACCGACTCAAGAACAGCTTCTTCCCTGCTGCTGTCAGACCTGTGAATGGGCTTTCGTCGCATTAAGTTGATTTTTCTCTACACCCTAGCTATGACTGTAACACTACATTCTGCACTCTCTCCTTTCATAGAACATAGAACATAGAACATTACAGCGCAGAACAGGCCCTTCGGCCCACGATGTTGCACCGACCAGTTAAAAAAAAAACTGTGACCCTCCAACCTAAACCAATTTCTTTTCGTCCATGAACCTATCTACGGATCTCTTAAACGCCCCCAAACTAGGCGCATTTACAACTGATGCTGGCAGGGCATTCCAATCCCTCACCACCCTCTGGGTAAAGAACCTACCCCTGACATCGGTTCTATAACTACCCCCCCTCAATTTAAAGCCATGCCCCCTCGTGCTGGATTTCTCCATCAGAGGAAAAAGGCTATCACTATCCACCCTATCTAAACCTCTAATCATCTTATATGTTTCAATAAGATCCCCTCTTAGCCGCCGCCTTTCCAGCGAAAACAATCCCAAATCCCTCAGCCTCACCTCATAGGATCTCCCCTCCATACCAGGCAACATCCTGGTAAACCTCCTCTGCACCCTCTCCAAAGCCTCCACATCCTTCCTGTAATGTGGGGATCAGAACTGCACACAGTACTCCAAGTGCGGCCGCACCAGAGTTGTGTACAGTTGCAACATAACGCTACGACTCCTAAATTCAATCCCCCTACCAATAAACGCCAAGACACCATATGCCTTCTTAACAACCTTATCTACTTGATTCCCAACTTTCAGGGATCTATGCACACATACACCTAGATCCCTCTGCTCCTCCACACTATTCAAAGTCCTCCCGTTAGCCCTATACTCAACACATCTGTTATTCCTACCAAAGTGAATTACCTCACACTTCTCCGCATTAAACTCCATCCGCCACCTCTCGGCCCAACTTTGCAACCTGTCTAAGTCTTCCTGCAAACTACGACACCCTTCCTCACTGTCTACCACACCACCGACTTTGGTGTCATCAGCAAATTTGCTAATCCACCCAACTATACCCTCATCCAGATCATTAATAAATATTACAAACAGCAGTGGCCCCAAAACAGATCCCTGAGGTACACCACTTGTAACCGCACTCCATGATGAATATTTACTATCAACCACCACCCTCTGTTTCCTATCCGCTAGCCAATTCCTGATCCAATTTCCTAGATCACCCCCAATCCCATACATCTGCATTTTCTGCAGAAGCCTACCATGGTTCTCCATGAACAGTATGTTTTGTCTGTATAGCGCGCAAGAAAAAATACTTTTCACTATATGTTATTACATGTGACAATAATAAATCAAATCAAATCAAATCAAAGAAATAAGTTATTTTCTGATATGCAAATTGCATTTAATGTTTTATTCATATTTAAATACCTCAGGATTAAGGGTGGAATTTTCCACTTCCGCCAACGTGATGGAGAAAGTCAGTTTTCTGCTGGCAGGAACTTCATTTGGAATTTTATTTCCCTGATTTTGATGGAGGGTTAAAGGTTAAGGTTTCCTACTGATCTATGTCGGGAATCACTTTTGCATTCAGTTGCATCTCGAGAGTGTCATATTCAAAGGTCAACTCTCTGGAATTACATTCCCTTCCAAGTTAAGTATCCCATCAGCGGATATCCGAACGGCCTGAGATCACACAACTCATACATTTTGGGTCACTTAAATTTTCCAGGGAGATCTGAGGGACTTTGGTGCAGACGCAGCTAATGACTGTCTGTGAGGGGTTTGCACATTCTTCCTGTGTCTCCGTGTGTTTCCTCCAGGTTTTCTCCCACAGTCCAAAGATGTGTGGGTTAGGTTGATTGGCCATGCTAAATTGACCCTAGTGTCAGGGGGATTTTCGGGTAAATATATAGGGTCACGGGAATAGGGCCTGCATGGGATTGTGGTTGCTGCAGACTCGATGGGCTGAATGGCCTCCTTTTGCACTGTAGTGATTCTATGGTGCTATGACACTCGTTCATTGGCCACAGAGTGCATCTCAGGAGAGATGCAATTCGTCTGTGGCACATTCTGCCATAACGTCTTTAATTGAGCTGACTATTGACCTCTTAAAGATGCATTTCCAATACGTGGACCAGTCAGGCAAGGGTCTCCAATACTCACTGCAGACGGTGTCGTGCATTATCATTGTTTGCTGCATCACTAGGCAGCCATTCAGGAGCAAAGTAAGATCCTCACAGCTAAGTAGACGGCTGCTTCCTGAGGAGTACACACCTCAGACATCACACACTCATTCCTCTCTAGCAGACGTTTCAAATATCACTGAGTGGAACCAACTTCCATCGTTCAATGTCACACATAGTGAGAGTGGAAATGTGTTGCAGATGCTTTTATCCATTCTATTATTGATAATAGTGTCACCGCACAGTCCTTGAGGGGACAAAGTCCCATCTTCCCATTGAGCCCACCATCCAAGTTACAATATGGCGCTACCACTGTGCTAAATAGAAGAGATACAGAACAGGTCCAGCAGCTCAGGACTGGACATTCATGAAGCATTTTGCACCACCAGTAGTAACAGATTGTACTTTACTACTATAGGTAGTCTTATGACACAACATTCCTCAATCTGCCATTCTATCCTCTTGTCAGTTGTTTAACTGAACATCATCATCCTCATCGATGGTGGAGCCCAGCACAAGTGCAAAAAATGAGGCCAGAAGTGCAGAATGGGTGATTTATCTTGGCCTCCAGTTTAGCTCCCCACCATCACAGAAACCAGTTTTGAGCGATTGTAAGTGAAGTAACCCCAAGAAACAGCTGACGGTGGTGAATGCAGCAAAGTCTATGGGTTCTAACAACACCCCAGCTGTACCTCTAGCCAAGCTTTTCAGATACAGTTGCAAGACTTGAATCAACCTGCGAAAGGTTGCTGACGCAGAGCTGATAGAGCCGGAAATCCGGCGGACTGAGACTCCGGAGGCTGTGGCACCCAACGGGTGCCCGCGAAATGACCTCCGCTTGTGTCTCCCGGCCTGCTGCGCTGCTAAAGCGCTGCTAACACAACGCAGCGGGCTGAGAGAATCGCCCCCATCTTGTCCACGAAAAGCAGGACAAATACAGACCAATCAATGACTGTTCCATCAGTCTCCTCTCAATCATCAGCAAAATAATGGAAGGTGTTGCCTACAGTATTATCAAGTGGCATTTACTTCTCAACAACATGTTCACCAGGGAATTCTGTGGTGAGTAATTCACACCCTGACCAGGGTCCCCCTCTTCACTTTAACACTTCCCTTCAATCATGTATGATATTGTTTTCCCTTTCAAGATTCACCAATCAATTCACCAAACAATCACAGAAAATTCAGAGTAAAATAATAACACCCATTGGCATTTGGTTACAAACATCGTCCAATATATGTCATAGAAATCATAGAAACTCTACAGTGCAGAAGGAGGCCATTCGGCCCATTGGGTCTGCACTGACAACAATCCCACCCCAGGCCCTATCCCTGCAACCCCACACGTTTACCCCGCTAATCCCTCTAACCTACACATCCCTGGATACTAAGGGGCAATTTAGCATGGCCAATCAACCTAACCTGCACATCTTTGGACACATATGTGACATTGGTCATTAATATCAAGAGCAGCAACAATATAATGCATTGTTAGTTTGTGTGTGCCTTAGAGATGATTCCACCATGACTATTAAACAAATCAGAGAGTACAGGTTTTACTTGAACAGCATCTTGGTAATCTGACAGGAAAATATCCCGTTAGTTATTTATAACACTGTGCAGATGATAACACTGATATTGGTGACTGCCTCAGCCCTCATTAACATGTCCTGCACATTGCACTATATGGACACGCTGACAGTAAATTCATACTAGAGTGAAAGAATCAATACTTGCAACCCTGATGAACTGCACAAGATTTTATTTTCCACTCTGTAGGACTAAAAGAAGACTTCCTTCTGCTGGATGCATGATATTACTCAATCTAATTATTTCATACAAGGGATATAATTGGATTCTATTTTATCTATATCTGAATGCATGGAGCATTCACAATAAGGTAGGTGAATTAACAGTGCAAGTAGTTGTAAACAGGTATGATGTGATTGCGATTATGGAGACATAGCTGCCTGGTGACCAAGGCAGGGAACTGAATATCCAAGGGTATTCGTACTTCAGAAGGACAGGCAAAAAGGAAACGGAGATGAGGTGACGTTGTTAGTAAAGGGTGAAATCAGTGCAATTGGGAAAAACAAATTGGTTCAGAACATCTTGAGATAGCAACAGCCCCTTGGAGCTAAGAAGTAACAGGGGTGGAAAACATTAGTGGGAGTTGTCTATTGGCTTCCAAACAGTAGTGGTAATGTGGGGACAGCATTAAATAGGACGTTAGAGGTGCATGTAGCAAGGTGGTACAATAACAGGTGATTTTAATTACTCGGCATTATACTGGTAAATTAACAATAATTCTATGATGGATTCCTGGAGTGTGCACAGGATGTTTTTTTGGACCAGTACATTGAGGAACCAACTAGGGAACAAGCTATCCTAGGTTTGGTATTGTGAAATGAGAAGGGGTTAATTAATAAGCTTGCTGCACAATCTTCCCTTTAGGGAACAGTGCCAGAATATGATGGAATTCTTCACTGGGATAGAAAGTGAAGGAGTCCAATCTAAAATTAGGGTCCTAAATCTAAACAAAGGAATCAAGAAGGTATGATAGGTGAGTTGGCTAAGATAGATGTGTAACTCATTGAAAGGCATGATGGTGGTTCGGCAGTGGTCAATATTTAAGGAACTAATGCATGCATTGCAATAATTATACATGCCTTTCTGGTGCAAAAACACGATGGGAAAAGTGGTCCAACAATGGCTAACAAAAGAAATTAAGGCCAGTATTAAATCCAAAGAAGTGTCAGATAAAGTTGCTAAAAAATGTAGCAAGCCTGAGGAATGGGGGCAGTTTAAAATTCAGCAAAGGAGGACCAAGAGGCTGATCAAGAGGAATAAATAGAACATGAAAGTAAGCTTGCTAGGGATATAAATGTGGACTATAAAAGCTTCTATGAGCATGTGAAAAGATTAGTAAAGTCAAATGTAGGTCCCTTACAGTCCAAAATGGGAGAATTGATCATGGAGAACAAGGAAAAAGCAGCATAATTGAACAAATACTTTAGTACTGTCTTCATAGAAGACACAAATAACTCCCCAGAAATGTTAGGGAAACAAGGATCTAGTAAGAAGGAGGAATTGAAGGAAATTAGTATTACCAAAAAAAGTGCAGGAAAAATTGATGTGACTGAAAGCTGATAGATCCCTAGGGCCTGATAATCTACATCGCAGGATGCTAAAGGAAACAGCCATGGAAATAGTGGATGTGTTGGTTGTCACCTTCCAAAATTCTTAAGATTCTAGAATAGTCCCAGCAGATCGAAGAGTGGTAAATGTAAACCCAGAATATTTAATAAAGAAGGAAGGAGGGAGAAAACAGGGAATTACAGATTGGTTAGCCTAATATCAGTGGTGAGGAAAATGCTAGAATCTATTATAAAGGATGTGATAACAAGACACTTAGAAAATATCAACAGGATGAGATAAAGTCAACATGGATTTATTAAAGGCAAATCATGTTTGACAAATCTACTGGAGTTCTTTAAGGATCTAACGAGTAGAATAGGTAAGGGTGAACCAGTGGATGTGATATATTTGGATTTTCAGAAAGATTTTGATAAAGCTCCACATAAGAGGTTAGTATGCAAACTTAACATGCACGGGATTGGGAGCATGAGCTTGGAATGTATTGGGAATTGCTTAGCACAGGGGTTCCCAAACTGAATTTTGCAAAACACCAGCAGGGGTTGGTCCAGTGGGGAGAGGGAAGGGGTGGGGGCAGAGTGGAGCAGGGGGCCGAGGGGCCTGAGAAGAACCACGGCCGTAGGTGGGAGCAGGGTTGGGGCCGAGGAGAGCCGGTTCAGTGGGTGAGAGTGTGGGCATGGGTGAGAATGTGGGTGAGGGTGGGTGACGGTGGGTGTTGGTGAGAGTTTGGGTAAGGTGTGGATGAGAGTGCATGAGGGTGTGAATGGGTGAGGGTGAGAATGAACGGGTGAGAGCGGGTGAGGATGAGAGTGGGTGAGGGTGAGAATGGGTGGGTGTGGGAGAGCATTGATGAGAGTGAGAGTGGGTGGGGGTGGGTGAGGGTGAGAGACTAAGCATTGGGCTTCCAATTTCACCATTGCTACAGTCCTATGGCCTTTTATTTGGTTTCTCTGGGATTTTAATAGATTTTTTTGCCAAAGTTACAATGGATGATTGACAATCCTCAAATCCAGAGAAATTGCAGTCCCCCAATGTGACCATCCTCTGCTAGATTTAAAACAGGATGGTTCAGGGCGGGCTGAATTTAGGATAGAGTAGAGAATTGTGAAGACTTCCTTTATGCAATCTCTTAGTGACAATGAAATAGGGATTTTATTCCCAGAATTTCCCACAGTAATAAAATAGGTGATAGTGAACAAACACCCCCTGTTTTACATCACAGCACTGTCAAAGACATAGGGGGCGATTCTCCAAGCCTGCTACACTGCTCTAGCCAGAGCCTCCGCGTGTCTCCCAGCCGAAAATTTTCACTGTCATCAGCCATGTGCCGGAAGTCAGCATGGAACAGATTACAATATGGAAATCTTCATTTCCATGAAGTCTCCAGGCCCGCTGGCATCACCTCTCACCCACTAGGAGTGGTTCACTCCAGCAGGGTTTACAACTGCTCCCTATGAATGAGAAACAAGCGGCCAACCCTGCTGGAGGGAACAGAAGCCATTGAGGCCCCCCCAGGAGGTTGGTGGTAAGGGGGGGGGGGAGTGCCTCTCGACAGCCTGATATCCTGACACTGCCCAAGGGGCAAACTGGTAATGTCCAAGGGGTACCTTGGCACTGCCACTGGGCATTGCGCAGTGCTAAAGGGGCAGGGGCACATGGGGGCAGGGCGTATTGGGATGAAATCGGTGGGTTGGGGGCGCCGTTGCCACTCTGCATTTGGGATCACTGGCAGAGGGAGGGAGGACGGGGATTGGGGCTGGCTATCTGGGTAGGGGGAGGGATCAGTGCTGCTGGGGTTTGGGGGTGGGGTGCAGAATCTGGAGATCAGGGCTGGCCAGTGGGAGGATGGGGAACATAGGAGCTGGCCAGGGGCAGTCTGGGAGGCCAGCGATCAGGGGGTGGGGTCTCTGCAAGGTCAGTGATGGGGAAGTTGCCAGGGTGGCCAGCAATCGGGCTGGCCAGCGATCAGGGCTCGCTCAGTGCTATGCTGCTGGCCTCTCGGGTGGGAATACGCCCCACCCCTGATTTTCGGAGTGAATTATGCTCTGATGCACGGAGTGTCGGAGATTCGCGCTAAAAATCACGCTAAATAAATTGGCGGAAGTTACCCCCGTTTTCACCCGAATTGGGGCCTTGGAATTTTGTTGGGAGAATCCTAGCCATAATATAATGCCCACTTCCATGAATGAATGAAAAGAATGACAATATACTGCTGACTGTAATCTGTTTGTTTTAGCTGCACAATTACTACACGGATGTGAATCTTAGGACTTGCTTTTGCTTTGCCACACAAACAAGAACAATTGGAGATCATTTATTCACCTTGTCTATTGCCGAAAATCTCCGTCCTGTTCCCGGCTGGGATTCTTGGATGTCACTGAAAGTGAAAGGAGTTTTGGCTGGAATGCCAAACTCTCCATTCTCACTTGCAGCGGGGCGGAGAATCCCACCCAATATAAATTCTATGGAAGTCTTTGAGCTGCACTAATCTCTGAGAACTGTAACATCTTGGACAAATAAATGAAGAAGTTTCACTTATATTTATAGCTGCAAGCTGAATAATAAGTATTTGCTCTTGGCGTTTTAATACACTGTGATCCCATCACTCTTTCTTTATACACAAGTGTATTGGATTGTGAAACAGTGTCTTACAGGCAATGTGTGTTCAATATATTTGATGGATGTAGTATACAAAATTAACTGAAGCTACAGATTTTTTTTAAAGAAATGAAGACATTGTGCACTTTGAATACTGTCAAATGATTTATTATTTTTATGGATTGGTTTGCACCATCCCACTTCCCTGAGTTAATCCTTTGACAGATGTGTTTTTTTTTTACTGCTCTTCAACATTACTGGGATAAGTGAGCATCATCAAATTTTGGATAGCTACACAGAGTCAGTTGTTCAGAGTTCTTTTCTTCATCATTATGTGTTTCAAAGATCATAAAAGATTAATACATAACAACTCTTCATTGTCAGTAATAATCTGTAATGATATATTAAGTTTAAAGTTTGTTTATTAGTGTCACAAGTAGCCTTACATTAATACTGCAATGAAGTTACTGTGAAAATCCCCTAGTTGCCACACTCTGGCGCCTGTTTGGATACACTGAGAGAGAATTTAGCATGGCCAATGCACCTAACCAGCACGTCTTTCGGACTGTGGGAGGAAACTGGAGCACCCGGAGGAAACCCATGCAGACACGGAGAGAACGTGCAGACTCCACACAGGCAGTGACCCAAGCCGGGAATTGAATCCTGGTCCCTGGCACTGTGAGGCAGCAGTGCCAACCACTGAGCCACTGTGGCAGTATCCTAGGTCCTAGGCCCTATCTATAATTGCATCATTTACACACTTCCTTCCATTAGAAAGTTAGAGGTCAGGCT
Source organism: Mustelus asterias (assembly GCF_964213995.1). Lineage (NCBI taxonomy): Eukaryota > Metazoa > Chordata > Chondrichthyes > Carcharhiniformes > Triakidae > Mustelus > Mustelus asterias. Next base: position 92,808,728 of record NC_135807.1, on the reverse strand, counting down.
CCTTGCTGAGGCTTTCATAGTGTTCAGCTTGATTTGTAATTTGACCTGTAGTAGCACCTGGGCAATATCCAGGCTTGGATTGATAAGTAACATTTGTGGTATGCAAATCATAGAATTAGAATCATAGAGTCATATAATTCTTTATAGTGCAGAAGGAGGACACTGGTCCATCAAACCCACCTCAACAATGTTCTCACCCATGCCCTGTCCTCATAACCTCACGTATTTACTCCACTAATCCCCCTGACGCCAAGGGGTAATTTAGCATGGCCAATCAACCTAACCCGCGCATCTTTGGACTGTGGGAGGAAACCGGAGCATCCAGAGGAAACCCACGCAGACACGGGGAGAACATGCAAAGTCCACACAGCCAGTCACTCGAGGCCAAAATTAAACCCGGGTCCCTGGCGCTGTGTGGCAGCAGTGCTAACCACTGTGCCACCCACTGCCAGGCAGTGATCATCTGCACTCAGAAAAATCATCACTTGACATTCAATGGCATCACCGTTATTGAGTGGAGCTGAGATGACTGACCTCCAACAACCCCAGCCACCTTCCTTTGTGTCAGGTATGTCTCCAACTAGTGGAGTGTTTTCCCCTGATTCCCATTGACTCCAGTTTTGCTCAGGTTCTTTGATGTCACACTCAGTCAAATGGGGTCTTGATATCAAGGGGGAGTCACTCTCACCTTATCTCTGGAGTTCAACTCTTTTCTTTTCATGTTTGAACCAATTCTTTAATGAGGTCAGGAGCTGAAGAACTTATGAGGAACTTGCACACTTTGGCATGAGAAATGGAGAGGCATTGGAGGCTCTGACAGACTTAAAAATGGACAAATCCCCTGGCTTGGATGAATTGCATCCTAGGCTGTTGTGCCAGGTGAGGCAGGAAATTCCAAGGTCTCTGACACAAATTTTTAATTCCTCTCTGTCCACGGGGGAAGTCATGATGTGGAGATGCTGGCGTTGGACTGGGGTAAACACAGTAAGAAGTCTCACAACACCAGGTTAAAGTCCTTTTAAAGTGACTTTTGCTATCAAATTAACCTGTTGGACTTTAACCTGGTGTTGTGAGACTTCTTACACGGGGGAAGTGCCAGAGGACTGGAGGATGGCTAATGTGACTTCACTTTTCAAAAATGGTGGTAGAGATGAACCAGGAAATTACAGACCGGTGAGTCTCACGTCAGTGGTAGGGAAACTATTGGAGAAAATTCTGAAGGAGAGGATTAATATCCACATGCAAAGGCATGGGTTAATTAGGGATAGTCAGCATGGCTTTGGCAGAGGGAGGTCATGCCTAACAAATTTGTTAGAATTTTTTGAAACTGTGACTAAGTGTATGAATGTGTGAAGTTCAGTTGATATAGTTTATATGGATTTTAGCAAAGATTTCGACAAGGTCCTACATGGGAGACTGATTGAGAAAGTTAAAGCATACAGAATTCAAGGAAACTTGGCGAGATGGATCAGAAGCAATAGGACTCAAAGGATAGTGGTAGAAGACTGTTCGAGTGACTGGATGCTGGTGTCCAGCGGTGTACCACAAGGTTCAGTACTGGGACCCTTATTGTTTGTTATTTACAGAAATGATATAAATGAAAATGTGGAGGGAAATGATAAGCAAGTTTGCAGACGACACCAAGATTAGTCAGGTGGCTAATAGTGAAGAAGATAGTTATAGGTTGCAGGAAGATATAGATGGGTTAGTCAGATGGGCAGAGCAGTGGCAAATGATATGTAACCCTGATAAGTGTGAGGTGATGGATGCACTTTGGAATAAGAAACAAGACGAGGGAGTATTTAACGAATTGCAGAACCAGTGGGAAGCTCAGAGGAATAGAGGGATCTTGGGGTAATTACTCACAGATCCCTGAAATCAGCAAAACACGTGAATAAGATAGTTAAGAAGGCATATGGGATACTTGCTTTCATGAGTCATGGTATAGAGTATAAGAACAGGGAGGTAATGTTGGAGTTGTACAGAGCATTGGTTAGCCACAGCTGGAGTACTGTGTGCAGTTCTGGTCAACTCACTATAGGAAGGATGTGATAGCACTAGAGAGGCTACAGGGGAGGTTCACCAGGATGTTGCCTGGGATGAAGCATTTGATCTATAAGGAGAGACTATATAGCCTTGGATTGTTTTCTTCAGAGCAGAGAAAGCTAAAAGGGGACATGATTGAGGTGTATAAGATTATGAGGGGGATGGACAGGGTAAGTAGGGAGCAGCTGTTTCCCTTGGTTGAGGGGTCAATCATAAGGGGGCATAGTTTTAGGGTAAGGGGCAAGAAATTCAGAGGGGATTTGAGAAAATTATTTTTCACTCAGAGGGTTGTGGAAATCTGGAATGCACTGCCCGTGAAGGTAATTGAGGCCGGAAACCTTATAACCTTTAAAAAATATTTGGATGAGCACTTGAAATATCATAATATTCAAAGATATGGGCCAAGTGCAGGAAAAAGGGATTTTAGTGGTAGATATTGTTGGTGCAGACTTGATGGGCTGAAGGTTCTTTTCTTTACTGTATGACTCTCTGAATGGTCTTAGTGGAAACCAAACAGAGCATCAGTGAGCATGCTATTGCTAAGCAAGAGCCACTTGACAGCACTGTTCATGACTACCATCGCTTCCTGATGATTGAGAGTAGACTGATGGGGCGGTAATTGTTTAGGTTGGACTGTCCTGCTATTTGAGTAGAGGATATACCTGGACAATTTCCCACATTACTGGGTAGATGGCAGTTCTGTGGCTGTACTGGCTAAGGCTGTGACATGTTCTGGAGCACATGTCTTCAGTATTATTGGCGGAATATTATTAGGGCCCATAGTTTTTGCAGTATCTAGTACCTTCAGCCAATTGTTGATACATGTGGAGTGAATCGATTTAGCTGAAGACTGACATCTCTAATGCTGGGAGCCTCTGGAGGAGGCCAAGATGAGTCATCCACTCGATTCTTCTGGCTGAAGGTTGTAGCAAATACTTCAGCCTTATCTTTTACACTCACATACTGGGCTTTTCCATCATTGAGGATGAATAAATCTAGAGCAGCCTGGATGACAAGAGAGATAGAGGTGAAGGAATGGAAGAAGTATGCATCTGAAAGATGTCAGGTAGAAAATACAATGGAAAATCTGACTGAATAAAAAGATAGAGGGGAAATGAAAAAAACAAATCAGAAAACGAATGAAGGGGCATGAAAAGAGACCAGCAGCTGATATAAAAGGAAAACCCAATGTCTTCTATTAGCATGTAAATAATGAAAGGGTGGTCGAAAAAAGATGGGGGGTGATTAGGAAGCATGTGAAGGCAGGATAAGTAGTGGAGGTATTAAATGAGTACTTTGCATCTGTCTTTACAAAGGAAGAGGATGCTACCCAGGCTGAGGTGAGAGAGGAGACATAACTGGAATTTATAATTGAGATGGAGGAGGTGATAGAAAGGCTATTTTTACTTAAAATAGGGCTGGATGAGCTGCATCCAAGGATAATGAGGGAGGTGGGAATGGAAATTGCAAAGGCACTAGTGATAATCTTCCAGTCTTTGCTAGACAGAGAGGTGGTGCTGGAGGACTGGAGAATTTCAAATGTTAAACCCTTGTTCAAAAAAGGGTGAAAGGATAATGCTGTCAAATACAGGGAGGTGTGGCAAAGTGGTATTGCCACTGGACTGGTAATCCAGGGACCCAGGGTAATGCTGTCAATCCTGGGTTTGAATCCCACCATAGTTAATGGGGAAATTTAATTTCTACAAGGCTATGGGCCAAGTGCTGGTAAATGGAATTAAGTGAGAGGTCAGGTGTTTCTCGCAAGTCAGTTCAGACTCGATGGGCCGAAGGGCCTCATCTACACTGTATGATTCCATGATTCTATGACTCTACAGACAAGTCAGTTTGACTTCAGTAGCTGGGAAACTTCTGGAAACTATTGTTCAGAACAAAATCAATAGTCACTTAGATAGGTGCAGGATAATTATGGAAATTCATCATGGATTCATTCAGAGGAAAGTTGTGTTTCACTAACTTGCATGAATTTTTTGAAGAGCCAACTGAGAAGGTTGATAAGGGCAATGGTGTTGATGTGGTGTATGTGGATTTTGAATAGGAATTTGATACAATGCCACACAACTGACTTGGGAGCAAAATTCTAGGCTCATGGAAGTAAAGGCGCTTGGATAAGAAATTAGCTGAGTGGCAGGAAGTACAGAGTGGTGATAAATGGTTGTTTTTCAGATTGGAGGAAGGCTTGAAATGGAGTTTCCCAGGGTCAATGTTGGGACCCTTATTCTTCCTGATATATGTTAATGACCTAGACTGTGGTGTCAGGGCATCATTTCACAATTGGCAGATGATACAAAGAATAGAAGAATGGTTGACTGTGATGAGGATAGTCTTGACCTTCAAACAAGGACATATTGATGAATTGGACAGACAAGTGAGGGATGAAGTGTGAGATCATTGATTTTAGCAGGAAGAAGTTGGAGAGAGAGTATGAAATAAAGGGAGAAACTTGTAAGGAGCTGCAGGAACAAAGGGACTTTGGTTTATATGTACATAAATCACTGAAGATGGCAAGGCATGTTAAGGGAGCTGTTAATGAAGTATATGGCATCCTAAGTTTTGTTAATAGTGACATTGAGCATAAGAATCCGAAGGACATGTTGAACTTGTATAAGATAGTAATTAGGCTCATCTGGAGTACTGTGTCCGGTTCTGGACATCATGCTTGAGGAAGGATGCGAAGGCATTGGAGAGAGTTCAGAGAAGATTCTGTACTGTGGCTAATGAGGGTAGACTGGAGAGGTTGGATCCGTTTTCTTTGGAGAAAAGAAGGCTGAATAGAGACTTAATAGAGGTAGTAAGGTCCTGACGGGTATGGACATGGTAAATAGTGAGAAATTGTTCCCTCTCAGGTGTACATCAAGAACTGGAGGGCAAATTCAAAATAATAATGGGTGAAAGGAGTAGAAATAACATTAGGAAACTTTATTCCACCCAGGGGGTGGTTGGAATCTGGAATGAACTTTCTGAAAGGGTGGTGAAAGCAGTTTCAATCGAGGTATTCCAAAGGGAATTGGATTTATATCTGAAAATAAATAATGTGCAAGGTTACGGAGATAAGACGGGGAAATGGGATTAGGTAGAATGGTGTTTCAGTGAGTCAGCGCAGACATGCTGGGCTGAGTGGTCTACAAAGATTCTATGATTCTGGGACTTGTGGAGCTTCCTCCTCCAGTGGGTTGTTTAATTGTCCACCACCATTCACAGCTGGATGTGGCAGGGCTGCAGAGGATTGTGGGATGACATAGTTCTGTCTATCACTTGCTGCTTAAGCTGTTTGGCACGCAAGTTGTCCTGCTTTGTAATTTCACCAGAATGACACGTCATTCTTATGCATGCCTGGTGCTGCTTCTGGCATGCCCTCTTGCATTGTCATTGAACCAGGGTTGGTTCCCTGGTTTGGTGATAATGATAGAGTGAGACATATGCTGGGTCATAAAGCTATAGGTTTTATTGAGTACAATTCTGCTGCTGCTGATGTCTCATGGTATCTCATGGTTGCCCAGCCTTAAGCTGCTAGATTTGTTTGAAGTTTATCCCATTCAGCATAGTGGTAGTGCCACACGACTTGATGGAGGTATCTTCAATGTGAAGATGGGACATTGTCTCCACAAGACTGTGCAGTGGTCACTATTACTGATATTGTCATGTACAGATGCATCTGCGACAGGCAGGTTTGTGAGGATGAGATCAAGCATACTTTTTCCTCTTGTTGGTTTCCTCACTACTTGCCATAGATCCAGTGTAGCAGCTTATGACCTTTAGGATTCAACCAGCTTGGTCAGTAGTGGTGCTAATTCTATTTTTCTTAATTGAACTCAAATTCAACCACCTGTCATGTTGGGATTCGAACCTGGGTCTCTGAATCACTAGCTCAATGACAATACGACTGCGCCACCACCTCTCTCAAAAGTGCAACAGATAACCGCAATCCATAAGACCCTGGCTGGAGAATATTGAAGTGCCCCACCCAATTGCTGCAGTCACCACAGCCCATTTTGAGAAGACTAATGGTCTGCTTGATGGTCACTCTGGTCACAGTGTGGTTAACTCTGTAATGTTCCCCCACCACAGTGCTGGGGTTTCCCACTGGTGTTAACAGGCGTATCTTCTATCCATCCTTGCAGGCTAGCAGCAAGGGTAAAAGGCTGTGGTACCTGGGGGTGCCACAGAATGTATTCATCCTAGCTGTTCCAGGGTAACTTGTAGGCAACAACATGATGTGCTGGTCAGAAACCAGTTGTATGTTGAGGGAATAAAATTATTTTTGGTTAATGAGGGTCACTGTTTGGCCTGTGAGAATGTCGATGGTCAAAAGTGTGCAGTCTATGGGACTTGTACCTCGGAGAATTCAGCAATAGCACTGTGGCCTCTGGCTTCTCAGCCTGAATGTCTAGATTGACTCTGAAATTGATGGACTGAATGGCCCTCTTGAAGAGGGCATCCGTCATTATGCAGTGAAGTGTGGCTGATTGGGAGATGCTACACATGGGCCCCCGGCAACTCCACACCACTGCACTTAGACACTACAGTTCTAACCGGGGAAATCTGCCAATAGCTACTGCAACACTGCCCAGATCGCCTATCTCTTAGGTTCTCTTGAGTGAGCTCCCTCTCAGGAGTAAGACCTCATCCCAAAACATTGGCTTTCCAGTTACTTTCAGGGATTATATATTTAATTTTTTTCATGGGATGTGGGCATTGCTGGCAAGGCCAGCATTGGTTGTGTATCCTTAGTTGCAAATGGTGAACTGCTTTCTTGAACTATTGTTGCCCATCTGGTTTGGGACCATCCATAATCTATTATGTTGGGTCATCTTGGAAGCCATTAGATATCTTACTTGAGTAAGAGATCTGGCTGGAGGCAAAGATCTTTCCCTTAAGAAGACATTTATTTACAATACTAACTACAAACAAGATCCCAGAACATTGTGTTCACTGTTAAATCTGGAGCTGCCTGTAAATCACCTTCAATTGTCTCATTAATAAGCTTAAGTGCCTTTCAATTGATCATTTTGGAAATGAGAGCAGAGTCTGCACTGGGCTTGCCATCCACAGCTCGGAAGGTTTGGGCTTGCTGAAATGACATTAAGGGCACAACTCAACACCATCCCATGTAATTTTATAGCCTCACCCCTGGCTTCCATTGCCACCCATTTCTGCAGCATAAAATCCCAGGCATGTTGTGCATTATTATTCATGGAGCTTCGAATATAACAAAGTATGCAGTCATTGATGCAGAGTTATTCACTTAATGATTAGTAATGGGATGAAATAATACATGATACAATACAGAAGGTGATCATTCACCCTATCATGCCTCTAACAGCGCTTCTCAGAAGCTATCCAATTAGTCTAACTTTCCTGCTCTTACTGTAATATTTCTCCCCCGTCAAATGATTACCCAGTTCTCTTTCGAAAGCAATAATAGATTCTGCTTCCAGCATCCTTTCAGATCATGCATTCCAATTCACTGTGTATTTCTTCAAGTACTTTCTGGTTCTTTTGCCAATCAACTTAAATATGTGTCCTCTGGTTACCGACACTTGTGTGACTGGAAACAGTTTCTCCTCATTTACACTATCAGAGCTGCTCATGATTTTGAACACCTCTTTCAAATCTCTTCTGAAACTTTTCTGCTTGAAGGAAAACATCTTGTGACTCCTCAGATATTGAAGCAAAGTACTAATTTAGTACATCAACCATGCCCTCTGCCACCACAAAAAATCTCCTTTTTTTGGTCCCTGTTGCCGTTGAGGGTCTCCCCGTGTGTGTGGGGTGGGGAGAGTTGTGTGTGAGAGGGGGCATCTCATGTCCATTGAGCGGATCGTTGTTTTTATTTTTAATTCTGTTCTCTGGGAGGTTGACATTGCTGCCCTGCTAGTCTGCCAGTGTGGGACCCACCCCCTGCATTTTCATTTTCAAAGTCTTTAAAAACTGGGCAGGAAAAGGTGGCAGCACAGTCGATGGGCTACACATCGCTCTTCCCACGTGAGACAACACTGTGAAAAATAACTTGAAATTTCCACCCAATATCTCATCTGCTGCCAGTTATTTGCCCTGTTAGAAATTCAGATGAGCAGCCTGCTTTGCATACTCCAACAAAGTTGGATTTCACTTCCAGGCTGATTTAAGCCTAAATATTTAAGTGAAAATATGTTTACTATCAGTAGGTAAGACAATGGCCCGAATTTTACCACCCCGCCCGCCACGGGAATCGGAGAAGGTGAGGGGCAGATTATGGAAAAGTCCATTGACCTCTGGTGGGATTTTACGGTTTCGGGATGAGTGAGGCCAGAAATCCCGCCCAATACGTTGAATAGAAACTTGTATGAACTTCTCCAGACATCACCTCCAGAAAGGCAGTGGTCTCCATATCTTTTAGAACTGTTGTGTACTCGGAGTTTCATTCCTTATTCAGTTACTTGATATGTCCCACAATCTCCATTAAGTGAGCTGTTATCCTGTCCCCCCCATGAGTTGTCATCTTTCGTAACAGAGAAGGGGAAAAGCAAAATTAGTGAAGCGTTCATGACCAATTGTTAACATGTGAGGGAGATTTACAAAAATACGGAAAAGTGCCTCAAAAAGGCAGAGACTATGATCCTCACAATGGCAATACTTCAACATTTCTTTGGGTACAAAACAATTTTTATATTGAAGGAATAAACTTCTCAGACAAATAAGATAAAGGAAACCTGGTATTCAAAGGTAAATCAGCTAACGGATGTGATAAGCACAACAAACACCTTGAACCTGCCAGGAGTGGAATGGATATGACAAGTTCTACTGTGTGAACAGAAACCCTGTGAGATGACTGTTCCCAATTCTCAGCGACAAAGAGAAAATTCCATTCCTTTATGTAGAAAGATGTTGTAAACATAAACAATAGTAACTAAGCACAAATTATCCCAAGGGACAGTGAGTAGTATCCTGCAGAAGAAACCGGTTAGATGCAGAAAGTGGGTTAAAAAAGGAGTTTAAACATCAATGCTGCAAAGCACTCTAATCCACACCATCAACATTGGTCAGTATGTCAGGGTGTTAGTTTTCCCCTGTATATTCCAGGAGCCATCTCACAACTGGTGAGGAACATTGGGACAGTTCTATTCAGGGAATTTTCAGATGTGACTTGGAATACTGTGTTGTTTATAATGATATTGACAGTTGGCAGGAGAGACTGTGGCAGAATAGAACATACATTGCACACTGGCTTTATTCAAGTGCTTAAATTTGGACACCGGTTGTCATGTACATTGGTCTGACAGTTAAGTGGTGAGACGAAATTAAGTTCTAGGCTGCAAACTTTGATAGGCAAGCAAAGGCAAGCATGAGGATCATGATCATGATTAACCCATCACCGAGTTTCTGTTGTAGGCAATCATTACATGATTGAGTGTACAGCAGCACTGAACATGCTGTTGAGTGGCTAAATGACTGAGTGGAGGGTGCAGAATTGTGAAAGGATAACACGAGCTCAAGCCAGCCTTTGTTACTCCAATATCAGAATGTCTCAGCAATCTTGTAGCCAAGAGGTTCCTGACTCATCCATTCACCAACCACAACCTGGATGCGCTGGTGCAGGTAGTCCATGACAAGTGGGATATTCTCTCCCCAGTGGATTGCTAGCTATCTATGATGAGACCAGATAGCAAAGGTGGTCAGTGCCTCAGGGGCACCATCGAAGTGGGTGCAGTTCCACAAGAGGTTTCATTACCTGCTGATTTCTGGAAAGGTGAATGAGACATTCAGCAATTCAGTGTTCCCCTTTGAATCACAGCCTGCAATATGCAGAGCATCTGGGGGACACAGGGCATATGTTGGAGAAGTCTATGCTCTGGTCACTGATGTAATGCACCATGCTCATCGGTATGGCTGCTGAAGAAGAAATGTTGTCTCCCATCTGTATCAGAATCTTTGAGACATGGCATGAGAGTGTGTGAAGTTGAGTCTATAGTCGTCTTCCCATCAGAAATTCTGACAGAGTGAAACCATTCTGAAGTAATGCGGAATGGTAGCTCAGTAGTTATACATTGATATCATCAGCTTTCTTTAACCAACCTTTAACAATTCTTGCTCCTCTTCTGGCCTTTCCATTAGCTGGTGAGTACCTGAGTGAACTGGCCATGTGGACAAGTCCATAGACTTCTGTGAACTCCTTGAAACATTCATCTGCAAATTGTGGGCCATTGTCTGAAATGAGTACATTTGGAATGCGCGGCAAAAATTATTTTAGTCATTTAGAGACTGCTTATGAGGTCAAACCATGAAAATATTTGATTTTAATCCATCCAGAATAATAGTCAACAGCTATGAGGAATGTCTTCTCCTGAGCTTTGAACATCCATTCCAAGATGTTCCCACAGTCTGGAGGGAAATAAGGATACCATCAGTGGCTCTCTACACTCCCAGTGACAGATTGTACAGGTGATGCAGCTCAAAATAATTTTCTCTAATGTTTTTAAGATTCCAGACCACCAAACTAAATTTCACACTCTAGCACTACACTTTGTCATGTCCAAGTGTCAGAGGAAGGTAAGAACAGGAGCAGGCCATTCAGCCCATCAAGCCTGTTCCACCATTTAATGAGATCATGGCTGATCTGTGGCCTAACTGCATCTACCTGCCTTTAGCCCATATCCCTTAATACCTTTGCTTAACAAAAAAAATCTATTTCAGATTTAAAATTAGCAACTCATCTGACCCAACTGCCATTGTGGAGAAGAGTTCCAAATCTCTACCACCCTTTGTGTGTAGAAGTTCTTCCTAACATCTCTCCTAAATTGTCTGGCTCTAATTTTTAGACTATACCCCCTAGTTCTAGAATCTCAAACCAGTAAAAATTGTTTATCTTTATCTACCCTGTTACTATCTTGATTACTTCAATCAGATCACGCTTTACCCTTCTAAATTCTAGACAAGTCTAATTTGTATAATCTCTTATCATAATTAAACCCCTGAAATCCAGCTATCATTCTTGTAAACCAATGCTGCACTCCCTCCAATGCCAATATATCCTTCCTAAGGTATGATGCCCAGATCTGCTCACAGTACTCCAAGTGGGGTCTAACCAGGGTTTTGTATAGCTGCAGCACAACTTCTGCATCCTCATACTCCAGTCCTCCAGCTATAAAGACCAGCATGCCATCCTGAATATTTTCTGTATCTGTTTGTGGCATTTTAAAGATCTATGCACCTGAACCCTCAAATCTCTTTGGACATTCACTGTATCTAACTTCATATCATCCAGAAAGTACCCTGATCTATCCTTTCTTGGTCCAAAATGAATAACTTCCCACTTACTTAGGTTGAAATCCATCTGCCACAATTTTGCCCATTCACCTAGTCTATCAAAACCCTTCTGTGATTTTTTGCTATCATCTACATTGTCTACAATGCCATCTAACTTTGAGTTACGAGGAAATTTAGATATATGACTTTCTCTGTCATTATCCAAATCTTAAATAAATAATGTGAACAATTGTGTTCCCAATATATCCTCTAAAGGATCTCTCGTCTGAGGACTCTAGGTATGACCAACATCATAAATCAGCAAGACATCCATGACACTGAGATGATGTTTGTAATATATATAAATGATTTGGAGGAAAATGTAACTGGTTTGATTTGTAAGTTTGTGGACGACACAAAGGTTGGTGGATTTGCGGATAGCGACGAGGACCATCAGAGGATACAGCAGGATATAGATCAGTTGGAGACTTGGGCGGAAAGATGGCAGATGGAGTTTAATCCGGTCAAATGTGAGGTAATGCATTTTGGAAGGTCTAATACAGATAGGAAATATACAGTAAATGGCAGAACCCTTAAGTGTATTGATAGGCAAAGGGATCTGGGTGTACAGGTACACAGGTCACTGAAAGTGGCAATGCAGGTGGAGAAGGTAGTCAAGAAGGCAGTCAAGAAGGCATATGGCATGCTTGCCTTCATCGGCTGGGGCATTGAGTATAAAAATTGGCAAGTCATGTTGCAGCTTTATAGAACCTTAGTTAGGCTGCATTTGGAATATGGATATGCCTGGTATGGAGGGCATTAGCTATAAGAAGAGGTTGGAGAAACTTGGTTTGTTCTCACTAGAATGACGGAGGTTGAGGGGTGACCTGATAAAAGTCTACAAGATTATGAGAGGCATGGACAGAGTGGATAGTCAGAAGCTTTTTCCCAGGGTGGAAGAGTCAATTACTAGGGGGCACAGGTTTAAGGTGCAAGGGGCAAAGTTTAAAGGAGATGTACGAGGCAGATTTTTTACACAGAGAGTGGTGGGTGCCTGGAACTCGTTGCCGGGGGAGGTACTGGAAGCGGACACAGTAGTGACTTTTCAGGGCCGTCTTGACAAGTACATGAGTAGGATGGGAACAGAGGGATATGGTCCCCGGAAGGGTAGGGGGTTTTAGTTAAGTCGGGCAGCATGGTCGGTGCAGGCTTGGAGGGCTGAAGAGCCTGTTCCTGTAATTTTCTTTGTTCTTTTGTTCTTTGACTTTGTTTCCCAAAGTAGTGTTTTAGGATGAGATTATTTGGAACACATTTTGGCCATGCATTTTGTGCAGTATCACTAATTTTAACACATTCTTCATCTGCTTTTAGTAAATTCTGAAATTAATTCCACATCTGTGCTGTTGCTGGGAGGAGTTTGGTGGTCAATGGATAATATGACATGACATTTTCACTGAAATTTATATTTTCCTGTTTAGGATGTTTCACGAGGAATGCATTTGTTGTTGCTTGTTAAAGTGATAGATTTAATTTGACCCTATTGAAGGCTAAGCAATTAATATGGCAGACAGAAGTGAGGAAACAAAATTAGATGTTGATTTTAGGTGAGAAAGAGATCTCAAGGAGAAAAATGGCTGACAGAGTACAGTTTGCTGGACACAGAAGTAGCAGCACACCTAATCCAAAACAGGGAAAGAGTTTCTTGCTCAAGTCCATTTCTTGCTTGATGCAAGCTGCTCTTCCATGTAATGGACTTATGGTTCCTTCCCCTGCTATGCATGGGAAATCTTCTCCTTGTTTTCATGTGGTTCTATTAGGTTCTGATGCTCCTGCTTAGCAAGACTTGTTTTGGACTTTTCAGGACCTCGAAACAATTTTGGAAATTCTGTCCTGGATTCTTGCTGTTTTTCTTGACTTCCCAATTCATCTACTTCATGGATGAGTTCTAGCTCTGGGCAAGATTTTCCACTTAACATGCTTGGTTGTGGATCATATCCAAAATTCCTAGGATTTCTCTTTCATTTTACTGGAGTTTAGCAGCCAACTGTCCTTTGACCTTTAGTTGAATGTCTCCTGGACCTTGGAATCATATGGTTGATAGCTGGAGGAAGTCTTGCATTAGCCATTGTTCTGCATCAGAAAGAACTGAAATACCTGCTCCAGTGTCTAATTTGGAATTTGTTTTATGGCCCTTCACCCTAATGTCTGCACTCCAATAGTTTCCATTTGATCCTGTAATTTCTCTCAAGAATGGCACTTAATTACCCTTTTCATCTTCAACTCCTTGAATGCGACATGATTTTAGTTGATTCTTCCTTAATTTTTGTGTTCGGAGATCCTGCCTATGGCTAACTGATTTAAAATATCCTCTTTTCTTACATGAATTGTACTCTGAATCTTTGCTGATGCAGCATTTTCCTGCCACAACATGAGTAATGGTGGCTACTGTGACCTCGTCACTCTTTCCCTGTTTTGGATTAGGTGTGCTGCTACTTCTGTGTCCTGCAAACTGTACTCTGTCAGCCATTTTTCTCCTTGAGATCTCTTTCTCGCCTAAAATCAACATCTAATTTTGTTTCCTCACTTCTGTCAGCCATATTAATTGCTTAGCCTTCAATAGGGTCAAATTAAACCTATCACTTTAAATTTAATTAGACAGACCCTGACTAGAACAGAAACTGAACTGAAAATGGGGAACAGAACAGCTAAACATAGAAACAAACTGATGCGCCCAACTTCTAAGGAAAGAAAAACAAACTGAGGTTTGGAAACCAAAACGTCCGGCAAACTGAAACTGTTTAAAAGATATAAAAGGATGCAGAGCAGTCCAAGCTGATGAATCTAGTGGTGCAGTACAAAACAGGTGAAGAAGACAGAGGCTAACTACAGAAGCTGAGAATAAGCAAAGATATATTTACTGAGCTGTTTCTGTGCCTGGAAGATAATATTGGTGGGTCTACCCCATCCAGTGAGGAAATCTTGTGGTGTAGTGGTAAGTCTCTTCCTCTGAGCCAGGAGCTCCAAGGTTGAGTCCAACCCTAGGGCTTGATGACCAAGGAAGGTCAAATAGGTGAGTGTGTCAAACTGCAAATCTTTCCAACACACCAATGCCTGGCAGTATAACCAGGAGAGATTCCTAATCAGCCACCCTTGATGTGGAGTGGTGACCCTCAGGCTGTAAATCTCTGGTGACAGACTGGAAAACTGTTCCAGGAATTACTAGATATGGAAACAGGCAAAGTCTGCCTTAGTGCAGCACTAGATACAGGAAGAGAATTGGAATCCAATTGAGTTCTGTAGACGCGTGACATTTGGGATGAAGATCGCGGCCATGGAGTTTGGACTAGTTGTGTGCTGGTGTCAGCTGAGGATCAGACTAACTACCAGAAGGAGAGAAGCTGAAATTTCTCATGAGGAAGACAGAGTTTGAAGGACTCTGTGACTGAGTATGATCACTAAAATTTGAGTGGACTGCTGAACCAATTCGTAAGATCGCTCTGTTTTATGTGCAATTTATGGTTTATTTGCCTGGTAATTCATGTTTAATTCATGTTAATTTTGGATATTGAACTATGGGATAGTATTTCCATTTGATTTGTTGTTTCCTCTGTAGTAAAAAGAGTTCTATCTTAAACCTTGGAATCTTGCGACTTTATCCTTTTAGTAAATAATTGAGATTTCTAATTTTGTCTACTTCAAAAAATTGTTACTGGTCTCTGCCAAGATCATAACAAATGTATGTTCTTGTACTGAAAATAAGAGCATAAGAACCTAAGGAATAGAAGCACAAGTAAGTCATTTAGTCCAATTCAGTAATTGTCACTGGACTAGTTATCCAAAGATCTAAGGTAATGCTCTGGGACCTGGGTTTGAATCCCATCATGGAAGATAATGATAACTATGGAACTAACCTAAAGAGATGCTCAGCACTCAGGATATCCCAGATAGACCATGGGTGAAGCCTGGAGTGGACCTCTTCACAGACTTTGGAATTGACTATCATGTCACCATTGAATATAGATGACTGCAGTTGGACTAGCTGATGACAATGAGTACCAATGCCATTGTAGAATGCCTGGAAGCACATCTCAGTTATCATGGCTTCCTGACATTGTGATGAGTGATACTGATCCTCAGTTCATGAATGAAGAATTGAGAGACTTCATAAATGATTCATAAATTCAGCACTATGTATCATCTCCTTACTACCCCCTCCTCCCTCCCACTGAAAAGGGTCATCAAAAAATTGACCAGGTGCAGCATGGGTGAATACAAGAGTGGAGAAACATATCTACTGAAGGCATGGGAAGTAGTCCAGTCCAGTGACTAAAGTCGCACTGCACCCAGACTACTCCTTCAATAGTGAAAATATTACTGAGGCCAGAAATAGCAACAGGAGTGAGTGACAAGATCAGACAGAAAACCAAATCTCATTTTGATAAAGTTGCCAAATTGTTGGCCAGAGCAGAGAGTCAGAGAGACGGATGGAGTGCAAACTTTCAACATACTCAACAAAGGCAGCCCACTTTGCAAAGTAGGACTAACATAGAGAAATTTTTACTTCAATCGTACATAGGAAAGTGGACTGTCATTGCAATCACAGACATCTTCACTTAACTGGAAAAGCTGTGCCTTCATAGCAAATTGCTGCTTTTGCTCAGAGAACAAAGAACTAAATAACAATCAGACCCAGAGGCCAACCATTTCCCAACAAATGGAACAGATTAGCAGCCACAGCTGCCACACCAGCAACAATCGTCACAACAACAACATTGAAATAATGTCAGCCTGACTGGCACTTAATTCAGCCACATTCCCAAAAGATGGAGATAGAGGGCTTGTGTTGGTTCACCAGATGGTAGGCTCTAGCTGGAAGATGGCTTCGGTGGTTAGAGGTTAATCATCTCAGTTCCAGGACATTACTGCAGGTGATCCTCGGAGGAGTGATCTCGGCCCAACCATTTTCAGCTTCTTCATCAGTGACCTTCCTTCCAAAAGAAGATCAAGGGGTGAATTTTCCTGTTTCCCCCGCCACGGGAATTGTAGCGGGCGAGGGGTGGACCATGGAAAGGTCCATTGATCTCGGGTGGGATTTTCCAGTTTCAGGGTGAGCATGGCTAGGAATTCCCATCCCAGAAGTGGGGGTTCCTGTGTAATGTTTAATACCATTCATGACTCCACAGATACTGAAGCAGTCCATGGCCAAATGCAACAAGACCTGAACAATATCCAAAATTGGGCTGACAAGTGGCAAGTAATATTGGCACCACACAAGTGTCAGGCAATGACCATCTTCAACAAGGGCAGCACAGTGGTTAGCACTGCTGCCTCACAGCGCCAAGAACCTGGGTTCGATTACCGGCTTGGGTCACTATCTGTGTGGAGTCTGCATGTTCTCCCCTGTGTCTGCATAGGTTTCCTCCGGGTGCTGTGGTTTCCTCCCACAGTCCAAAGATGTGATGGTTAGGTGCATTGGCCATGCACTGCCAGCCTGGCACCTGTGGTACACTGCATCGGGTGGCAAGCGGTTGGGGGGGATGATCAGTAGTGGCGATCAGTCAGGGGGGAATTGGGGGTGGCGATCTTCTGGGGGGTTCCAATTGGAGGTGGCAAGTGTTGGAGGGGGGGGGGGGGCATAATGGGCGGGTGGGATGGAGATGCAATATCCAGGTTGGTGCGTGGAGTGACAGATTCTCAGTGCATTATGACTCTTGTAGGGCAAAACTGTTAGGAAGCACTTGGACTATCTCAGGGGTAGGGAGCCCATGCCAGTGTATTACCAGCCATGGGGATGACCACTGCCAGCGTTGAGCCATGACAAGAAGTCAACCCTACGCCTGCCCCTCCAGGCGATAAGGATACGGATTCCAAGATGGAAGTAGAAGAGTCCGGTGCCCCCACTGAAGCAAGGTCTCCAGAAGAACCAGTGTTATTGGCTTTACGGCTCTCCCTTCGGAAGCGAAGATCTCCAATCTGCTTCCCACTCCATGATCCGATTGTGCTTACTATTGACCCCAGGCTGATCACTTAGCAGTGGAAAAGCCCTGCCATGGCTGGATGATAGGGAGGAAATGGACTTGAGGGGGGAAGGGTGTTATGATAGCCATGGAGATCTCCCCGACGGCCTGTGTTCTAAGTGCTAAGGAGTGCCTGATGCTGTAGGTGTGAAATGCCATGTGAAGATGCACTCACTGATGTTTACCACCCTTATGAGATCATTAGACTTCCTGTGGCACTGTTGGCTCAGAGGTCTAGTCTCAGGGATATGACTTTCCTGGTCACTTGTCCCCAATCCCTGAAGGTGGTCCTTGAGGGTCTCTTGGCCTCCCGTGGAATCACAGTATCCCTCCTCCTTCCCACCTGCATCACTAATGCCTCCAGCACCACATCCAGCTCTCTGGATCCCTCTGTCCACCCTGTTCAGTTTTCAAGAATTTCCAATGCAGCAATCATTTTGTGTCACTTCCTTTAGTGGCTGCCTGCCTGCAGGGGCCTCCTGCTTTGTGCAGAGCTCGCTGGCAGCGTCAAAGAACAGAGCGCAGTGTGGTGCACCCAGGCAGTGGTACAATCATTCAGATGAGACAGGTGCATGAATTTTGCATGTTACCCACTTTGATAAGAACATCCATGGGCATGCATTGAATTGTAATCTGGCAGCTGAAAATCTAACCCAAAAAATAAAGACTCCAAATGACCATAACAAGGTATAAAATGCATGGAACAATATTGAAGTAATAACACAGTAATCAGGAAAAACGAATAGGAAATACCTAACCCAACCTTTTTGAAATTCATATAAAGTTTTGAATGTCTGTGCTCTGCTTGTAATTAAGTTTATTTATTAGTGTCACAAGTAGGCTTACATTAACACTGCAATGAAATTACTGTGAAAATCCCCTGGTTGCCACACTCCAGTGCCTGTTCGGTGTTGTCCAGGGTATTTCTAATGTCCTGTGGACTCACTCAAGCAGCACTGTGTATCATGGATTTTACTCAAACACCTCTGCATATATCAGGCAGAAGGACAATGCACACGAACCAATCGTAAATAACCAAGTCGCAACTTTATTCCAAACAGTAAAAGACTTAAGTGGGAGGGTGGGGGTGAGGCAGGATTGTTGGGGTGGGCGGGGAGGTGGGGGGTGGGTGTGTAGAGTGACAGATTCCCAGTGCTTTATGTAGTTTTCCATCTTCAACACTTACATTTTGATTTTACACTGGCCCATCTGGACTAAATGGGGTAGGAGTGGCCTTTAAGTGACATTAGGACACTTAGCACCTTGGTTACGCAGTTACCTGTAAACAGGTCCAGGCAGCGGACGACCGAGGGGAGTGTCTGACCCAAATGTCTGCCTCTCTATCATGGCTTTATTCGCAGCCGGGTATCCCTGGAGAGGGAGCGTGCAGTGTCCGCTGGCACCATAGAGGCCGTTCTTGTTTGTTGGGCACCGCAAGGACTGGGGTGTATTATCAACCTCTTTAATCACATTTCAGTTTAATGTTTTAAGTTTCCTTTCAACTTCATTTTCTGTTTTGGGCAGTTCCCCTCCCCTTTTAACGGGTTGCCCCTCTTGCTTTATCCTTTAGTTTGTTTGCATTAGTTCAGTGGTTCCCAAACTTTTTTCTCTGGGCCGCACTTTCGGAACAAAAATTTGCTCGTGCCACACTGAATTTTTTATTGATAAGAAATACATTCAAAAATGAAAAAAAAACACCTCCTAGCAGTGCTTGATTCATAACATAGAACACAACTACTTTATAATATGATCATGGGACATCCAGAAAGTATAAAACAATACTTGTTTAAACCATGTTTAAATGTTTCTTTGATTGTGCTTGAATCTTCCTGCCACACTTGCCATCCTCTCTCGCCGCACCAGTGTGGCGTGCCGCACCCTTTGGGAACCACTGCTTTAGTTTAATTGTCTTTACCAACAAATAGTTGGCTACACAGTTACAATCATTGTTAGCAGGGAAAGGGCCCTCTGATGGGTGGCCAGATGCTAGCCTATTTACAGCAGTAGTTCCTTTGAATTGGAAAATTAAAATCCTATGAATTACACAGAATGCTGATTGCAACAGTCAGGATCAAAGATAAAGTTAAAATTTATTTATTAGTCACAAGTAGGCTTACGTTAATACTGCAATGAAGTTACTGTGAAAATTCCTTTGTCACCACACTCCGGGTACACTGAGGGAGAATTTAGCATGGCCAATGCACCTAACCAGCACGTCTTTCGGACTGTGGGAGGAAACCGGAGCAAACCCATGCAGACACGGGAATAACATGCAAAGTCCATACAGACAGTGACCCAAGCCGGGAATCAAACCCAGGTCGCTAGTGCTGTGAGGCAGTAGTGCTAACCACTGTGCCAGTGTGCTGCCCCAAATGGATGGTGATTTCAAAAGTAAAGGGCCACATCTTTTTATCTTTGATTTTGTAGAGCCACGGGAACAGATTTAAGATTTTGGCAAATGTCTCTGATGCGCGACAATCAAGCACGAGGTACAAGGCTTCAGCAATTGAAGGCTTTTATTGACAAACAATGGAACTATCTAAACACGAGTACACCAATCCAGACTGGAGGGGTCCCGCCTGAGCAGAGGGTCTTATACCTCTCCCAGGAGGCGGGGCCCGACTGGGATGTGCCATAACAGCATCCACCACAGGTATATTAATCCCACAGTGTAAACACCCTAGCCCAACAACAACATTATAACAACCCCACAGTGTCAACACCCTAACCCAACAGCAACATTAGAATAACCCCACAGTGGTAACCAACGATGGTTCACCACATTCACCCCTCCTTTGAAAACAAAGGCCGGCGGGGTGCGAAAACAGACTACATATATACAAAAATCTACAAGTCCAGACGGTCTGGAGGACCGCACTGACGCTGTGACCTCCTCAACACCGGTTGTGACACCGGAGCAGGTGCTTGCGGTGGCGTTCTCTCCAAAACAGCATCCGGCTGTCCCCTCGAGGACTCACGGGCCGGTTGACCCTGGTGAAGCGGTGGTGCAGGGGATCCCGGTACCGTCTGTGGTGGCGCCGATCTCCGAGTCTCAGGCAAGCTGTACATGGGAGTATAACTGTTATGCACTGGTCCCGGTGCTGACCGCGCCACGTCCGGGGAAGAAATAAGTGATAGGGGATTCGTGACAGGGGGTATGGGAGCGACAGGAGTTGCTACGTCCCCTGCGGGCGCCAGGTCTCGAATTGAGACTGTGTCCTCTCGCCCGTCAGGATATGCCACATAGGCATACTGAGGGTTGGCGTGGAGGAGTTGGACCGGTTCGACCAAGGGGTCGGACTTGCGGGCCCTCACATGTCGCCGCAGAAGGACGGGTCCTGGGTACGTCAACCAGGCTGGTAAAGATATCCCCGAGGACGACTTCCGAGGGAATGAGAACATCCTCTCGTGGGGAGTAGCATTGGTTGCCGTACACAGGAGGGAGCGAATGGAGTGAAGCGCATTTGGAAGGACCTCCTGCCAATGGGAGACTGGAAGGCCTTTGGACTTCAGCGCCAATAGGACAGCCTTCCAGACTGTAGCATTCTCTCTCTCCACCTGTCCGTTGCCCCTAGGGTTGTAATTCGTGGTTCTACTAGAGGCAATCCCGTATGAGAGCAGGAATTGCCTCAAGTCGTTACTCATGAACGACGAGCCCCTGTCGCTATGTATATAGCAGGGGTACCCGAACAGGGTAAAAAGATCACGGAATGCCTTGATCAGTACTCATCTATGATGTTGAGAAAGTACACGTTCCGGTCCGCAGAGGGAAGGGGGCCCTTAAAATCCACACTCAGCCTCTCGAAGGGGCGAGTGGCCTTGACCAATTGTGCCCGGTCAGGTCGGTAAAAGTGCGGTTTGCATTCCGCGCAAATCCTACAGCTTCTTGTTACTGACCTGACATCCTCCACCGAGTAGGGCAGGTTGCGGGCTTTGATGAAGTGGTAGAGCCGAGTGACCCCAGGATGGCACAGGTCATTATGGAGGGCGTTCAAGCGGTCCTCCTGCATGGTAGCGCATGTTCCGCGCGAGAGGGCATCCGAGGGCTCATTGAGTTTCCCTGGACGATACATAATATCGTAATTATAGGTGGAGAGCTCAATTCTCCACCGCAAGATCTTGTCATTCTTGATCTTGCCCCTCTGCGTATTACTGAACATAAACGCCACGGATCGCTGATCCGTGATCAGGGTGAACCGCTTCCCCGCCAGGTAATGGCGCCAGTGTCTGATGGCCTCCACAATAGCCTGGGTCTCCTTCTCCACCGCTGAATGCCGAATTTCGGGACCTTGAAGGGTGCGGGAAAAAAACGCGACGGGCCTGCCTGCCTGGTTTAGTGTGGCGGCCAGGGCGAAATCTGATGCATCACTTTCCACCTGAAAAGGG
Source organism: Mustelus asterias (assembly GCF_964213995.1). NCBI lineage: Eukaryota > Metazoa > Chordata > Chondrichthyes > Carcharhiniformes > Triakidae > Mustelus > Mustelus asterias. Next base: position 92,787,036 of record NC_135807.1, on the reverse strand, counting down.
ATGGATTCATCCACCACGTGCATCGTGGCTTTCGCAATGTCGCTTTTCAAAGCCTTGAAGGCCAATTGGGCCTCTGGCGTGAGTGGGAAAGTCGTGGACTTGATGAGCGGACGGGCTTTGTCCGCGTAGTTGGGGACCCACTGCGCATAATAAGAGAAGAAGCCGAGGCATCTCCTCAGTGCTTTTGCGCTAGCGGGCAAGGGAAGTTCAGTAAGGGGGCGCATACGGTCTGGATCAGGGCCAATGACCCCGTTTTCCACCACGTATCCCAGGATAGCTAACCTGCGCGTACGGAATACACACTTCTCCCTGTTGTAGGTCAGGTTCAGGCGAGACGCAGTGCGCAAAAAGTTCTGGAGGTTTGTGTCATGGTCCTGCTGGTCATGGCCGCAGATGGTGACATTATCCAGGTACGGGAAGGTAGCCCGCAGCCCATTCTGGTCCACCATTTGGTCCATAGCACGCTGGAAGACCGAGACCCCATTGGTGACACCAAATGGAACCCTAAGGAACTGATACAGACGGCCATCCGCCTCAAAAGCCGTGTATTGTCGGTCCTCTGGGCGGATGGGGAGTTGGTGGTAGGCGGACTTAAGGTCTATGGTGGAGAACACCCGGTACTGTGCAATCTGATTGACCATATCAGATATGCGCGGGAGAGGATACGCATCCAGCTGCGTATAACGATTAATGGTCTGACTGTAGTCGATGACCATCCGGGGTTTGTTCCCGCTTTTAACCACCACGACCTGCGCTCTCCACGGACTAACGCTGGACTGTATGATCCCTTCTTTGAGGAGCCGCTGAACCTCAGATCTGATGAAGATCCGGTCTTCAGCGCTGTAACGCCTACTTTTAGTAGCGATGGGCTTGCAGCCTGGTACCAGATTCTTAAATAAAGAGGGTGTGGTAATCTTTAGTGTGGAAAGATTGCATGCGGGGCGCTTTGGGCGATTTGGAGGCTGCGGCTGAGTCCCTACTGCCAGCGAAGGGAGTGGCCCACCGTACTGTAGGATCACACTCTTCATGTGGACCATAAAGTTTAGTCCGAGGAGAATTGGCGCGCAAAGATGCGGCAACACAAGGAGCCTGTATCGCTTGTAGATTGTGCCCTGCACCTCCAGAGTTACCACACAACGTCCTTGGATCGGTACAGACCGGGACCGTGATGCCATAGAAATTGTCTGTTTGGCAGGTAGAACCCGGAGTCCACACCTCTTTGCAGTGTCAGGGTGAATAAAACTCTCAGTGCTCCCGCTGTCAAACAGACAATACACAGTACGACCATTTACCTTAATGTTCATCATTGAACAGTCAAGCCTGTGATGCTTTGCCTGGTCCAGGGTGATCGACGCCACCGTTGGCCCTTGGACGTCACTGCAGGCAGCCGAGGTTGATACTGGGGACCCCTGCTGGTCGCTCCTGGTCGTCGTCGACCAAGATGGCCGCCCCCATGAATCGCACATGGGTGAGGGCGCCGAGCGTAGTGACTCCTGGTGGTCATCCTCCTCCTCCGCCAGCCACAATGGCGTCGTCCTGGGCTCGCACGTGGTCGGACCTCGTGGGTACTGCGACGCCGATGGAGATGATCTCCGTTCTGGAGGGTCGCAGGCTGCACTGCCGTTCTTGGGCTTCGATTTGCAGACTTTCGCGTAGTGCCCCTTTTTACCGCACTGGTTGCAGATCGCCGTTTTAGCTGGACACTGTTGCCATGGATGCTTGGCTCCTCCGCAAAAATAGCACTGCGGGCCGCCTGGAGCTGCTGCCGTCGTCGGGTCGATATGGGAGCGCGAGCCCATGGGGCGAGGAGGGATTTGTGACTGCTCCTGCCACGTTGTCTCCACGTGGTCCTCTGGGTACAGGGCCAAGCTTTTCGACGCCGCCTCCAGCATCTCAGCCATCTCCATCGCTTGGGTCAGGTTGAGATTCCCTTTCTCCAATAGCCTGAGCCGGATGTACGAAGACCCTACCCCTGCCACAAACGCATCTCGGGCGAGGTCGTACATGTACTGCTTGGCCGACACAGCTTTGCAGTCGCAGCCCCTGGCAAGCTGCAAGAGCTCATTGGCGTAGTCCTCCATGGTTTCGCCCGACTGCCGACGTCGTGTAGCGAGGAGGTAACGAGCGTGGATCTCGTTGGGTGGTCTCGTGTATCGCTTTTTCAAGAGCTCGAGGGCCCTCGGGTAAGTGGTGGCCGCACGAATCGCGAGGTAGACAGTGTCGCTTACCCTCGCATGGAGGGCCTGGAGTCTGTCGTTATCCGTAGTAACTGCTGCAGAGGCTGCCAGGTAGTCCTCGAAACACTTCAGCCAGTGGTCGAAGGTGTTAGAGGCGCCGACCGCACGTGGGTCCAGCGTCAGACGCTCTGGTTTCAGCATTTGCTCCATACTCTCAGTTCTGTCGAGAGTTTCGTGTTTGTCAATAAAATTGATGCGCGACAATCAAGCACGAGGTACAAGGCTTCAGCAATTGAAGGCTTTTATTGACAAACAATGGAACTATCTAAACACGAGTACACCATTCCAGACTGGAGGGGTCCCGCCTGAGCAGAGGGTCTTATACCTCTCCCCAGGAGGCGGGGCCCGACCGGGATGTGCCATAACAGCATCCACCACAGGTATATTAATCCCACAGTGTAAACACCCTAGCCCAACAACAACATTATAACAACCCCACAGTGTCAACCCCCTAACCCAACAGCAACATTAGAATAACCCCACAGTGGTAACCAACGATGGTTCACCACAGTCTCACGAGTGGTAATGAGGAGAACCTTTTTTTACGCTAGATTGTTGTGATCAGGAATGCGCTGCCTGAAAGGATACAGTTTCAATAGTAACTTTCAAAAGAAAATTGGATTAATACTTGAAAGGGAGAAAATTGTAGGTCAGGGGAATGAAACTAATTGGTTAGCTCTTTCAAAGAGTAAGAACAGACATGATTCTATGCTGATCCAACTATGCTGTGAAAATCTATCACCAGAATTCTACCATCCTGCCCACCACAGAATCTGAGCGGTCAAGGGACGGACAACAGAAGTGTCTGTTGAACTCGGGCGTGATTTTCTGGTCTCCCTCGAGCAAGGCCGTAAAATCCTGCCCTTTGACTGAATGAATCAATGTATGTCGCAGCCACAAGCAGAATAAAACTCCCTCTACCCTTTCACAGCAATGCTCATGAATCCAAATCGCAGAAGAGCACTCTCCACTGTGAATTTTGTTATATTTCACAGCAGCCATACATGTCGACAATTTCAGCGGAGTTAGTGAGAATTCAAGAGGAGTGTCTGGCTGTTGGCGCAGTTTAAATAAGGTGAGACTGCTTTGACTCATTTTGCATTGTATCCCTCAACCCTCAGGAGAGAGGTTTACATTCTGATAATCTGAGCTGGATTTGAATCGAATCGGGAGGTGAAAGCGCACCACCTGATCCCAGGACTCTGTTTATTGATTTGGAAAAAAACAGTGTTTGGAAATTATATTAGACTCTGACTCAGAGGCAGATGAATTGATTTAAAATAACAAAGAGGGCAAAGGAACATGCTGAAACATATTTACATTCTTCAAACAAATCTGCAAATATCCGGCTGGCAGATTACAATTTCATAATTTAAAAAAATATATAGAGTATCGCTTTGAAGGAAAACACCTCAATTCAAACTTCACTGCAGGTTAGACAGTGACTCTGGCTATTGCATTAATGGTTTGTCCTACGTGAGAACAACATCACACACCAGAGAGCTAAGTGATGTTTCCCTGTGCTTCAAGGATCTTTTTGATTAGCAGTGAATAACAGGGTAGGGGGTGACTCAGGGTAAAACTAGCTCAGCGCAAGGGCTGAGGTCAATTTAAACACTGTTCTTAAATGGTTGATCTCCTCTGCTCCATAACACAATCTGAAATCTGAAGATACATTGGTTGCCGCCCTATGAGATCAATCAAGTCATGTCTTGTTTAATGCTATCACCATTAAGGAATGAGTCTGAAAGTGCTGTAACCTCTGTTGTTATGTTATCAGCAGTGGCAAGCAGTAATAATTTAGAAGATACATTTGTTGTGATTAATGGAGGCAAAAACCCATTTGGAAAGAAGGTAATTCTATGTACCTAACCTAACCTTGAAGTGCATTAATCATAGATAATGCTAACCTTCAAATTCAGGATTGTTATTATGCAACACTTCAGACCATCTTATTCCAATGATGCAAAGAAATGGCATCAACCTTCTGATGAGCTTTGACATGCAGTCCATTATCATTCCCTAATCGAATTTAAGGAAATTATCAGTGGCATCGCACAATATATCACAGTCCCATTTAACTGCACATTTATTCAAGAACATTATAAATCACACAACTCTTTCTGCATCTGTCTGCCAATAACATTTAAAGAAATCCTCTGGTGCATTACCTTTGGTTGCTTATGTAAATAAATCAAGACACGTTTTCATTTCTCTGTTAAGTCATGAACGCATAATGCGGAGAAGCAGATCTGTTTGATTTTCTTGAGGGACTTTAATGATTATGCCCTAAGTGATACATTGCTCCGTTTTCAAGTTCCCACACAATGTAGATGAATTATTGCTGTTCGTGCAACTTTCTCCTCAAATTCCCCGCACATTATTCCTTAAGGATTATCGATTTTACCTCACCCACCTACACAAGCACCTATTTGTCTTCTATCAGTTAGATGAGTCAAAAAGTCATCTCTCCTTGGCTTTTATTAAATCATGAATCATAACACGAAGGAAAACATTTTGTGGACTGACTTAATGTTAAGGTATAAAGATGCACAAAATCAGATAAGTTACCACCCAGTTATTATGTGTTTTTGCTCCAATTGTGTGCTTCATTTCATCCTAATTATTACTGGGATACATTTCTATTAGTAACAACTTCCTTCCAATATCTCAAACAAATAGTAAGTGGCTGCATAATGCAGGGTCACATACTGGCACTTAAAATGGGGTATAGGTTTTTAAAAGTTTATTTATTAGTCACAAATAAGCTTACATTCACACTGGAATGAAATTACTGTGAAAATCCCCTAGTCGCCACGCTCCAGCACCTGTTTGGGTACACTGAAGGAGAATTTAGCATAGCCAATTCACCTAACCTCTTACATATATATGCTTCTCACCTTACAATATCTAAAGACTACTTACCCCTTTGAACTACAAGATGGCATGTTATATAAGGAAGAGACCCAAAAGGGTGCAGAAATCAGACACCTTAAGCCCTTCACTGTCTAAACATTTGTTTATAAGGGCACCAAATCAGTGTGGAAGGTGAAAGAGCAGTTTTTCATCAAGTGTAGTGCTAGTCCCATATAGCTTTTATGTCCTGTGTTGAATCGCTCATTCCTGCTCAGTGATTGAACATACAAGGTAAATGGTAGGACACTGAAGAGTGCAATAGAACAGAGGGATCTGGGAATACAGATACATAATTCCCTAAAAGTGGCGTCACAGGTAGATAGGTCGTAAAGAGCGCTTTTGGTATATTGGCCTTTATAAATCAAAGTATTGAGTATAAGAGTTGGAATGTTATGGTGAGGTTGTATAAGACATTGGTGAGGCCGAATTTAGAGTACTGTGTGCAGTTTTGGTCACAGGAAGGATATTAATAAGGTTGAAAGAGTGCAGAGAAGGTTTACAAGGATGTTGCCGGGACTTGAGAAACTGAGTTACAGAGAAAGGTTGAATAGGTTAGGACTTTATTCCCTGGAGCGTAGGAGAGTGAGGGGAGATTTGATAGAGGTGTATAAGATTATGATGGGTATAGATAGAGTGAATGCAAGCAGGCTTTTTCCACTGAGGCTAGGGGAGAAAAAAACTAGAGGACATGGGTTGAGGGTGAAGGGGGAAAAGTTTAAAGGGAATATTAGGAGGGGCTTCTTCACACAGAGAGTGGTGGGAGTGTGGAATGAGCTGCCAGATGAAGTGGTGAATGTGGGCTCACTTTTAACATTTAATAAAAACTTGGACAGGTACATGGATGCAAGGGGTGTGGAGGGATATGGTGCAGGTGCAGGTCAGTGGGACGAGGCAGAAAAATGGATTGGCACAGCCAAGAAGGGCCAAAAGGCCTGTTTCTGTGCTGTAATGTTCTAGGGTTCTATGAGAAGGTGGAGGAACCTTTTGACTGCCATGAATTACACCCTTGCTTTGAAAATTAAAGCAATTTGATTGCACCATGTTTCTATTGGGGCAGCACAGTGGCACAGTGGTTAGTACTGCTGCCTCACAGCATCAGGGACCCGGGTTCAATTCCGGCCCCGGGTGACTGTGTGGAGTTTGTATGTTCTCCCCGTGTCTGCGTGGGTTTCCTCTGGGTGCTCCAGTTTCCTCCCACAGTCCAAAGTTGTGCAGGGTAGGTGGATTGTCCATGCTAAATTACCCCTTCGTGTCCCAAGATGTGTAGGTTAGGGGGATTAGTGGCCCATGGGGTTACGAGGGTAGGGTCGGGGTAAGATGCTCTGTTAGAGAGGGACTCGATGCGCTGAATGGTCTGTTTCTGCATTGTACGGATTTTATGATTCAATTCGATGATATTACACCCCAGTGGAAATGGTTCTGAAAGCATTCAATGTATTAACTGATGAATTAGTGTTGTGAAAAAGGATGAATAGGCTCCCCTCAACTCAACCGCATTGGTTGGCCACAACAAAGATGTGCCCTTTTCCAAATCAAAATGGGAAAGATGCCAGAGTCCATTATAAAAGACTTGATAACAGAAAATTTGGAAAGCATGAATGGGATTGGACAAAGCCAGCATGGTGCTAAGAAAGGCAAATCATGCTTAACAAATCTACTAGAGTTTTTGAGGATGTTACTAGTAGGATAGATAGGGTAGAACCAGTGGATGTGGTGTATTTAGATTTTCAGAAGCCTTTTAAGAAAATTCCTCATAAGAGGTTAGTGGGCAAAATTAATGCACGTGGGATAGGGCGTAATGGACTAGGTTAAGAATTGGTTGACAGACAAGAAACAGACAGTGAATAAATGTGTCTTTTTCCAAGTGGCAGGCAGTGACTAGTAGGGTACTGCAGGGATCAGTTCTTGAGCCCCAGCTGTTCACAGTATATATAAATGACTTGGATGAGGGAACCAAATGTAACATTTCCAAGTTTGCTGACAACACAAAACTGGGCAGAATTGGAAATTGTGAGGAAGATGTTAGGAGGCTTCAGAGTGATTTAGACAAGTTGCATGAGTGGGCAAAAATATGGCAGATGTAGTACAACATGGTTAAATGTGAAGTTTTACACTTGGGTGTGAAAAATAGAAAGAAAGAATATTATTTAAATGGTGATAAGTTGGGAAGTGTGGTTGTACAAAGGGATCTGGGTGTCCTTATATACCAGTCAATGAAAGTGAAGAGGCTGGTGGAGCAAGCAATTAGGAAAGCAAATAGTATTTTGGCCTTCATTGCAAGAAGATTTGAGTTCAGAAGTAGGGATGTCTTACTGCAGTTATGCAGGGCCTTAGTGATACTATACCTGGAGTATTGCATATAGTTTTGGTCTCCCTACCGAAGGAAGGATAGATTTGCCATAGAGGGAGAGCAGCAGAGGTTCACTAGGCTGATACCAGGTTTGGCAGGATTGTCCTATGAGGAGAGATTGGCTCAACGGGGCCTGTATTCACGACAGTTTGGAAGGATGAGAGGAGATCTGATTGAAATGTATAAAATTCTAACAGGGCTGGACAAACTAGATGCAGGGAGGATGTTTTCCCTGATCGGGAAATCTAAAATCATGGGACACATCATTTAGGACTGAGATGAAGAAAAATTTCTTCACTCAAAGGGTAGTGAACCTGTGGAATTCTCTACCACAGAAGGCTGTGGAGGCCAATGCACTGAATGTATTCAAGAAACAGATATTTGTTTTAGACTTTAATGGCATCAAGGGGTATAGAGAGGAAATGGGAATATGGCATTGAGATAGAGGATCAGCCATGATCATGTTGAATGGCGGAATGGTCTACTCCTGTTCCTAGTTCCTATGTTTCTGTGTTCCCTCTGCTGAAGATTTTTTGACACCGCCTGTTGTGGTAAACCACTGTTAGCTTATTGCTTGTGTGTGTGTGACATGCCTGGACATGCCCCTGCCGGCCCTGCCTGGGACTCCTCCCCCCCTGGTCCAGGTATAAAGGTGACTGCTCCCCACCCCCCTGCCTCAGTCTCTGGACCAGTTCATCGGCACGGGCGTGCTCCAAGTCTTTTGCTAATAAAAGCCTATTTGTTCTTGCATACTAACTAGTCTTTGCTTGATTGATAGTGCATCGCCTGTGTCACTTGCAATCTTTCTCTCGTGGCTGACAGACGTGCCTTGCAATACATCACCAATTGTGTATTTCCAGGAGGTTTGGGGTGGGTCTGTCTGTGGCAGCCACATATTGTATTTTTATTTCTCTTCCTTAGACAGTGTGAGTTTCACTGGGTGCTTGGATTACAGGAAATTTCTCTCACTTCACACTCTGCTGAGGTTGATTTGTCTGTTTCTCACCCTCACTATGGAATGCAGCCTTGCCTATTTTAAGCAGTTTGCTCTGTCTGAGCTCAAATTACTAAATTGCCAGTCAGTTGAAAGTTAAAAAATTGTTTGGCCAAAAATAAAGGGGCATAGTTTCACAACATTAGTCACATGCTTGATACTTATATAAGTAGCATATTGGTTGATACAGTAGATTATCCTTATATTAGTGCAGAGATGGTAAAGCTGAGGACATTGATGACTTAGGCTACCTTTTGGAGTCTTTTCTATGATAAAGAGTGAGGATAGATCACACGAATGTCGAAGAAACACTTCCTTCATCTGACTTTCTGCTGACCCAGAATGTGCAGAGGATCTTTTCAGTTATTATCAGTTAGGTATCCAGCGTCTGTGATATGACTGTGCAATGATGAAGCAGGGATTGGTTAGCTCAGTTGGTTAATGGCTTGCATGTGATGAGTAACATTTGTTCTAGGCAATGACCATCTCCGAAAAGAGAGAATCTAGCCATCACTCCCTGATATTCATCAGCATTACCATTGCTGAATCTTCCACTATCAACATCCTAAGGGTTACCATTGACCAGAAACTCAACTCGACCAACCATATAAAAACTATAGCTATGGTAACAGGCCAGAGGCTAGGAATCCTGCGGCGAGTAACTCACCTCCTCACTCCCCATAGCCTGTCCACCATCCTCAAGGTACAAGTCAGGAATGTAATGGAATACTCTTCATTTCCCTGGACGAGTGCAGCTCCTACAACACTCAAGAAGCTTGACAGCACCCAAGACAAAGCAATCCACTTGATTGGCACCCCTTCCTCAAATATTCACTCCCTCCACCAGTGATGTACAGTGACAGCAGTGTGTACCATCTACTAGATGCACTGCAGGAACTCACCAAGGCTCCTTAGGCAGCACCTTCCTAATCCATGACCTCTACCATCTAGAAGCACAAGGGCAGCAGAAGTTACTCACCATCCTGACTTGGAAATATATTGTTGTTCCTTCAGTGTTGCTATGTTAAAATCCAGGAACTCCCTCCCTAACAGCACTGTGGGTGTACCTACACCACTGGGACTGCAACAGTTCAAGAAGGCAGCTCACCACCACCTTCTCAAGGGCAGGTAGGCATTGGCAATAAATGCTGGCTGAGCCAGCAATGTCCACAGCCCATAAATGAATTCTTTTTTAAATGTGGTTTGGAATAACACTGCCAGCATGAGTTCGATTTCAATTCCAGCTGGGATAAACTTGAAACTTATCTCCTCAACTTTCCCCTTGTAGTGGAAGGCAATGGCAAACCATTTCTAACATAAGTGGCCAATAAAGCAGCTCATGTGGTGCACAAGCAGACGGTACACCAAGGAGCTGCCTGCGGGCAGAGCACACACAACAATGACAGGTGGGTGTAGTCTGGTTCTCATGCTGACTTATCTTCCTGGCACACCCTCTTTCACTGGACATGATTGGAATCACATGAGATTTTGTATCGGAGAGCTTTCAAATCAATTCCTGTGCTGAAAAAGAGATTTTCTTTGGTCAAAGCTTTGTACCATACATTCTCTTCCTGTTGGGGAGCACTTCAGCTGTCATGGACATTCGGCCTCCGATCTTCGGGTAAGCGTTCTCCAAGGCGGCCTTTGCGACACACGACAGCGCAGAGTCGCTGAGCAGAGACTGATAGCCAAGTTCCGCACACATGAGGATAGCCTCAACCGGGATCTTGGGTTCATGTCACACTATCTGTAACCCCCATGACTTGCCTGGACTTGCAAAATCTCACGAACTGTCCTGTCTGGAGACAATACACATCTCTTTAACCTGAGCTTAACGCTCTCTCCACTCACATTGTCTGTACCTATGAGACTTGACTACCTGTAAAGACTCACATTCCAACCATTATTTTGTAAATTGAGGTTGTGTCTTTATATGCCCTGTTTGTGAACAGAACTCCCACTCACCTGACGAAGGAGCAGCGCTCCGAAAGCTAGTGGCTTTTGCTACCAAATAAACCTGTTGGACTTTAACCTGGCATTGTGAGACTTCTTACTGTGTTTACCCCAGTCAAACGCCGGCATCTCCATGTGCAGAAGGAGGCCATTCGGCCCATTGAGCCTTCACCGACCACAATCCCACCCAGATCCTATCCCTGTAATGCCATATGTTTACTTTGCTAATCCCCCTGGCACTAAAGGGCAATTTAGCATGCCCAATCAACCTAACCCACACATCTTTGGAGTGTGGGAGGGAACTGGAGCACCCAGAGGAAACCCACACAGACACGGGGAGAACATACAAACTCCACACAGTCACCTGAGGCTGGAATCGAACCCAGGTCCCTGGTGTTCTGAGGCAGCAGTACTAACCACTGTGCCACCGCCCACAGGACTGACTGATAGTGACTGCCAGTTAACTGCCAAGCATTGTTTGTAATTTTAACAAGGCAAATTGAATCTGATTGACTTGTCTTAACCATGAGAAGGTCATGAGTGGGAATCAGGAGAGGGCAATGGTGCTGATTGGACCAGGAACATCAGTAAAGATTAAGATAGAGGAGCAATTACCATCACTGGGGATTGGGAAAGAAGTGACTGGCTTTGGTGGGGGTTGAAAGCTGGAAGAAACCGGCATCAGTGGGGGTTGTGAGAGGAGAGTGACTGGTATTAGTGTGGATTAGAAAAAGGAAGTGACTGGCATTGGTGGGATTTGGAGAGGGAGTGACTGGTATCACTGTGGTTTGGGACGGGAGAGACTGTATCAGTGGGGTTTGGTAGAGAGGAGTGACTGTATCAGTGGGGATTGAGAGAGGGGAGTGACTGTATCAGTGGGGATTGGGAGAGGGGAGTGACTGTATCAGTGGGGATTGGGAGAGGGGAGTGACTGTATCAGTGGGGATTGGGAGAGGGGAGTGACTGTATCAGTGGGGATTGGGAGAGGGGAGTCTCTGTATCAGTGGGGATTGGGAGAGGGGAGTCTCTGCATCAGTGGGGATTGAGAAAGCGGAGTGACTGTGTCAGTGGGGATTGAGAAAGGGGAGTGACTGCATCAGTGGAGATTGGGAGAGGGAAGTGACTTTGGGTGGCACGATAGCACAGTGGTTAGCACTGCTGCTTCACAGCTCCAGGGACGTGGGTTCGATTCCCAGCTTGGATCACTGTCTGTGTGGAGTTTGCACATTCTCCTCGCATCTGCGGGGGTTTCCTCCGGGTGCTCCGGTTTCCTCCCACAGTCCAAAGATGTGCGGGTTAGGTCAATTGGCCATGCTAAAATTGCCCCTTAGTGTCCTGAGATGCGTAGGTTAGAGGGATTAGCGGGTAAATATGTAGGGATGCGGGAATGGGGCCTCGGTGGGGTTGTGGTCGGTGCAGACCCGATGGGCCCAATGGCCTCTTTCTGCACTGTAGGGTTTCTATGATTCTATGTATCAGTGGGGTTTGGTAGAGAGGAGTGACTGAATCAGTGGGGATTGGGAGAGGGGAGTGACTGTATCAGTGGGGATTGGGAGAGGGGAGTGACTGCATCAGTGGGGATTGGGAGAGGGGAGTGACTGTATCAGTGGGGATTGGGAGAGGGGAGTGACTGTATCAGTGGGGATTGGGAGAGGGGAGTGACTGTATCAGTGGGGATTGGGAAAGAGGAATGACTGTATCAGTGGGGATTGGGAGAGGGGAGTGACTGCATCAGTGGGGATTGGGAGAGGGGAGTGACTGTATCAATGGGGATTGAGAAAGTGGAGTGACTGTATCAGTGGGGATTGGGAGAGGGGAGTGACTGTATCAATGGGGATTGGGAGAGGGGAGTGACTATCAGTGGGGATTGGGAGAGGGGAGTGACTGTATCAATGGGGATTGAGAAAGTGGAGTGACTGTATCAGTGGGGATTGGGAGAGGGGAGTGACTGTATCAATGGGGATTGGGAGAGGGGAGTGACTGTATCAGTGGGGATTGGGAGAGGGGAGTGACTATATCAGTGGGGATTGAGAGAGGGGAGTGACTGTATCAGTGGGGATTGGGAGAGGGGAGTGTCTGTATCAGTGGGGATTGGGAGAGGGGAGTGACTGTATCAATGGGGATTGAGAAAGGGGAGTGACTGTATCAGTGGGGATTGGGAGAGGGGAGTGATTGTATCAGTGGGGATTGGGAGAGGGGAGTCTCTGTATCAGTGAGGATTGGGAGAGGGGAGTGACTGTATCAGTGGGGATTGGGAGAGGGGAGTGACTGTATCAGTGGGGAACAGCTTCTTCCTTGCTGCCGTCAGACATTTGAATGGACCTACCTTATATTAAGTTGATCTTTCTCTACACCTTAGCTCTGACTGTAACACTACATTCTGCATCCTCTCCTTTCCTTCTCTATGGACGGGATGCTTTGTCTGTTTAGCACGCAAGAATCAACACTTTTCACTGTATACTAATATATGTGACAATAATAAATCAAATCAAAGTCAGAAATTTCTGGCCATGGACTTCGCAGAAAGTATCATTAAACTGGAATGAGAAAGAGCCACACTGCATAATGGACAGCCTTGCTTGACTGAGACAGGAAAATCCCACCTGAGATCAATGGATCTTCCCATCGTCTGCCCGTCGCCCGCTCCAATTGCCGTGGCAGGTGGGGCGGTAAAATTCCAGCACATATCTTTTCCCCCAGTCCGTGTCCAGAAACTGTTTACCCACTCATTAGACTTCCACATGTGTTTCAAACAATGGAAGATATGCTAAAGAAGATAAACGGTTTTACAAAGGATATATTTGAAAATCAATGTATTTTAATTACCAACATAAAGACAAACATGAGAATGCACAAAATGAAAATGTATCTTCAAGCTTTCTATTCTACGCTGAAGAATTTAAAAATGTATCTAATGTGGCTTCTGTAGAAGGAGCCTTTAGACTGACCACATGGTGATTCTTCAAACTCCTGTCTCAGTGCCTGCCTTTAATATGTGTTGCTGGAATCAAATGGTAATTTTCATTAAAACGTCAAATATAAATGGTGATCCTCAGCACAAATAGGATCCAATGCTAAGGGAATTAGATTACGTTTATGGTCTATTATGGTAAAGTGACCATGAGCTGTCAGCGGACATGAATCAAACGGGGAAATAGTTTGACTTCCCCTGACTCAACAACAATTTCATAACCCAAAAATCCATGCTTCCGCTTGACAGTCTCTTGTTGAACAATTCACCTACCGTAGTCACCTAACACTGAGCAAAAAGAGAGGGTATTGTGTTCTGGTAAATTAAACGTTGAAAGAAATTCATTCGACTCATGATCCAGAGAATGACTGTGGTTAAATATCCCGCAATGCCTTGCGCAGCATCTGTTTTAGATCTGTTGACAGAACTCTAAATATAAAACCCCAATTCCTCTTGGTGGGACTGATATCAAACACAATCATTTTGAAGATGTTTGGAATTCATATTTACATTAAAATCTGCAAATCAATGAAGCACTGTTTCTGAGTGGCTCAATTTTTATTTCACCGTCAACATATTTGAATGTTATTGTAATAATCTTGCTGGCGTTGCTAGTTACAAATCCAAATATGGAGAGGTCAGTGGCCAGTTGGCACACTTAGGGCTGATACTGCAGCACATCAGACTATTTAAGTCAAATAATGTTAATAGTAATCAGTTGACATTGTTTTCTTTACTCATTTATTATAAAGTACTTCTTGGAAGGGCTTTTTTCATTCAGTGCTGTCCTTGGGTGGGATGGTGGCACAGTGCTTAGCACTGCTGCCTCACAGCAGTAGGGACCCTAGCTCGATTCCAGCCCTGGGTCACTGTCTGTGCGAAGTCTGCGTGTTTTCCCATTGTCTCCGTGGATTTCCTCCAGGTAGTCTGATTACCTCCAAATGTGTGCAGGTTAGGTGGGTTGGCCATGTGTGGGGTTACGGGGATAGGGGGGAGGGGGTGGGGTGGGGTGGGCGGGGATGGGGTGGCCGAGGGTGGCTGGGGGGCAGTGATGGTGGACCTGGGTAAGATACTCTTTCGGAGAAGAGTCAGTGCAGATTTGATGGGCCGAATGGCTTCCTTCTGCACTGTGGGGTTGTCTGGTTTTCCCAGCTGCCTCTTGATGGTGAATGCTTTGGCTGGGAGATCATAAAAGATTACAATATTCAAAAATACGACATAGAAATGGGCCATTTTTTCGAATCGGTCCATGTTATTCTTGATGTTCCTTCTTCCACTGGTCTTCATTTAACCCCATATTCTTCTGTTTCTTTCTCCCTTGTGTATTTATCTAGCTCCCCCTTGAATGCATCTATGCTTTCCATGTCACTGCTCCTTATGGGAGTGAGTTTCACAGTCTAACCACTTACTGGATAACAAAATTCTCCTGAATTTTCTATTGGATGTATTAATGACCACCTTACATTTATGGCCCCTACTTCTCGTCTCAAGCACAAGTGAAAGCATCTTGTCTACCTTGGCCCTTTCAAACCCTTTCATAATCTTAAAGACAACGAACGGATTACCCTCAGCCACTCCCCTACTCCCTCAGTTTTCACTTTTCTCAAAAAAAGAGCCCCAGTCTATTGGATATTCCCTATTAGGTATAAACTTATCATAGAATCATCGAGTCCCTACAGTGCAGAAGGAGGCCATTCAGCCCATCGGGTCTGCACCCTCTTTGACAGAACATTTTACCCAGGCCCTATTTCCATAACTCCACATATTTACCACACAAATTCCCCTAACCGATACATTTCAGGACACTAAGGGACAATTTAGCATGGCCAATCCATCTCATCTGCACATCTCTGGACTGAGAGAGGAAACTGGAGCTCCTGGAGGAACCCCCCCCAACCCCCAACACACACACACACACACACACAGGGAGAACGTGTAAACTCCACAGACAGTCATCCAAGGCCGGAATCCAACCTGGGTTCCTGCCGCTGTGAGGCAGCAGTGTGCCAAATTGTTCTGATTTTTAAAATTTCCTTCAGTGCTCCCTATTCATATTTTCGTATGGAGGGCAAAGCTGTTGACAGACTTGCAAGTGTAGTTTGACCATTAGATTGTGAGCCACAGTCCTTCATACGTGAGATTAGATGGTGATAGTTAGTGGGTTTTTAGAAAGGTCCATCCCAGAATAATCTGTCATCATATATTATATTATAAAATGACAGAACAAAAAAGGATGTAATTCTGTCTATGTGAAAGATGTCCACAAATGTGCAGTTATAGCAGCAGCCACTGGATGGCGATGAGGATCAAGGACTCTGGCTGAATTTACTCTTCTTCAGTTCAGGATCACTGAAGGTGGCAGTATTGATGTCACCACCAACCGGGCTGAACGCAGAAAGCACTCATTTCAAGAGTAACAGCGATGCATTTAAGTAACACCTTTAGCATTAGAAGATATCGCAAGTGCTTGACTGGAGTGTAAAGATTGACAGTGGCCGTGATTTCGCGCCAGCGTTCACTGTGAGTGCAAATGGTAGTCATGTTGTGGAGATGCCGGCGTTGGACTGGGCTAAACACAGTAAGAAGTCTCACAACACCAGGTTAAAGTCCAACAGGTTTATTTGGTAGCAAAAGCCACCAGCTTTCGGAGCGCTGCTCCTTCGTCAGGTGAGTGGGAGTTCTGTTCACAAACAGGGCATATAAAGACACAAACTCAATTTACAAAATAATGGTTGGAATGCGAGTCTTTACAGGTAATCAAGTCTTAAAGGTACAGACAATGTGAGTGGAGAGAGCGTTAAGCACAGGTTAAAGAGATGTGTATTGTCTCCAGCCGGGACAGTTAGTGAGATTTTGCAAGCCCAGGCAAGTCGTGGGGGTTACAGAAAGTGTGACATGAACCCAAGATCGCAGTCGACTGGGACAATACACATCTCTTAACCTGTGTTTAACCCTCTCTCCACTCACATTATCTGTACCTTTAAGACTTGATTACCTGTAAAGACTCGCATTCCAATCATTATTTTGTAAATTGAGTTTGTGTCTTTATATGCCCTGTTTGTGAACAGAACTCCCACTCACCTGACAAAGGGGCAGCGCTCCGAAAGCTAGTGGCTTTTGCTACCAAATAAACCTGTTGGACTTTAACCTGGTGTTGTGAGTCTTCTTACTGTGCAAATGGTGACATAGACGCAAAATATCCTGAGACTCAAAAAATGAGAATCTGACTGGCGAGCTCTCATGGCCCTATTATCCCTGTCTCTCCACCAGCAACCTAACGAGATTCACGCCCAGCAGGTTGTGAAACTCATGTCAATGCATTATCCTTTCATTAGCCGGAAACCCTGCTGTAACTTGCCATCCGTCCAGATTGTGTATTCTGACCTCACTAGATTGACATCACGCCGGTGAGGTTTACAACAGGTTTATAAATCCGTGAACTTGGTGACCTCAGCTCCAAGGGGGTGTTCGAAGGAGAGAGCGCAGGTGGCCACTATCCATCAGGGAGTACACGGAGCACCAGAGTCTGACAAGGAGAGGGCGGGGGTGTGGCAGCCAGCGAAGGGGATTAGAGAGTGGTTAGCACTGTAGTCTCACAGCGCCAGGGACCCGGGTTCAATTCCAGCCTCGGGTCACCGTCTGTGCGGAGTTTACACGTTTTCCCCGTGTCTGCATGGGTTTCCTCTGGGTGCTCTGGTTTCCTCCCACAGTCCAAAGATGTGCGGGTTAGGTTGATTGGTTATACTAAGTTGACCCTAGTGTCAGGGGGATTAGCAAGGTAAATGAGGGTTACAGGAATAGGCCATGGGTGGGATTGTGGTTGGTACAGACTCAATAGGCTAACTGGTCTCCTTCTGTACTGTAGGGATTCTGTGATTCTATGATTCTGGGGTTATTTCAGAGGGTGTTTATAGGTTCTGGGGGGTGCTCACGGGTTTGAGGGCTGTTGTGCAGAACAGAAAGACCAGCTCTAGAGCGGTTACTGGGGGGACGGACTGGCGGGCAGAAAGGGGATGCCAATCTGGGGGGATTTGCAGGAACTGGAGGAGTGAGGGATGGACAACACTAGGGCAGCACAGGGGTTGCAGGCTCTGTTCCTAGGTGGGGTTGGGTGGGAGGCTGGGGGTGGGGTGGAGGGGGGGTGGGGTGGAGGAGGGGTGGGGGCTGCACCATTGTAATGACTCTGAAAGGGGGTTATGGTTTAGCCCCATAAGGGGAGAAGGACATTTTCACTGTGAGGGCAACAAGGCCAGTGACAAACCTCACCCATCCTGAGGCTGGATTCCACAGCCAAAGGGTATGTGCCATCTCGAGGGCACTGGTCCAGGAAGCCTGGGCTGGGTGGTTGGGTGTCCACAATATGAGCCACATCTTTCAGGGGTGGGGAGGCAGCCAATGACGTTATCTGATCTGGTTAAGTTTAATATGGAAGCTTGACAAAAGTGGGCTCATCCTTACCTGCCACACGAGATGTATTTTAAAAGAAATAATTAACTAATTAAAAAAATCAAATCAACTGAGGGACAAATTAAAGGGGCAGCCGCTTAAAGGAAAACTGCCTGAAGCAAAAAACAAATCACAAATGAAACTTAAACCATCAAATCAAAGCATGATTAAAGGGGTTGATAAGGCTCCCCAGTCCCTGCAGTGCTTGATGATCACGGAAAGTCTCGATGGTGCCCGGGAACACTGTATCCTCCCTCTTCAGGGACACCCGGCCCCAAATATAGCCACGGTCGAGGGGCAGACAGTTGGGTTGGACGACGCCCTCGATCACCCACTCCCTGGACTTGTTCCTGTTACATGAGGAGCCTTTTAACATTCCTTCGCTTTGATGGATGAGTCAATTATACCAGGTTACTTACTTGTGATGTATGCCAGTGCCACTGATTGGTGCTCCCAAGTTAATCTTTCCCATGATGAGCTCCCCATTCCGTGAATTTCAAGGATTGCTCTCAGCATTCCAAAGGTGCTAAAGGTGTCAGAGTTCACCAAGCCACCCAGCAGCGATGTGCTCACAGGCCATTCTCCCCCCATCCCCCACGAGGTTTGCGCTCAGGGCTGTACAGTTGACCCATAGGCTTCATGCTTTCACCTTACGTAAGACCTGAGGGCTGAAGAAGGTCTCTGAGGTAGACATCCATCTGTCAGGCTGAATAGGAGAGACTGGTGTGGGGTCTTGGCCAGTGTGGGAGATTGTAAGCGAGTGGAGCTCAGTGAGAAGACACTGACCATCAACTGGATGCTCCAGGACAGTTACATCCTAGGCCGCTCTCAGATATCGGAGGTATTTGAGGGAGCTCATTGGCCACAGGGTTGGCTCCTCGGAGACAAGTGGTACCCCCTCAGGACATGGCTGATGATGCCTGTGTGGAGGCCACTGAGTGCGACAGAGACCCGATACAATGAGGTTCATCTTGCTCCAATCATATTGGTAAAGCAGGCGATCGGCATCTTGAAGATGTGGTTCCAGTGCCTGGACCGGTCGGGGAGCCTTCCGGTACAGCCCCCAGCGGGTTTTGTACATCATTGTGGTGTGCTTCCCCCTCTATAACCTGGCACTGCAATGGGGCGAGGAGCTGGCAGAGGAGGATATGGATGACTGGCACACCTCCTCTGATGAGGAGGTGTTGGAGGGAATGAACAAACTGAGCCTTCAGAGACTGTGTAGAACTTCAACAAAAATTGCCTTGTTCAATATGCATGAGGGAGAATAGAACTCAGAGCTGTAATTCCAGCTTGCTTTTGAGCTACTCTGCTAATCATCGGTTCTTAGACATTCTTATACCCTTTTTTAATGTTACAAGGCGTTACATTTACATTAGGTCATCATATTGTGAGTTTGAATTGGTTACAGCTCTGTTTGGATTACATTATGGATCCATTGTCCTGTGTACTTTAACTTTAATCATTTCCTGTCTACTTGTTTACAATATCAAAGCGTTGAGTTTGTCAAACCGATTTTGATGGTGTGTTAATTGTCCCCATCTCCCTGATACTTGATTAGTTTTCTAGAGGCACAGTGGCTCCTCTAGACATTGTGGGGTCTTGATAAGATATTGATTTTCTTATTGCTGCTCAGAAAGATCTCACCTGGGGTGCGACTGTTTAGTGCGACTGAGATGTAGTTATTTGTAATTTGTCATGTGTCTGCCTGCAGTGAGTGTGGATACTACAGTGCTCTCTGTATAACCCCTTCCATTCATTCCTCTCCTGCTACAGCCCACACTCCCTGGGTTTGCCCTACTACAGGAGAACATCAAGGAGGTTGAACCCCAGGAGGAGGCAGAGGAAGGCTGTCAGGTGAGGGCTCGAATAGGGAGGCGAGCTCGGGCACCCTGATAACCTCTTGTTTAATGGATGACCAGGATTAGGGTGGGCACTGAGGTCCCTACATGGGGGATGGTCCTTCCGCACTGAGTGGTGGCAGTGTGACCCCAACCCGGATATTGTTCCTGTCATGGGAAGGGTCCAGTTGGTCCACACGATGCAGGAAGATGATGATGACTTGCAGTGAGGACAGAGCATTGCTCCTCAGAGAGATATTGTGAATGTCTGGCTCCTGTCTGGCTGAAGGCAGCTTGCAGACTCCCTGTGACCAGAGTAATATCAGGGTGATGATACTCGGACAGACTCATCTCTGATGATGCAGGTTCCTCCTCAGTTAGAGCTGCCAAGGAGGATCTGTGTCACTGGTACCTGAGAAACACTTCTCACAAGGGTCTAACTACTGGGTTCCTTGTTCTGGGATCAGATTTCCCCTAGAGGGCCCCGGCCTACTTGTGGAGTGCATTGTTGTGGTGCCACCCTAAGAAACCCATGTCAGACTCCTAGTTATTGACTACAGCTTAGCCTTCAACATCATTATCTCCATGAAACTCATCTCCAAACTCCGTGGCCTGGGCCCCGGCTCCTCCCTCTGCGACTGGATCCAGAACTTCCTAACTCACAGACCACAATCAGTAAGGATAGGCAACAACACCTCCTCCACGATCATCCTCAACACTGGAGCCTCACAAGGTTGTGTTCTCAGCCCCTCCTATACTCCTTATACAACTATGACTGTGCGGCCAAATTCCCCTCCAATTTGATTTTCAGATTTGCTGACGACACCACTGTAGTGGGTCGGATCTCAAACAATGACGAGACAGAGTACAGGAATGAGATAGAGAATCTGGTGAACTGGTGCAGCAACAATAATCTCTCCCTCAATGTCAACAAAACAAAGGAGAGTGTCATCGACTTCAGGAAGCGTAAAGAAGGAATTCTCCTGTCTACATCAACGGGGACGAAGTAGAAAGGGTCAAGAGCTTCAGGTTTTTAGGTGTCCAGATCACCAACAACCTGTCCTGATACCCCCCATGCCAACGCTATAGTTAAAAAAGCCCACCTCTACTTTCTCAGAAGACTAAGGAAATTTGGCATGTCAGCTACGACTCTCACCAACTTTTACAAATGCATCATAGAAAGCATTCTTTCTGGTTGTATCACAGTTTGGTATGGCTCCTGCTCTGTCCAAGACCGCAAGAAACTACAAAAGGTCGTGAATGTAGCCCAATCCATCACGCAAACCAGCCTCTCATCCATTGACTCTGTCTACACTTCCTGCTGCCTGAGAAAAGTAGCCAGCATAATCAAGAACCCCACGCACCCCGGACATTCTCTCTTCCACCTTCTTCTATCGGGAAAAAGATACAAAGTCTGAGATCATGTTCCACCCGACTCAAGAACAGCTTCTTCCCTGCTGCTGTCAGACTTTTGAATGGACTTACTTTGCATTAAGTTGATCTTTCTCTACACCCTAGCTATGACTGTAACACTACATTCTGCACTGTCTCATTTCCTTCTCTATGAACGGTATGTTTTGTCTGTATAGCGCGCAAGAAACAATACTTTTCACTGTATGTTAATACATGTGACAATAATAAATCAAATCAAATCATACCAAACCCCCTCGGTGTGTGGGGCTGGAGCTGCGTTGGTCACAGGAAAGGGGGAGTCAGATAGCTTGGCCACCATCAGGGCCTCCTGGGTGAAAGGCCTCGGGTTATGCAGCAGCTTCTCCTCCCTATGGGAGCTCGAGGACTCTTGGTTTCCTCCTTGAGATAGAGGGTCATCAGGAGTGAGCTTGAGAAGCCCTGCCATCTTCTGGTGCTGGCACTTGTGGATGACCACAAATGACTGCACCATGGGGTTGATGCCCTGTGCTACGGAGATCGTGTCCGAACCAAGCAATGAATACCCCCCACCGAGGAATGAGCATCCTCACCAAGATCTCCCTCACAGTATTGACTTGATTACCTTCCAGTGTTGGCACCATCTCCTCAGACAGAAACATTGGGACCCCTCCAGTCAGCCTTGCAATCTGAGGAGTGATGAGGACATCCCCTCCTGATGTTCCTGACTCTGCCTTTGCAACTCCAGCAGCTGAGGGACGGTCAAATCCAGAGGCACGGCAGCTGACTGGGGCTCAACAGAGTCCTGGCCTCCAGCAGCTCTCCAAGCTCCGGATCCCTGTGATGTCCCTGCCTCTACCTGCTGTGGACCAGGTGCTCACCAGTGAATGATTCTGAAACCTCCACTACTTATTCCCATCGAGGTATGAGTCTTTACTCTAGTGGAGGGTACGGGTAACAGCTGTGGCACCTCTTCTCTGTGAACATCGGAAAGTAATTGGAGTTGCTCTCCTCAGTGCTCTCCAGTGCCCGACTGGAGCATGGGCCGGGCTGCTCAGCTGACTTACCTGCAAGGGAAGGGAGATGGCATTAGTGCATAGCTGGAGTATCAGGATAGGAGCAACAGAACTCATGTGAGGCTGGCTAGGTGGATGAATCTGTTTAGTGTCCTCACTTTTGTCTCTTGCATCCACCTTGTTCTCAGCTCAGGAGCTCTCTGTTCCCCCCGAGAAAGCTCCAGAACTCTGTCCTCAAATGGAGTGAGGATTTTCAATTTGGGCATGCCTCGACCCATCTGTACTCTCTTGTTTTTATTCTGAGGCATCTTTCCCTGCAAGGAGACAGATGGGAAGAGTGTATACAGGAAGGGTGCTGGGTCAGATGATAAGGATGTGTGGTTGGTGAGTGGGAGCTGGGACTCGATGAGGAGAGGAGCCACAGGGAGATGAGGATGTGTGTGGGAGGGCGAGTGATGGGACCCCGTGAGGTGGCAGTGAGTGAGATTTCAGTGGATGCGTGATGGGTGACTGAGTGGTGACAGATGAGAGGAGTTACTTACCCTGGCTGCCATGAGGAGGTCATTCATCTTCTTTCTGTACTTCATTTCCATCTTCCTGTGCAGGGAGCCAGCACTGATCAGCACTGCCACTGGCTCCCATGTGGATTGGTGATCTTGCTGGAGGATCTTTGCCCTGATTGAGGGTACAACACATGACCCCTCTCGTCCGCCGCACCCAGCAATCTGGTCAATGCTCCCTCCATGAAGTGCGGGGCACTCTTCCTTGCAGCCATCCACTTGGCTAAAATTTGAACAAGCGCAGGGGGGACAATTAAATGGTGCGCCCCCTGATTGAAGTACTCAGCTAAGACTGAGGTGGGCCAATCAGAGTCAGCCCACTACAGGCGCAGAATGAAACTAGCGTAAAATCTTTTGTTTAAGGTGACGCAAAAACGCACAGGCGGCAAGCTGCTCACCGATTTTCTCACCCAAAACAACACTGAGCCAAAAGATAGGAAAATTCTGCCCAGTGAATCAAGGAAGGAGAAAATAGATGTCTTAAAGGACAAATTTAAGGCAGAGAGATAGCTGAAGGCCTGTCTGCCAATGGTAGAGCAAACAAGGAACCAATTCTGAGACCTAGCTGCCCTGTGTGCCCACATGTATATCAAGTAGTGAATTTACCATTGAAACCATGAGGTAACAAACAGCCACAGATCCATTCATTTCACAAGACAGCAGAAATTGCCAGAGCAGTGCATCTTGCAACGAGCTCTGTGAATCAGATTTCTTCCTTCATCTGTCAGATCACATAACCTTAGTACACAAATTGTTTGAAATGAAAAGTGATAGCAGCGCAGTGATGTTAATGACACATCTTGGACCTTGTGAGCATCTTGCCCAATGATTTATTTGCTTAACCAATTAAATATAACGATAGAGAACAAAACAGTGTGACTGACAGAGAGGGAAATAGAGTGAATCAGACTTAAATTAAACACAGAGGGGGAAGTAATGAGAAAGAAAAATTGAGAATGGATTGAGAGAGAGAAACAAGAGACAGAACCATTAACACAAGAACAAGAAGCAGCAGAAAACATTGTAAGCCAGTTGCGTGTTTCTGAATTGTGGTGTTGATCTTTGAGAAGATAATTAGTTTTTTTTATTTGTTTGTGAGATGCTGGTATCTCCGGCTGGGTCAACATTTATTGCCCATCCCCGAGGGCATTTATGAGTCAATCACACTGGTGTGGATCTGGAGTCATGCGTAGGCCTGACCAGGTAGGAATGGCAAATTTCCTTCCCTCAAGGGCATCAGTGAACCAGAAGGATTTTTATGGCAGTCAACCATGGTTTCATAGTCATCGTTAGACTTTTAATTATAGATTTTTATTCATTTTAAATTTCATCACCTGCCATGGTGGGATTTGACATTGGGTCCACAGACCATTACCCTGGGTTTCTGGAATGTCAGGGTAGATGTACAAAATGCAGAAACAGTCATGACCCATGGACTTTGTAACTTTTCATAGGATGGTAAAAAATGCTAGATTCTCATTCTTCTAAACTTCAACGGATACAGACCCCACCTTTCCTCAAATCCTTCAACACAGGATTCAATCAAGTGAACGTTCTCTGAACTTCTTCTAATGCAATTATATATTTTCTCAAGTAAGGAGACCAAAACAGTAAAAGGATACTCCAGATGTGGTCACACCAATGCTCTGTACTATTCTATCAAAACTTCACTACTTATATAAACCATTCCTCTTGTAATAAACAACAGCATTCCATTTGCCTTCCTAATCACTTCTTGTACCTGTGTACTAACTTTTTCTGTTTCATGTGTTTTTTGCCTTGATGACACGGCACGGCTACCGGCACGGTAGCACAGTGGTTAGCACTGCTGCTTCACAGCTCCAGGGACCTGGGTTCGATTCCCGGCTCGGGTCACTGTCTGTGTGGAGTTTGCACATTCTCCTTGTGTCTGTGTGGGTTTCCTCCGGGTGCTCCGGTTTCCTCCCACAGTCCAAAGATGTGCGGCTTAGGTTGATTGGCCATGCTAAAAAATTGCCCTTAGTGTCCTGGGATGCGTAGGTTAGAGGGATTAGTGGGTAAATATGTAGGGATATGGGGGTAGGGCCTGGGTGGGATTGTGGTCGGTGCAGACTCGATGGGCTGAATGGCCTCTTTCTGTGCTGTAGGATTTCTAAGATTCAGAGGGTGGTTAGAGAGGGTTGTTTTTTAAACTGGAGACCTGTGACCAGCGGTGTGCCTCAGGAATCAGTGCTGGGTCCACTGTTATTTGTCGTTTATATTAATGATTTGGATGAGAATATAAGAGGCATGGTTAGTAAGTTTGCAAATTACACCAAGATTGGTGGCATTGTGGACAGTGAAGGAGGTTATCTCAGATTGCAACGGGATCTTGATCAATTGGGCCAGTGGACTGACGAATGGCAGATGGAGTTTAATTTAGATCAATGCGAGGTGATACATTTTGGTAGATTGAACCAGGGCAGGACTTACTCAATTAATAGTAGGGTGTTGGGGAGAGTTACAGAACAAAGAGATCTAGGGGTACATATTCATAGCTCCTTGAAAGTGGAGTCACAGGTGGACAGAGTGGTGAAGAAGGCATTCAGCATGCTTTGTTTCATTGGTCAGAACATTGAATACAGGAGTTGGGACATCTTGTTGAAGTTGTACAAGACATTGGTAAGGCCACACTTGGAATACGGTGTACAGTTCTGGTCACTATTATAGAAAGGATATTATTAAACTAGAAAGAGTGCAGAAGAGATTTACTAGGATGCTACTGGGACTTGATGATTTGAGTTAGAAGGAGAGGCTGGATAGACTGGAACTTCTTTCTCTGGAGTGTAGGAGGCTTAGGGGTGAACTTATAAAGTTCGAGAAAATAATGAAGGGCATAGATCAGCTAGTCAATATCTTTTCCCAAAGGTAGGGGAGTCTAAAACTAGAGGGCATAGGTTTAAGGTGAGAGGGGAGAGATATAAAAGGGTCCCGAGGGGCATTTATTTCACACAGAGGGTGGTGAGTGTCTGGAACGGAGGTAGTAGTAGAGGTGGGTACAATTTTGTCTTTTAAAAAGTGTTGAGACAGTTACATGGGTAAGATGGGTATAGAGGGATATGGGCCAAATGTGGGCAATTGGGACTAGCTTAGTGGTTAAAAACAAAGGGTGGGATGGACAAGTTGGGCCGAAAGGCCTGTTTCCATGCTGTAAACCTCTACGACTCTATGTGCCTGGACACTCATATCGCTCTGTACCACAGAGTTCTGCAATCTCTCTCCATTGAAATTCTGCTTTTCTTCCCTTTCTGCCAAAGGAGATGAGTTCACATTATCCCACATTATACTCCATCTGCCAATTTTTTCAACCTACCTAAATCCCTTTGTCGACTTTTTTGGGGCGATTCTCCAAAAAAAGTACTAAGTGCTGAATTTGTGGGAAAACTGATGTAAATGACGATTGTTTTTTCAGTGGGAGTTCAGACTCGAATGTCTCTACTCTGTGCACTGCAGAGGCCACAATTGTGAATCTTATTAAAAACCCGGGGGGGGGCGGGGCCTATTTGAGCCAGAGTCTGACAGTTCCGGAACTCTGCGCATGCGCAGTGGCCCCGATCTGTCATCCTCCTGATCGCTGGCCAGCCCGGGACCCTCGCAGTGCTGCCCCTCCACCCCCACCATTGCCCAATTGCAGCCTCCACAAGCACTCCCGGGCCAGCCCTGACTCCCCCCCCCCCCCCCCCCTCCCCATCCCGAAGCGCTCTGATCTCCAGCCTTTCCCCAGCAATGACGATCCCCCCCACCCCCCTCACCCCGGCAGACCCTCCCACAGGAGGCAAAACCCCCCCAGGAGGCAGGCCCCCCCCCCCCCCAGGCAGATCCCCTCTGCATGGCAGACCCCTCCCATGGGAGGCAGACCAGCCCGGCAGACCATCTCCCCCCACCCTGCCCTGATCGCTGGCCTCCCTCCAGTCCCAACCGGATCCCCATGCAGAGTGGCAGTGGGACCCCCCCCTCTCCCACTGATTGCCCCTAAGCCCCACGCCCCCAGGTCTTGCCCTTAGGCCCCGCTCCCTTGTCACTGCTGCATGCCTGGTAGGCAGTGCCAAGGTGCCCCCTGGGCATGGGCACTTTGCCATTTGGGTAGTGTCAGGGGGCACAGGCTGGCACTGCCAGGGTGTCCATGCCCAGGGGGTATCAACCTCCCACCACCCGACCCCCTGGGGGACCCGATTGCTCCCCCTTCACTTCAGCAAGGTCTCCCACTACTTCACCAAAAGGGGGAAGCTAGTCTGAACCCTGCCGGAGTGAAATTGTACTGACGGGTTGGGAGATGCTCGCGGACCCAGGGATGTCAATCCCGGGCCCACTAATCACATTAAAATAAGATTGAAAATAGATTTAAATCATTAACCTGCTGTTCTTGCCAGTTTCCAGCGTGTTCTCGACTGCACCTGATATCCGGCACTTGGAGATGCGTGTGTGACGGGAACGCATGCACGAATCCCGCGAATTGGCCCACAAGAATGGCGGGATGGGAGAATTGCCACCTTTATGTCCTCCTTACATTTTACTTTCCTACCTATCTTTGTGCCAACAGCAAATTAAGCAATCATACCTAAAACAATGGGTGGTTGACCAAACATAAATCCACAATTATATGTTAGCCCTACACGGTCTTAGCTTGTGTAGTAAATATGATGTGGCACTTAGAGTCATAGAGGTGTACAGCATGGAAACAGGCCTTTCGGCCCAAATCGTCCATGCCGCCCTTTTTTATAACCACGAAGCTAGTCCCAATTGCCCACGTTTGGCCCATATCCCTCTATATCCATCTTACCCATGTAATTGTCTCAACGCTTTTTAAAAGACAAAATTGTACCCGCCTCTACTACTACCTCTGGCAGCTTGTTCCAGGCACTCACCACCCTCTGTGTGAAGAAATTGCCCCTCTGGACCCTTTTGTATCTCTCCCCTCTCACCTTAAACCTATGCCCTCTAGTTTTAGGCTCCCCTACCTTTGGGAAAAGATATTGACTATCAAGCTGATCTATGCCACTCATTATTTTATAGACCTCGATAAGATCACCCCTAAACACTCCAGAGAAAAAAGTTCCAGTCTATCCAGCCTCTCCTTATAACTCAAACCATCAAGTCCCGGTAGCATCCTAGTAAATCTTTTCTGCACTCTTTCTAGTTTAATAATATCCTTTCTATAATAGGGTGACCAGAACTGTACACAGTATTCCAAGTGTGGCCTTACCAATGTCTTGTACAACTTCAACAAGATGTCCCAACTCCTGTATTCAATGTTCTGACCAATGAAACAAAGCATGTTGAATGCCTTCTTCACCACTCTATCCACCTGTGACTCCACTTTTAAGGAGCTGTGAACCTGTACTCCTAGATCTCTCCCCAACGCCCTACCATTAACTGAATAGTTCTGCCCAGGTTCAAACTACCAAAATGTATCACCTCGCATTGATCTGAATTAAACTCCATCTGCCATTCGTCAGCCCACTGGCCCAATTGATCAAGATCCCATTGCAATCCGAGATAACCTTCTTCACTGTCCACTATGCCACCAATCTTGGTGTCATCTGCAAACTTACTAACCATGCCTCCTAAATTCTCATCCAAATCATTAATATAAATGACAAATAACAGTGGACCCAGCACCGATCCCTGAGGCACATCGCTGGTCTCAGGCCTCCAGTTTGAAAATCAACCCTCTATAACCACCCTCTGTAGCCGCTTCTTTTATTCTTTGCGTACTTATATATTCTTTCCTTTCATCAAGCCAATTTTGTATCCATTTGGCTACCTCACCTTTGATCCCATGAGATTTAACTTTATGCAACAACCTACCATGTGGTACCTTGTCAAACGCCTTGCTAAAGTCCATGTAGACAACATCAACTGCACTGCCCTCATCTACCTTCTTGGTTACCCCTTCAAAAAACTCAATCAAATTTGTGAGACATGATTTTCCACTCACAAAGCTATGCTGACTGTCCCTAATCAGTCCTTGTGTCTCAAAATGCCTGTCGTTTCTGTCTCTCAAAATACCTTCTTGCAACTTACCCACTACAGGTGCGAGGCTCACCGGTCTGTAGTTCCCAGGCTTTTCCTTGTAGCCCTTCTTAAACAAAGATGATCCTAAACACTTTGTTGAATGCCCTTTGGCAGTGCAAGTATACCACATTGGCAGGTTCCCTTTACCCACTTGTTACTTTATCAAAGAACTCGAATAAATTAATCAAATACAATTTCCCTGTCACGAAACCAAACTAATTGGATTAGGATTTTCTAACTGTCCTTCTATAATCTTCTTAATAATAGATTCTAGCTTTTTCCCAATGATGTTAAATCAACTGGTCTGGAATTGCTTTCTGTTTTCCAATCTGATGGGACTTTCCCAGGATCAAGGGAATTTTGGAAAATTGCAGACAATGCATCTACTATATCTGCAGCCGCTTCTTTTATTCTTTTCGTACTTATATATTCTTTCCTTTAGTTTTATGTTATTTCTTCATCTTTGCCTGACCATAGCTATTTTATTCGACAACTAGAACTCTTTGCCCATTAAGGATATATACCAGCTAAATTTGTTTTTGAATATCTCTGGATTTTCATCTGTACTTTTACCCGATAGCTATTTCTACCACTTTGTTTTTGCCAACCTCTGTTTCCTTATCAAAAGGTCTCCTTACCAAAATCTAGAATTACAGCTATTTCATTAAGTTTCTCCCTTTCAAGCCTAACAATGAATCAGATTGTATGGTTTTCACTGTGAGATAAATAATGTTTCCTTACTGTTAGATCATTATATAAGGCTGGCTCATCACTCATTAATAAATCTAGTATGGCGTCCATTCAAACCCACCCTTTTTCAAGTTAAAACGGGCATACATAGGCATAAGAAAGGTGGCAGTGGATGGGGTATAATATGGGGAAATGTGAGGTTTTTCACTTCGGTAGGAACAATAGAGGACAGCATATTTTTAAATGGCAAGGAATCTTTCAAGTATTGTTTCTTGCCCGCTAGACAGACAATAGAGCACATAGGGGAAAAAGAAAGGAAAGAGTGAAGAATATAGTGTTACGGTCATAGCTAGGGTGTAGAGAAAGATCAACTTAATATAAGGCAGGTCCATTCAAAAGTCTGATGGCAACCGGGAAGAAGCTGTTCTCAAGTCAGTTGGTACGTGACCTCAGACTTCTGTATCTTTTTCCAGATAGAAGAAGGTGGAAACGAACGGCCAGAGTTTTACCATCCCGCCCACCATGGAAATCAGAGTAGGTGAGGGGCGAACCATGGAAAGGTCCATTGACCTCGGGCGGGATTTTACTATTTTGGGACGAGTGAGGCCATAAAATCCCACTCAGTATGTCCAGGGTGCATGGGGTCCTTGATTAAGCTGGCTACATTCAATGCTGGTGTCGGGAGGGATTTGGTGTTCAAGGGTGCAAGGAACACCAGAAGGTTAACACACGGTACAGCTGGCAATTATAAATACAAATGACATATTGGTAAGTATTGCGAGAGAATCGGTGTACAATAGTAAGGAAGCCTTGTTACAGTGAACCACACCTGGAGTATTGGGTCTAACTTTCCTTTCTGTACCCAGGAATGGTGATAGTTGCCTTTAAGGGGGTGCAATGGAGTATCACTTGTTTGATTCCTGGATTTAAAGGGATGTGCTATGAGGCAGGATTGAACAGAACAGACCGATCGGGTGGGATTCTCCCCCCAAAATTCTTAAATGTCGAATTTGCGTTTGAACTGGAGTAAATCCTGCTAGTTTTTTCAGCGGGATTTTCAAAATGAATTTCCCACACTCTGCATCACAGAGTGCCCTAGCATGAATCACGTAAAAGATCTGTGGGCAGGGCCCATTCCCGCTGGAGAGGCTGTCATCATAGCGCTGAGTGGGCTAATCGATCTTGGTGCTATCAGCGCTGAGATCGACACATGTGCAGCAACACCTTATTGCCGGTTCCCCAAGCACTGGCCAGCCCCGCGACCCCATATCGCTGCCACACAGACCCCCCCCACTCATGGCCCGATCGTTGGCCCCCCGGGCATGTCTGGGCCAGCCTCGACCCTCCCGGTCCGCCTCAATCTCCCTCCCCCCCACCCCCCGATAGTCCTGATCTCCTCCACTCTCACCCTGGCAGTCCTGATCTGCCCCCCATAGCCCCAAACTCCCTGGCAGGCTGACCCTCCCCCCGCCACTCCCCGATGGCCAACCCAATCGCTGGCATCCCTCCCTCTGTCACCACCGAGTGCAGAGTTGCAGTGGGACCTCCCCCCATCCCCATTGATCTCCCCCCCAGAGACCCCATCCTCTCTAGGACGCATCCCCTCTGGTCCTGCCCCATTGGCACTTCCTGATGCCCAGTGGACAGTGCCAAGATGCTCTCCTAAGCATTGGCACTTTGTCACTTGGGCAGTGCTAGAGGGCCAGGCTGGCATTGCCAAGTTGACAATGCTCAGGGGGCACCCCATCCCCCTGCTTATCCCCGACCTCCTGGGGGGCCACGACGGGTTCGGGCCGCTATGTTAAACTCCGCTGAAGTGAAACACTCCTTTCGGGGTTGGGGGGGGGGGGGGGATGGGGGGGGGGGGGGGGGGGGGGGGGGGGGGGGGGGGGGTGGAGGAGTTGGGGGGATGGGGGGGGGGGAGGTGGGGTGGGGGGGACTCTTGCGGGTCTGGAGACTTCAATCCCGGGCCTGCTAATGAAATGTAAATAAGCATTTGAATAAATTAAACATCTCCGTGCCGATTTCTGGTGCGGAGCTGACAGTGCTGGAAATCTGGCCCCAGAGACGCGCAGAGGCCATTGTACCCAGTGGGGAGCCCGTGAAACAGCTTCTGCTTGTGTCTCCCGGCCCGCTGCACTGATGGAGCCCCCATAGTCTTTGGAGTTTTGAAAAATGACAAGTGATCTGATTGATATAAACATACGATTCTGAGGGACTGCTTTGCCAGTTGGAGCGTCTTGAACTAGAAGGCCCAATTTCAAGGAAAGGCGTTGAACATTTTGGAGGGAGATTGACGGAATTTTTTTTCGGTTTTTTTCAGAGGGTTGTGAATCTTTGGAATTCGCTATTCCAGTGGGTTGTGAATGCCTGTATGTTCAAGGCTATGATCAATAGGTTTTGGGATGCAATCTGAATCAAGGGATTTAGGAATCGGTTGAGAAAGTGGAGTTGAGGTTGAATCAGCAATGATCTATTAAATGGTGCAACAGGCTCCACATAACCTATTCCACTCTTATTTCTTATCTTCTTAAACCGGTGCGCACCAGGGGTACAATGTATTTTAAATGATGCTGGGATGTGAAATCTGTAAAGATCTTTGAAAACAAAAGCAAGTAAACACAACGATTTTTGCCTGAAGCAGATGAAGCACTTTAAGATGCTAAAATTTTGAAATCGACATAAATGAAAATAGCTAACGGTCACCATAAGTGATGAATGTTTAAAACTATGAGATCTGTACTGCATTTCCAAACTATTTTCTGAAAGGAAACTATCTGAGTTGCGTTCCTGGATATTGAAAAAGATTTGCATCCTGAGTATTAGTCGGCTTTTGCGAACAGAGGTGAGGGATGGATAAAAAAAAGGTACTCCCAAGACAGATAAAAAGTTCAAAAACCCTCAGGGGACAATTTGGGACATGCCAGAGAGAGACTCCATTGTTTTATTTCTCCTTCTTTGGGCCTCCAATGTTGGGTATTAGGTCAGAATTATACATCACATAATTAACAGGGTATTTATGACAAGAACTATTAGCACTAAATGGCTGTGGCAGTAAGATCAATTGCAATAATGGTGTAAATCTAGCAATTTCATGACATACAATTAATTTCAGTGGTGAAGCTCAAGGCAAGAGTTTTTTCATTTTTTTTAAGGTTAATGGTGAGAATTGTTCTGAAATTCGTAGATGAATTTAACAAGTAATGTGTCTCTTTTTCACTGCAGATTATTGTATGCATTTCAAAATAATAAAGGCAAGTGCTGTTAATTTGCCATTATTTTTCCTGCAATTTCTGCCTCATTGGTCAGCATAGTGAGAAAACCAAGTTTCTTCACCTCTTTGACGAGATGACATTCTACTCATTGCAGCAGAGGATGCCTTAAAGATTTCGAGGAATATTCAGCAGGGAGAAATGTTGCTTTAAGAGCTGCTTCGGGATTTGAAAATGGTCCCTGGAGATGTTCCAGAAATTTAAAATGGGACCGGTTGCCCGATTGGCAAAGCAATCAGGACTGCATCCTGTCAGTCAAATGCCTGGACACTAATTGACTTCACATTTCAGGGGGCTTCCCTTCCACATTGGCCCCCACCATTCAATTCACAACCTATGTTAAAATGTCAGAAAATCTTGACATCATTTGCATTCAACAGCGTTCATTCGCACACATTATCTATTGTAATTAAAAGCAATTATTTAGCTATTATTTGATATCATTTGTGCTCAAAAGCAATCATTTGGTTATCATTTGACATTGCAAATAACAGCTGACATTGGGCCCGATTTTACCAAAACCTCGCGCCCAAATGGCGGTAAAGTTGGGCATCGGGCCTATGCCGTGATGCGCACCCGATTCCTAGCGGATCGTGCCTTTACCAACGGCCGATTCGGGCGCCGTTCTGGTGCGCGCCCAAATCGGCCGGCGCGACGATTTAAATGCATTTGCATGCATTTAAATCGACTTAATGAAGCGCGTGCCCAACTTTACCATCAATTCCCCCCTTTACCAGCGTTCGGCCCAATTCGCGTCCACGCCTTTACCGAGATGATAAATAAAAGTCCGACTTGTACTTTTATTCGGCAGGGGAATCGCCGAGGCCCACCCTTTGTGGGCACCCCCTCTAACCACACCGGCAGACCACCGCCCCCCTGCGATTGGACCCCTCTGGGAGGCGGACCCCCCCACCCCTCGGATCGGACCCCTCTGGGAGGTAGCCCCCCATGCCCCCCGGGATCGAACCCCTCTGGGAGGTAGCACCTCCCCTCCCCCCCGGGATCGAACCCCTCTGGGAGGCAGACCCCCCTGGCAGAGCACACCCCCAACGTACCTCGATCGTGGTCTCCCTCCACCATCCTTCCCGCTCACCTTCAGTCCTTCGACAGCCTGCAGCACGTTCCTGGACACTGACTTCGAGCCACGGCTGAGGTGACCGGGCTTCACACAGGTCCGCTGGCGTCTGCCAGAGGAGGGGGGCGGGCCCAGTTGGAACTCTGGTGGGGGGGGGATGAGGAGAGAGGGCGGGCCCACATTGCCCTCTTGGGGTGGGCGGTGGGAGGGGAGGGGGTGTGACTTATCATCCCCTTGGGGGGGGAGGGGGTGTGACATATCATCCCCTGGGGGGAGGAGGGGGTGTGACGGATCATCCCCTGGGGGCGAGGAGAGGGGGGTGTGACAGTTCATCCCCGGGGGGGAGGAGAGGGGGTGTGACGGATCATCCCCGGGGGGGGGGAGAGGAGGGTGTGACGGATCATCCCCTGGAGAGGGGAGGGGGGGGGAGGAGAGGGTGTGTGACGGATCATTCCCTGGGGTGGGGGGGGGGGGGGGTGGAGAGGGGGGGGTGACGGATCATTCACTGGTACACTACCAGCCACAGCCATCTCTCCCGCTCTCTCACACCTGCTGGGAAGAGTAATCTGTGGCTGGTAGTGTACCAGTGATGGTGCCAGGAGGGATCGGCCACAGACACGCAGCGGAACCCCCCCGACCAGAGGATGAGACGTCACATCCCCTCTCCACGCCTCACCCCAGGGAATGAGACGTCACCCCCCCCCTCTCCTCCCCACCCCCCCCCAGGGAATGAGACGTCACCCCCCTTCTCCTCCCCACCCCCCCCAGGGAATGAGACGTCACCCCCCTCTCCTCCCCACCCCCCCCCCAGGGAATGAAACGTCACAGCCCCACTCCCCCCCCCCGCCAGGGACTGATAAGTCACCTCCCCCCCCTCCCCCTTCCCCACCACCCCACCGACCAGAGGATGAACGGCAGAGAGGCTCTCTCCGCTCTCCGCTTTTTGTTTTGCGCCCGGGTGCGTTCTGTCAGATTCTTCCCGAACTGCGCATGCGCAGTTCAGCGCTCCGACAGATGCAAATGAGCTAGGCTCCGCCCACTAGACCCGCGCCGAAGAAAGGCGTATGGGGGCGTTGGAGTGTGGCTGCCGTGCACGGGTCTGATTTATGGCCGCACCCGGCACTTAGTCCCAATTTGGTAAAATCGACCCCATTGTTTCAATCAATCTCCCTCGAACTACAGCTCTTAAACATTTGCGATGAACAGTTACTTACCTTAAGCATTATGGCACCAAAAAGTGACAATAGAGGTTGATCCTGAGGAAATTCCTAGGTTACAGTGATCATGACAAAATTTGACAAAGTTTCACATTTTCTTCACACATGTACATAGTAATTATAACTTCAAAGGGTGACTGTGTTATCTCCAGAGTCAGGGCTCCCAAGTGATACTTAAACCATGGAAAATCAAGTTGCAGCTGTATAAGACCTTGGTTAGGCCGCATTTGGAGTAGTGTGTACAATTCTGATCGCCACACTACCGGAAGAATGTTGATGCATTGGAAAAGGTGCAGAAGAGACTTACCAGGATGTTGCCTGTTTGGAGGATATGGACAATGAAGAAAGGTTGAACAAACTTGGATTCTTTTCATTGGAGCGCCGGAGGGTGAGGGAGGACCTGATAGAGGTTTACAAGATTATGACAGACTTGGATAGAGTGGATATTCAGAGTCTTTTTCCCAGGATCGAAGGGTCAATTACCCAGGGGCATAGGTTGGGAGTGAGAGGGGGAAAGTTTAAAAGAGATGCAAGGGACAAATTTTTCACACAGAGGATGGTGAGTGCCTGGAATGTGCTGCCAGAGGAGGTGGTGGAAGCAGATTCTATAACAACGTTCAAGAAGCATCTGGATCGATACATGAATAGGCAGGGAATAGAGGGATATGGACCACATAGAGGCAAGGAAATATTAGATTAGAGAGGTATCTGTGTCGGCACAGACTTGATGGGCCGAGGGGCCTGTTCCTGGGCTGCATTGTTCTTTGTGAACCAGATTTACAGTGCTGAACATAAGAACATAAGAACATAAGAAATAGGAGCAGGAGTAGGCCATCTAGCCCCTCGAGCCTGCCCCGCCATTCAATAAGATCATGGCTGATCTGACGGGGATCAGTACCACTTACCCGCCTGATCCCCATAACCCTTAATTCCCTTACCGATCAGGAATCCATCCATCCGTGCTTTAAACATATTCAGCGAGGTAGCCTCCACCACCTCAGTGGGCAGAGAATTCCAGAGATTCACCACCCTCTGGGAAAAGAAGTTCCTCCTCAACTCTGTCTTAAACCGACCCCCCTTTATTTTGAGGCTGTGTCCTCTAGTTTTAACTTCCTTACTAAGTGGAAAGAATCTCTCCGCCTCCACCCTATCCAGCCCCCGCATTATCTTATAAGTCTCCATAAGATCCCCCCTCATCCTTCTAAACTCCAACGAGTACAAACCCAATCTCCTCAGCCTCTCCTCATAATCCAAACCCCTCATCTCCGGTATCAACCTGGTGAACCTTCTCTGCACTCCCTCCAATGCCAATATATCCTTCCTCATATAAGGGGACCAATACTGCACACAGTATTCCAGCTGCGGCCTCACCAATGCCCTGTACAGGTGCATCAAGACATCCCTGCTTTTATATTCTATCCCCCTCGCAATATAGGCCAAATTCCATTTGCCGCCTTGATCACCTGTTGTACCTGCAGACTGGGCTTTTGCGTCTCATGCACAAGGACCCCCAGGTCCCTTTGCACGGTAGCATGTTTTAATTTGTTTCCATTGAGATAGTAATCCCATTTGTTATTATTTCCTCCAAAGTGTATAACCTCGCATTTATCAACGTTATACTCCATTTGCCATATCCTCGCCCACTCACTCAGCCTGTCCAAATCTCTCTGCAGATCTTCTCCGTCCTCCACACGATTCACTTTTCCACTTATCTTTGTGTCGTCTGCAA
Organism: Mustelus asterias; assembly: GCF_964213995.1. Classification (NCBI taxonomy): domain Eukaryota; kingdom Metazoa; phylum Chordata; class Chondrichthyes; order Carcharhiniformes; family Triakidae; genus Mustelus; species Mustelus asterias. The sequence continues at coordinate 92,750,347 of NC_135807.1, read as the reverse complement.
ACTTCGTTACCCTACACTCCGTCCCCTCCTCCAGATCATCTATATAAATGGTAAACAGTTGCGGCCCGAGTACCGATCCCTGCGGCACGCCACTAGTTACCTTCCTCCAACCGGAAAAACACCCATTTATTCCGACTCTTTGCTTCCTGTCGGATAGCCAGTCCCCAATCCACTTTGACACACTACCCCCAACTCCGTGTGCCCTAATCTTCTTCAGTAGCCTTTTATGGGGCACCTTATCAAACGCCTTTTGGAAATCCAAAAACACCGCATCCACCGGTTCTCCTCCATCAACCGCCCTAGTCACATCTTCATAAAAATCCAACATGTTCGCCAAGCACGACTTTCCCCTCATGAATCCATGCTGCGTCTGATTGATCAAACCATTTCTATCCAGATGCCCTGCTATCTCCTCTTTAATAATGGATTCCAGCATTTTCCCTACTACAGACGTTAAGCTGACCGGCCTATAGTTACCCGCCTTTTGTCTCCTTCCTTTTTTAAACAGCGGCGTAACATTAGCCGTTTTCCAATCAACATACAATCGTTCATTTTTCTGAAATTCTATCGCTTCAAACACTATAGAACTGAGCTAACATCAGAAAAAGCAGTCTCTGTTTTAACATCAATGTTTTAAAAAGCTAGTTTTATATTTTTCTTATGGACTATAGCTAGTGTGGCACATCCCTCCTTCCGTATGCCCTCCCTACACCTGCACCCAGTTTGCAGCACCTTCATGCCCCGCATCACCTTGGATTGCAGCAGCATTCTCCCCCATTCCCCTCCAGAGCAATTGTCTCCCAACCCCCAGCATCACAAACCCTTCATTAACCCCTTCCAGATTGCAACAGCTTTCTCCACCCATCTCTTTCCGAACTCTTCCCCCACTTCACCCCTCTTCTCCCTCCGTCTCTCGCCTTCACCCCCTCTTCACCCACTGTCCTCCCCTGCTTTCTCTTTCCTCCCAGCCTGCTTTCCCACCTCCCTCTCCCAGACCGCTCAGATCATGAGGCTGACCAAAACCAGAAGTGAACATGAAGACCTAGTCTGCTGTAGCTTTGCAGCCAGCTTGGACCAGCAATGGTGGCAGAAAGAGGTCAGTGTTTGAGCTCGGGAAATTGGGGGAAGGCGGGGAGAGGATAGAGTCATTGGGGGGAGGGGGATGGGCAAAAGTAGAGATTCATCAGTGGAGTGGGGATGGGGTTAAAGGAGAGAGTCACTGCGGAAGAGGACAGGGAGAGGAGAGGTTCATCCACAGAATAAGAGGGGAGAGGAGAGAATTATTGGCGGGCAGGGGAGAACAAAGAGATGTGGGAGGCAGGGGATAATGGACCACAGGGAGAAGATCGCAGGGAAGGGGAAGGGAATCACCAGGATACACCAAAAAGAAACCAGGTGGGGGGAGTACTAAGGAATGGCAAAAAGAGACAAGCAGAGGGTGGGTGTGGCGGGGAGAAGAACCAGGAGGTAATCGGGTCGGGGGAATCAACAGGAAATGCTGAGAGGAGATTGGAGGGTGGGTGGGAAAGCACTAGGGATTCATTATGGATCGCTAAAAGGAGATTGAGGTGAGAGACACCAGAACCCAGGTTGATCATCCCATGTCCCACATGTTTTCTCATCGAAAAAACTTAATTAGTTCAGATATTATTTAAGTAATTAATTTCCTTCTATTTTTCAATGCATTGGGTTGTACAGGTTGTGTGCAGGTCATGGATGTGCAGGGTAGGTGGATTAGCCATGCTAAATTGTTCTTTGCTGTCCGGGGGACTAGCTAGGGTAAATACATGGGGTTATGGGGATAGGGCCTGGGTGGGATTGTGGTCGGTGCAGAGTCGATGGGCCGAATGGTCTCCTTCTGCACTGTATGATTCTATGATCATATTGGATGTCAATGAGCGTATGTGATCCTGTCAAGCACATTTGATGCTTTTAAACGTATTTGATGTCTTTGAATGTTGGACTTAGATGCCTGGAAGCACCTTTGATACCTTGGAACACTTACGTTTGATGCCCTTGATCCCGTTTGATATCAAGGATCTCAAAACGCTGCTGATTGCCTGAAAACCTGTTCCAAATTAGAATGTTTGATGTCAAATGAGTACATTAAGTGCATCTGGCTGGAAACATTCTGTCAAATATTTCTGGTAGGGTTAAATCTCTGCAAATTCTTAGAATAATTTTATATCCTCAGATATCTGGTTTATAATAATTTTGTTGAGGCTGCTCATCAATATTACAAACCTTAAAGATTTCATAGTTCATGATTATTGGACTCCTCGCGTATAGGTGATCAGCTTCAGCTATTCCGTGTCCCTTTAGGCCATTCTTTTTATCACAAAGCCAATCTCTCTAGTTTCTGTGCTTTTCATGTAATTTGATTAGTCTATTGTAAAATATCTCCTGTTAAAAATATCACCTAAATTTGCTTCATTCACTTACTTGTCCATATCTTCAAATTATCCAGAGAAACTTGTTTGTATGTATACCAGAGATGGAAGAAGGAGAGCTGGGATGGGGGATAGATGGGGATTGCAGGGACGGAGGAGGGAGCCCAGATAATTGGTGATGGGGGGGGGGCAGTGAAAGACCAAGCAAGAACTTCAACAAGAAGATAAGAATTTTAACTTGGAGGCATTGAGGAAATTGGAGTTAATGCAGATCAGCAAGAATCAGCAGTGATTCATGAGTAGGACATGGAGAGAGACATGACACACATACCAGAGGCTTGGACAACCTGAAGGGTGTGGAGAATGTGCGGCCTTTGAGAAGAGCATTGTAATATTTTTTTTATTCATTCATGGGGCATGGGCATCGCTGGCTGGCCAGCATTTATTGCCCATCCCTAATTGCCCTTGGAGGGCAGTTGAGAGTCAACGACATTGCTGTGGCTCTGGAGTCACATGTAGGCCAGACTAGGTAAGGATGACAGATTTCCTTCCCTAAAGGACATTAGTGAACCAGATGGGTTTTTCTGACAATCAGCAATGGTTTCATGGTCACCAGTAGATTCGTAATTCCAGATTGTTTTTTTTTATTGAATTCAAATTCCACCATCTGCCGTGGCAGGATTCAAACCCGAGCCCCCAGAACATTAGCTGAGTTTCTGGATTAATAGTCTAGCGATAATACCACTAGGCCACTAGGCCACAGCCTCCCCACGTCAAGTCTTAAAGTGACAAATGCAGAGGGATGAGAGTTCCTGCTGAAGAATTGAGGTGGTCTGATTGCCCATGCTGATTCACATTATTAGCTTCCACTCCACAGATCATCATAGAATACATTTTTATAATACAAACTGATCCAGCTTTGAAGTCAAGTTAACTCACTTATGAATCTACTATTGTAACTTTGTCTTTTCTTAAAGCACATCTTATTAATTAGTTTATCCTCTTCTGGTATTACCACACTTCCAAAGACTAATGAAAAATCTCAGCCAGGGTATTAACCAATATCTGTTTCAGTCACTGAATTATTCTTGTATTTATTCCATGAGTTGTTCCACAAAATGTGAGGCTACCCATTGCTACCGCTCAAATTATTATCTTGATGCTATTCCAACAACCCCTCGTGAAACTTTCTCAGTTCTTTAACTACTCTGATCTGATCGTACACTGTGGTGGACCTCAGTTGTGCCTTTGTCCTATATGGACCACCGTTGTGTGTGCTTGTCATACCTGGACACATCCCCTTCCAGTTTGGGTCCTCCCCTCAGCACCTAGTATAAAGGTGGCTGTCTCCTCCCCCTTGTTCAGTCCAGGTCGGTTATTTGTTGGGATCTGCTCCTGATTCTGTTGTGAATAAAAGCCTACACTTATATTGGCATATCGGTAGTCTTTCGCCTTATTGATAGCGCATCATACACTTTCTTACCTTTTTCTTCATTATTCCTTTCTGAAGGAAACCTTCATGTACATTGGTCTTGTCAACAATTCTTGTGCTCATTGTACTTTGAACCTTTATTTTTGTCATGAACCCAATAGTTCTTATCTTACTCTTTAATAATCTTCATTTTCTGTTTCACACCCCATTACACAACCTCTCCCAAAAAAATATATTTGTACCTTCAGACGTACAACCAATAATTCACCCACTAACACCCCCCTCCCAGTCCCCTGTACTCTGTGATCCTGTACTCTGTGATCCCTCAAGTTTTGGTTCCTCTTACTTTGACTTTTATTGTACTCAGTTTACCTTCACACTACCATTACAAACCATGTCTTTAGACCCTGAGGTGTAACTTTCTGCAATTTCCATTCTAAACCACCTCTCCACATTTTATTTTCCTTAACGCCTATCTCTCTGATCAAGCTTTTGATCAACCTACCTAAAACTCTCTTCTTTGGTGCTGTGCCCATTTTCTTTATGCGTTTAAGTTTTTTAATATTAAAAACATGGAAATGCAAGTTGTCAGTAATGTGAAAGGAATATCATAGGATGAAACCCATGTAATTATGCCTGTGAACACTTTGCTTTAAAAGGAAAGCAATTTGGAGAATGGACAATCTGTGTTACGGCAAGATGGAGTTAAGGCAGGCCGGAAAGAAAATAAAACAGTTCAGACCAGTATTCTCACTTCCCTGTTTTACTGGTCTTCAATTTTAAAGTATACAAAACCAGTTCAGACCAGACCAATATTCTTACTTCCCTGTTTTTTCCTTCAGGGAGTGAGTGGGTGGTTAGTAATCATGACTTTACCCTTACATGAACTGCCCAAGGCTAGAAGTAGTCTGCTTGTCTGGGCAGGGCATTTCAAAATGTAAATGCTCTTTTTAGGATATTCCATTGAGAAGGCAAAATGTAACAGATTTCTCCCGTTAACAGCTACGGTTGTCTAAATGTCTACAGAAACCGATGTGTAATAGTGATAAAGTTACTGTCTGCAGAATGAAATTCCACAAAATGGAGATAGAAAAGGAATATTCTGGCGCGAATTCTACAGTCCCGCCCCGCTACAGGAATTGGAGCGGGCAAGGGGTGGAGCATGGAAAGGTCCATTGACCTCAGACAGGATTTTCCGGTTTCGGGGCGAGTGAGACCGGAAAATCCCGCCCTCTATCACAAAAGAGATGCAAATGACGGAGATTCAAATTGTTGTGTGTCAATGGCCATGCCACCAGGGACCATTTTGTATTGATACTATAGCAACCTGAGAGAAACCAATTGTGATAAGAAACACTTATTAACATATGTGAGCAGCCAAAAAATAAAATCTGGGAGAAAAAGAAGCAGTAAGAAGTTTAACAACACCAGGTTAAAGTCCAACAGGTTTATTTGGTAGCAAAAGCCACACAAGCTTTCGAGGCTCTGAGCCCCTTCTTCAGGGGACCTGAAGAAGGGGCTCAGAGCCTCGAAAGCTTGTGTGGCTTTTGCTACCAAATAAACCTGTTGGACTTTAACCTGGTGTTGTTAAACTTCTTACTGTGTTTACCCCAGTCCAACGCCGGCATCTCCACATCATGAAAAAGAAGCCACAGAGGGAAGGAACCCATTCAAAAAGAAAACGCCTTTAACAGAATTTTCTAACAGGCAGAAAAGCAGGGCCATTCTTTTATGTACTGATTTATACAACCAAGCCAGATATTCGCTCCAGGGGCAGTACGTTGGCACAGTGGTTATCACTGCTGCATCACAGTGCCAGGGACCCGGATTCAATTCGGCCTTGGGTGACTATCTGTCTGTGTGGAGTTTGCACATTCTCCCCTTGTCTGCATCAGTTTCCTCTGTGTACTCTGGTTTCCACCCACAGTCCAAAGATGTGCGGGTTAGGTTGATTCGCCGTGCTAAATTGCCCATATGTCAGGGGGTTAGCACGGTAAATATGTGGGGTTATAGAAATAGGGCCTGGATGGGATTGTTGTTGGTGCAGGCTCGATGGGCCGAATGACCTCTTTCTGCACTCTAGGGATTCTATGATTCTATATACATCAACTGGAGTAAGCCATTGTGAACTTTCAATCTCCATTTTCATCAAGGAACTAAAAGAAATTCATCTTGAAAGACAAGCGAAATAGTAACTTGCTGGCTCTTTTTTCTAGAAATCTCAGTGCGTGCTACCTCTTTTTGTGATCACATTTCCTTATGTGCAAGTGTGCATCTTGTGTGTGTGTGTGCATGGGTGCTGTTGAGGATTACCTTCAGGTGGTCAGAAATAAATAGTTGTCCTTTCTTTTTTTAAACCTACAAGAAAATCTCACTTGTGTCTGTTTTCGAGTCTCTGCACTCAAAGGGTTAAACCACTTCTTCTTTAAAACACATCTTATTGCAGTTAATTTATAGGTGTAAAAAAGGGGGCACTATCCCATCATCTTTTCCCTGTATATAACATATGTCAACATTAATTAGCTGTAAAAAATCTTGTCTTAGCGCCTCCCTCTTTATGTACAATAGTATCACTAATGTGTACTTCATTATGCATGTACGTTCGGTGTCAATTCAGGAGGGACTATTGGAGTAGGGAAATTATTGGAGAGGAAATTATTGGGGAGGGAAATTATTGGAGAGGATTCTTCGAGACAGGATTTACTCCCACTTGGAAATAAATGGACGTATTAGTCAGAGGCAATATGGTTTTGTGAAGGGGAGGTCTTGTCTCACTAACTTGATCGAATTTTTCAAGGAAGTGACGAAGATGATTGATGAGGGTAGGGCAGTGGATGTTGTCTACATGGACCTCAGGAAATCCTTTGACAAGGTCCCTCATGGCGACTGGTGCAGAAGATGAAGTTGCATGGGACCAGAGGTGAGCTGGTAAGATGGACACAGAACTGGCTCGGTCATAGAAGTCATGATGTGGAGATGCCGACGTTGGACTGGGGTAAACACAGTAAGGAGTCTAACAACACCAGGTTGAAGTCCAACAGGTTTATTTGGTAGCAAACGCCACTACCTTTCGGAGCGCTGCTCCTTCGTCAGGTGAGTGGCGTTTGCTACCAAATGAACCTGATGGACTTTAACCTGGTGTTGTTAGACTCCTTACTCGGTCATAGAAGACAGAGGGTAGCAGTGGAAGGTGCGTTTCTGAATGGAGGGCTGTGACAAGTGGTGTTCCTCAGGGATCAGTGCTGGGACTTTGCTGTTTGTAATATATATAAATGATTTGGAGGAAAATGTAACTGCTTCGATTAGTAAGTTTGCGAACGACACAAAGGTTGGTGGATTTGCGGATAACAATGAGGACCATCAGAGGATACAGCAGGATATAGATCAGTTGGAGATTTGGGCGGAGAGATGGCAGATGGAGTTTAATCTGGACAAATGTGAGATAATGCATTTTGGAAGGTAGGAAATATAAAGTAAATGGCAGAACCCTTCTGAGTATTGATAGGCAGAGGGATCTGGGTGTACAGGTACACAGGTCACTGAAAATGGCAACGTAGGTGGAGAAGGTAGTCAAGAAGGCATATGACATGCTTGCCTTCATCGGTCGGGGCATTGAGTTTAAAAATTAGCAAGCCATGTTGCAGCTTTATAGATCCTTAGCTAGGCCGCACTTGAAATATAGTGTTCAATTCTGGTCACCACACTACCAGATGGATGTGGAGGCTTTGGAGAAGGTACAGAAAAGATTTACCAGGATGTTGCCTGGCATGGAGGGCATTAGCTATGAGGAGAGGTTGGAGAAACTTTGTTTGTTCTCACTGGAACAACGGAAGTTGAGGGGTGACCTGATAGAAGTCTACAAGATTATGAGGGGCATGGACAGAGTGGATAGTCAGAAGCATTTTCCCAGGGTGGAAGAGTCAATTACTAGGGGGCATAAGTTTAAGGTGCGAGGGAGAAGTACGAGGCAAGTTTTTTACACAAAGGGTTGTGGGTGCCTGGAACTTGCTGCCGGGGAAGGTAGTGGAAGCAGATGCGATAGTGACTTTTAAGGGACATCTTGGCAAATACATAAATAGGATGGGAATCGAGGGATATGGCCCCGGAAGGGTAGGGGGCTTCAGTTTTTCGGGCAGCATGGTCGGTGCAGGCTTGGAGGGCCAAAGCGCCTGTTCCTGTGCTGTAATTTTCTTTGTTCTTTATTCTTATTAGTTTACCTGTAAAGAAAATTGGATTCAATGGGGGGAATTTTCCTGTTCTGCACGCCATGGGAATCGTAGCGGGCAGGGAACGGACCATGCAAAGATCTGTTGTTCTCGGGTGGGATTTTCTGGTTTTGGGGCTGGAAAATCCGGCCCAATGTCTGACATCTCCATGGGCTTTGCAATGGAAATCTAGACTAGATGTTTCTATCGATGCATTTCAAAGTGGATCTGTGCCGCAGTCACCAACGCTTTTACAATTATTAACTGCACAGTAAAAGTAAAAGAGTACCTATTCTTCCTGCAGTACACTCGATAACACTTCTGTAGAAGAGATATGTTAAAGTTTTCAAAGGCATAAATGAAGACATAACAATGTCCTGAGGAAGGAAAAGCCTTGTTGAAGGAAATTCTGGCAAAAACTCTGTAATATGTCTTCCTGATGCTCAAAGGCAATTCAGGAAAGATCTAGGAAATTAATCCTGCCAATCAACACATCAAAATAGGTGAATTAACTTGACCATCATTCTGTAGATTTTGGCCAACAGGCTTTCTCACCATCTGTGACAAATAGGATCTCTCACGGTCAACAGTCAGTAATAAATGAAGATGCTGAATGAAAGGATCTAAGTTTGTCACCCTTTTATTTTAAAAAATAAACTATGTTCTGACTACAATGATATTATTTTCAAGGGAAAAATGTTACACTGTTCATAAATACAGTAGTGTGTTGTTTACCACATTATTACATTATGACAGTTTTGATTTCCTGCGCATTTTCCATGAAAAAGAATTGAATGATCCTTCTTGTTGATGAGGGGTTTCTGAGCATAATGGCAAATATCACTCCATCAAATGGTTGCAGTGCTGAATTCCAAGTGTGCGTTGAATTTTCTGATGTCAGTTCAGGCAGCAATAGAGATACTGCATATGCAACCATGCTCATCCAGCATTAACTGCTTTTAGGGAGAATCTATTCCGCGTATCCATGACTTGGTGGAGAAATATATCTCTGAATTTCTAGTCTTTCTTGAGGCTTGCTAATTTGGGGCTTTTTTACAGTCAGATTTAAAAAATTATATCACAGAATCACAAAATCTTTACAGTGCAGGAGGAGGCCATTTGGTCCATTGAGTTGGTACTGGTTTTCGGAAAGAGCATGCGACCTAGTCTCACTCCCCTATCTTAACCTCCGAAACTTACACATTCTTTCTTCCTTCTCTTGTACTCAATGCCCCGATTGATAAATCTTAGGATACTATATGCTTTATTAACTATAATCCATGTAATCATGAATATAGTACAGATGGAGGACATTCAGCTCACCATGTCTGTACTGGTTCTTTGACTGAGTGATACAATTATTCTATCCTGCTCTTTTCTAAAACGTTGTGCAACATTTACCTTTTCAAATATATATGAATTCCCTTTCCAAGTTACTTTTGAATCTGTTTCTAATGCCTCAGCAAGCAGTACTTTCATTTCATAATAAGGCACTGTGCAATAAAATAAAATCCCCTCATGGGTCTTCTGCTTCTTTTGTCGACTAGCTTAAATTTGTACCCTGTGTTACACTGCTGGTGGAAACAGCTAGCATCTTTTTATTTACTTTATCAAAACCCTTTATAATTAAATCTCTCTTTAACCTTCTCTGCTCCAAGAAGAAAAACAGCAGCTTGTCTAGTTACTCCAAAGAATTGGAGCTCCTCATGAGTCTATTGACATGAGTCTATCGAACCCTTTGCGTCATCTCCAAGGCCTTGGCTTGCTTCCTAAAGTGTGGTGCTCAGAAATGGACACAATACTCCACAGCTGAAGACTCATCAATAATTCAGAAAGGTTTACCTCCTGCCATCATCAAAGATTTGTGCCTGTTTGCAGCAGGTCTCTTTGTTCCTGCACCCTCTTTAAAATTGTATGATTTGGTTTTTATAACCTTTCATCATTCTTCCTTCCGAACTTCGTCACTTCACACTTCTCTGCAATAAATTCCATTCGAGATATGTCTGCCATTTCTTCACAGAAACATTGGGCTGAATTGTATGTTGCTCAGCAGTGGGGGGTGGGGGAGGGATGTGTGGGGGGGGGGGGGGGGGCTGGGGGGGGGCTGGTGAGAAGGTGGGGGGGGGGCGGGGTGAGAGTCCAAGCTGGAACTTGGATTGCCAAGTCCTATTTCTGCCAATATGTCTTGTG